>NC_055995.1:42355083-42955083 GCF_018446385.1 Zingiber officinale
AAAAAATTTCTTTTAATGGCTTAATTTATTTCCTTAAGTTTAGAACCATGTTAGAACAGTTTGAAGTTAGAAGAGTAGTTAAGGAAATATTTTGCAATGAGCTAGGTTTTGGTTCCTTATATGCTTAATGTGCATGATTAAAAGTATGATAACAGCAGCATTCTTTTAGTTGATAACTACATTAAAGTCTTAATCAGAATGCTCATATTCCTTTACAAGTTTTATTAGTTTTGGCTTGATTTTAATAAGCAATGAATATGAGATAGATTGATTAAATTTTGAGTTTGTAGTTAGTTTTCCGTATTGCTGTTAGAAGTTTAAAAAAAAAAAAAAAGAGACCAAAGTTTTTAATAGAATCCCTAATCTTTTTAAGAATTGGGATTAGTAGCATATCAAGTGCTCAAAGATATGCCAAGGCATTTTATCAGAAGAAGTATTTAAAGTAAGATATAAAGAAAAGTATTTTATTTTTAAAAAGGGCATGTACCGGACACAAGGTCCAAGGGATGGGCTCCAAGTTGCCCCTAGACATAAAGTCTAGAAGTGTCTTAATGGTTTTGGGATTAGCTACCTCAATTCTCATTAAGAAAGGCGCGCAAAGTGGTACAATGCCGGGCCCAAGTAAAGTTGAGTATTATTTTAAAGTATAAAAGTATTAAATTTTGGAAACAAATAGAACAAGTTTCTTTTATCTAAATTGAAAGATTCTAACAAGATAAATTGTTGTTTCCTTTAGAGATGCATGATGTAGTTTCACTTCTATTTCATGTTGAGCATGTACCTCCTGTTTTCTTTTACGTATATGCATTTCTTATCGGATTTTGTGAGTAGAAAGCACTCACTAAGCTTTTAGCTTATAGATGCTACTTTTCCTCCTACTGCAGATATGGATAAAAATAAAGGAAAGGCTAAAATGGCATAGAAGAAGGCGACAAGGAGACACTGGTGATGTGTGTGTGGATGGCGGTGATGGAAGATTTGGGGACCTTGTTTTTAAATTTCTGCAAGTTAAATTATTTAGGTTTCTTCTTAAATAACTAGGAGAATTAATAAAAATTAGATTCTTTATGCTCTCCCTGTTTTACTGTTTTGAAGTTGATTAATTACGTTGGTTCTGCTGAGTACAATATGAATTGTTTGAGTTATATGAAATTCGGTTTTGGTGCATTGCTTAAATCTGGAAATTTCCTAGTGTTGCCGTGGGAGTTAAAACCATAGAGTTCTTTTCTTTTTCGCTTGATTGCATTGCCTTTTTGATACTGCTGGAAGATTTAACCTGTTGTGAAATGCTCAAAATTTTCCTGCTTGGTATCTATATTGCTGTCAGTTTTCGTGAGGCCGTGGGAATTACATAGTTTAGTTTCCCTTTTACTACATTGCTGGGTATTCATGTGTTAAACTGGAAATGCAATATATGAGTTGAAAGAAATGCATGTATTCTTTCTGCTGGAATTACTTTGCTTGGTATAATTTGCTGGTATCACTGGTCGGCAGATGTCTTCTGCTGGTAGGTTCGGGAACCATTCGGAAGGTTAAATGCATAGATGATGCTTGATAAAATGCTTGGTTTTAAAATGCTCAGAAGTTCTCCTTATGCACACTGTAGAGTATTAACATTTAAAGGTTGAGCTGGTAATAAATTGTTATGCATGCAGTTTTTTTTTTAGGTACAGCCATGACCGAAATATGCACAAGTATATACATGCATACAAGTTTTAAATGCTATTATGGAAACATGCTAACACATTTTAGTATGATTGATAGACTTGGTTGTTGGCAGTACTGAAATAATTAGTAGTAATATAGCATGCTAAAAAAAAAAAAAAAAAAAAAAAAAAACAAACAACAACAACAGATATCATGACAAGTTTATTTTCTTTAAGTTAAGGGAAATCCAGTTTAGTAGTATAAGTAGTATAGTAACGGTCGCCTTCATAGTAGTAGTAAGGAGAGTGGCTGTTACATTAAGTCCACCTTCTTAAATAGGCTAATTAAAGAAAAGGTGTATGTAAATCAACCACCTGTATTTGAGAGTCTAGATCATCCTGACCATGTTTTCAAACTAAAGAAAGCCTTGTATGATCTTAAACAAGCACCTAGAGCCTGGTATGAAAGGTTAACCTCCTATCTAATTTCTAAATAATTCAACCAAGGTCAAATTGATCCAACTTTATTTGTAAAATCACTCAAGTAAGACATTTTGATAGCCCAAGTATATGTAGATGACATTGTAAAATACCATAACTAATTAAATAATAAAGTTTTATGGACGAATAACATTAAGAGAATTTCTATTAAAAATTGCTTGGGGATATTTCGGAGCTCGTATGGTAAGTTTGCGGGGATAAATTAATAGGCTTGGAAGAGCCTATTTGGATTTGGAATACCCAATTAAGGTAGGAATTGATTAAGGAATAACTTGGGCTTTAATTTAATCAAAACCTAAGTTTTCCTTTTAATTTTTCTTTCCTTATCTTCCCTTTCTCTTCTTATTTTTACACGACTTTCCCCTCTCCCTCTCTGTTGTTTTCTTCTCTTTTCCCTTTCTCCTGCCCGAGGCCGACCACCTCTCCTTCTCTTCATCTTCTCCGCAATTCTTTTTCTCTACCTCCACTACCGCCAGTGACGAGAGGCAACCGAGGGTTGCCTTCCCTCTGCCCTAGTTCCTCCCGCGCCGCATCTCCTTTTCTTCCTCTCTTCTGCTTAAGGAGCGCCGATTGCCGCCACGGTGCTCTATCGACGCCACTGCCATTTCTCGACCCGAGCGGGGCCATCGTCGTTGTGCTCTAGCCCCCGGCCGACCTGTTTCTCCCTCTCCTCCCTGAGCTCGCGACACCGCCAACCTTTTCCCTTTCTTCACGTCACTGTGCTCTATGTTCTCCTCGTGCCGACGCCTCTTCGGCGAGTGCCGAAATCCACAACCGGTGCCCTAGGTGTCGCCCTCTTCCTCTGCAGCACGCCACCGTCGTACGGAACAGCGTCGACCGCCTCTACGTTGTGCCCTAGTTCCTAAAGCTAATTTCTTCCTCTCTGTCGAGGATTGTGTTGCTGCCGTCCACTACAGACACACACCCGACACCGCTGGCAGTCGCTCTCTTTCCCTCTGCCCTACTGCCGGCAACCATCCTCACCCGTGCCCTAGCTGAGATCTTGGAGGTAAGGGAAGCTAGTTTGATGTTGGATTGTAGTGATGTATAGATTTCTTGGTTGAGTCTCGATTTTCTTTTGATTCGGGTAGTGAGGTGGGTTTCCAACAGCTACCTCTGTTCCAGCAGCAATACCCTAGCTGTGAAGTGGCTGGGAGTTTGAGGTAGGGTATAGAGAATTGGGTCTTTCCTATAGATCATGGATTTATTTGTAAATTGTAGATTGTTGTTCATGTGTAGAATTGATTTAGGTTTAGATTTAAATCAAATTGTATGGTGGAAAGATTAGGGTTAAGGAAATTAACCCTAGTTGACCTGTGGATTAAATATAGTTAAGGTTAATGTCTACGGTCGATTAGGGTTTTCCCAAATTAGGATTGGGTATTTTATTTAGCTGATTAATTCATATGAATTTAGCTAAATAAAATATATATTGATTGATGCATGACTCTGATTTGAGATGAGCGTCTCAACGACGGATTGATTGATATGATTTTCTATTGAGGCGGGTACTTCTGACTTATCTTTTTGATATAGTAAATTTTAGATATGCATAATAGTTTATTTCTAGTAGTAATGATTATGTCTGTATCTGCTTGGTATGTCACTATGCTGTTCTTGTAGTCTATCTTGATTGTTATCTGTTATGCCTTCATATTTATTTTCTCTTGATTGTTGCCATGTTTACTCCTGATCTTAGAAATAGTGACATACATTGTCCTACTATTTAGTAGTCTAGTTATTTGACATATCTGATATGTGTATCTAGTTTATTGTTTCCTAGATCATGGTATGGATTTATTTCCTTTTTGGTGCATTGTATATGGAGTTGTATATATATTATTTGTATTTACATGCTTAGTGTCATGCACCATCTTGCACGATTACATGCTGTGTGATTATCGGCTCCATTATTGTTGAGCACATCGCCAGTTACATGATCGGCACACACAACCACTCATGGGGTAGTGGTTTATTAGGTAGGGTATGTGCAGTTTGCTTTATTAGGCTCCGTTGGTCCGCTCATGGGTAGTGTGATTGCAACATGCCGGCAGGGATCCCTCCTCTGGACTGTCTCAGGGAGATGAGAGCATTGCGCTCCCCCACTCTGTTTGGGGTAGGAGGATAGGTGTACTTCGACAACATCCTGTCTACTCGGTCACTCAGGAGCAGTGATGGCAGAGAATGCACAGTTGTCATAGCCCTACCCACTCGGTCTCACCATCGAGTGTGAGATGGCTGACTGGCGTCAGGGGTGACACATATTATTTTGCATCATATTGCATGATTGCATTTATTGCTTGTGATTGCTGCATATTGGTTGCTGCATTTTGGTGTTTGCATATGATTAACATGTATACAGGAGACATGAGGTATTTGGTTTGATGATCGTATGTTTTTGGATAGGAGGCCCTGGTGAGTACAGTTTTCTTCAGCTTTTCTAGTCTTCATTTCCTACTTTTGTTCATGAAACTGTACCGCATGATTATGACTGTTAGTTATAACCTATTATGTATGTCTATCTGGTATCCGCTGAGTTCTTGGACTCACCCCGTTGATATATTTTTTTTTCAGATACCACGTAGATACTTGTGGAGTCGCTTGGAGTGTCCTGTCTATCGATCCTACGTCACATCTTAAGACCGCTTAGAGTGTCGTTTACATTTTTTGTGTATTTGGTATTTGATGTATTTAGCATTGTTATTGTATTTGTGTTGTTGTGGTTGTTGTGTAAAGCCTAGCTGGCTAGCAGTTGTTGTTTTCAGTTTGTATGGTTTTCTTTATCGTTTTTCCGCTATGTGGGTTTTTAGTATAGCCGAGTGGGTTGTTAAATATATATATAATTGCATGGTTGTGTTTACTTTGTTTCAGCCGAGTGGGTTGATAATATAAACTGCGTGGTTGTGTATATATTTTAATCGTGTGTGGCTGATGCATATTTTATATGTAGTAATGCTTCAGATTATCACCCGTATAGAGGAGATGCTGCCGAAATTTCTTCTGGCAGGGACTACCTGGGGCATGACAGACATAATCTTTAGTCCAATCAACTCAAAATTTTTATAAGAATTTATAACTTTAATGGAACTAGAATTTGAAATGAGCTTAGTAGGTAAATTAACCTATTTCTTAGGATTACAAATTAAACAAACTAATGAAAGAAATTATGTTTACCAACAAAAATACATAAAAGAATTACTTTCAAATTTTAGAATGGAAAATACTAAAGAAATAAAAATAGCAATGGTGACAAACACAAACTTAGATAGTGATCCAAATGGAAAACTTATGGATCTAAAATATTATAGGAGTGTCATAGACAGTCTTTTATACTTAATGGTAAGTCGACATGATATTTTATTTTAAATTAGTATGTGTATTGATACCAAACCTATGCTAAGGAATCCCACCTAACTAATGTAAAAAGAATTTTTAAATACTTGAAAGGCATATCAAATGTAGTAATTTGGTATCCTAGAACACCTAATTTTGAATTAATAGGTTACTCTAACTCTGATTATACTAGCTGTAAACTACATCTTAAAAGTACAAGTGGTGGATGTTAATTACTTGGACCATCACTTGTCAGATGGTTTAGTAGAAAATATTGTTGGATCGAAAGCGTGAGAGGAGGGTGAATAGCGCTCGTGGCTTTCACTCATTTCGGATTTGTAAAACACTCGAGAAGTAGCAGCGGAAATAAATAAAATAACAAACACACAAAAGACTCCAAGATTTACTTGGTTCGGAGCCTAGGGTGATTCCTACTCCAAGGCCCGCGATCGTTGATCACTTTCGGTGGGCAACAACTATAATATCACAAAGCTTTTACAAGAAAATAAGTACAAGTATTAAACTTTAAAAGATTATACCGACAAATACAAAGATGAACGAAGTGGTTGTCGATTGTCGGAGTAGTAGAGTCTAGTTGAAGCTTTCGGAGCAGCGTACAAGATCACAAGTTCTTTTGTTCGAGTTCGATGATCCGACTGCTTCTCGAGGCTCCTTTTTATAGGCTCTGTGATGCTGATCCAGATCCCTAAGTCTCGGGATCAGGATTGACCCGAGGCGGATCGGTCGACTGATCCCTACGTTCAGTCGATCGATCAGGCGATGTCCTCCTATCCGATCCGCCTGATCCACTCGCTCTGCTTCGATCTGGTCAAGTCTCATCCGAGGTTCGGTCGACTGATCCCGTCGTTCGGTCGACCGATCTGCTTCTCTGACCCGATCAACCGAGCCTGATCCAGTCATTGATGATCCTTGGTTCAGTCGACCGAACCCAGGGTTCGATCGACCGATCCTCTGGTCGAGCCTAGTCCAATCTCTGGAAATCTGATCTACTGGCTTGGGGATTCGGTCGACCGATCCCAAGGTTCGGTTGATTGATCCCGGTCAATTCTACCCCTGTACAAAACTGCTAGTTTCCTGCAAAACAGAGTTAGAACTAAACAAAATATATTAGCAGCTTAAGTTTGGCAGTCTTCGGACTGTCCGGTTCTGATTTTGGATTTCCGACCGAAAACCTTAGGTCGAACCGACGCCTACTGTTCCCTCTTCCGGGGAACGCGTCTTCTCCTACTCCCCTCAGGAGAGATTACTTGTTGCCAGTGCAATCCTCCAGATCGACTGGGCTTTTGCTCGGCGTTTGATGCTTCCGGACTTTCTACTAGACGCTCGCTCCACGACTCATCCAGACTTCCACCTGGTTCGCGACACCAGAATTTTCACCTAGGGTTACCGCCCCTAGGGATTTTGTCCGAAGCTCCGACCCGCCAAGACTTTTTACCTAGGGTTACCACCCCCTAGGACCTAGGGTTACCGCCCCTAGGGTTTTTTACCTGCCTAACCGCAGCTAGGACTTTCCTGCAAAGCTCACTCAACATGTCAGATAACAACACACCTTAACTTTAAATATTTTTGCCATTATCAAAACTCGGGTCCGATCGTTGGATGCTTCCCGCACCAACAATCTCCCCCTTTTGATTATGGCAACAACAATTCAAAGTTAAGTAAAATAATGATAAGTACAGAAAGTGAAGAACAATTAAGTACAGTACAGTAAGTGAAGAACTCCCCCTTAATAATAGCTCTCTTTTTCTTAATTTCTTTGAATTTTCTTATACTCTTCCCTTTTGCCATACATCAAAATTTTCTTATACTTTCCTTCTAAGCGTAAGTGACTATTGGCCTTAGCAATAAAATATTTGCTTAAAGATTAGTACAACTTAGCTTTCAAAAAGATAAAAATATTGACTTAGAAAATTTTTGCTTACAATATTAGTACAACTTAGCTGAGTTAACAAAAAATGTTTATCAAAAATAATTTGATTTTGGAAAACTTAGCTAATGTTAACTTAATACACTTAGCTTGTTGGAATAATTTTCCTTGTAACACTGTTTGGCTAAGTGAAAAGATCTTATTATAAGTTTGAAAAGCCTTTTGAAAAAACACTTAGTCAATGTTTTAAAAAAACTTAGCAAGAATACTTAGCTTCTTAGAAATATTTTTGTAAAAGTTAAAGAAATCTTTTGAAAAATACTTAGTCAAAGTTTCTAAAAATTTCATGATTTAATTTTAGCAAAAGATTTGGCTAAAGGAGAGTTGAAAAATAACTTAGCAAAAAGGATTTGAAAAAATAGATGAGAAAACTTTTAGGAAAAAAAATGTTTAATAGATCAAAGAATGATTTTGAAACTCCTTGATTTAAATAATTTTAGCTAAGGCCACTTTCACAACAAACATTCAAAGAGTCCTACAGTTCAAGCATGAGTAATTTCAATTCCTTAGCCACATGTCTAACCATTAGCTATTCGTTGTTTACCTAGAGTTGAAAAACTAACAAAATTTGGAACTGTGAAACACATTTTTCCTAAGATTTTAAAACCAAACTGATTTAAAGACAAAATTTTCAAGTAAAGATAAGTCATATTCTACTAAGCACACCCCTATTTGTCTTCTAAGTGAACTGAACTCAAGTTCAGGTAAGGGCTTTATGAAAATGTCAGCTAGGTTTGATTTTGACTCAACATAGTTAAGTATAATATCACCCTTAGCTACGTGATCCCTTACAAAATGATGCTTTACTTCTATATGTTTAGTCCTTGAGTGGTGAATTGAGTTTTTTGTTAGATTTATTGAACTTATATTATCAATTGAAATTTTTGTTTTCTGATCTTATAGTTAATAGTCTTTAAGGGTATGCATCATCCATAGCAACTGAGATGTGCATTCACGTAGGGCTATATATTCAGCTTCAGTGGTAGATAAAGCAACACAGTGTTGCTTTCTGCTTGACCAACTTACTAGGCATTATCCTAGAAATTGACAGCTACCACCTGTGCTTTTTCTATCTAGCTTGCACCCGGCATAGTCTGAGTCAAAGTAGTCGGATAGGTCAAGGGTGCAAGATCTAGGGTACCATAGTCCTACATTTAGGGTTCCCTTAACATACCTAAGGATTCTTTTGACAAGGGTTAAGTGCGACTCTTTTGCACAAGATTGGTATCTTGCACACATACCTACTGTGAAAATAATGTCTGGTCGGCTCGCAGTTAGGTACAGTAGACTTCCTATCGCACTTCGATAGTATTTCAAGTCTACTAGTTTACCTTCTAAGTCCGAGTCAATTTTAGCATTAGTAGTCATTGGTGTATTAATAATTTTTGAGTTCTCCATTCCAAGTTTTCTAATTAATTCCTTAGCATATTTAGTTTGGTAAATATAAATTCTATATTTGGTTTGCTTAATTTGTAAACCTAAGAAGAAATTAAGTTCACCTACCAGACTCATTTCAAATTCATTTTCTATTAGTTTGGTGAATTCTTTTAGAAATTTAGAGTTGGTTGATCCAAAAATAATATCGTCTACGTAAATTTGGGCTATAAAAATGTCTTTTTCTAAGGTTTTTACAAAAAAGGTTGGATCTATTTGCCCTTGGTTGAATCCTTTTGATATTAGATAATTGGGCAGACGTTAATACCAAGCCCTAGGTGCTTGTTTTAGTCCATATAGGATCTTTTTTAGTCTAAAGACATGGTTTGATTATTCTAAGTCCTCAAATCCTGAGGGTTGACCTATATATACCTCTTCTTTAATAAATCCATTTAAAAAACGCGGATTTTACATCCATTTGAAATAGCTTGAATCCTTTATGTGCCGCATAGGCCAGGAGCATCCTAATGGATTCAAGTCTTGCTACAGGGGCATAGGTCTCATCATAGTCTAACCATTCTACTTGATTGAACCCTTTAGCTACTAACCTAGCTTTGTTTCTAACTATTTTCGCCTTGATCATTTAATTTGTTTCTAAAGACCCATTTAGTATCAATTATGGTCATGTTTATAGGTTTAGGCGCTAATTCCCAAACCTAATTTCTTTCAAATTGGGTCAATTCTTCTTGCATTGCTAAGGTCCAGTCTGGGTCTGGTAGGGCTTCATCTACAATTTTGGGTTCAATTTTGGAAATCAGGGCTATTTGGCTTAGGTTCCTGTAAGATGACCTAGTTCTGACTCCTTGAGTTGGATCACCCAAAATTTGGTTAGATGGGTGATTAGTACTTGTTCTAGTTGGTCTTATATTTGGGTTGGAAGTTGGTTCTTGTGACTCATTAAGTTCAGGTTGAATTTCATCATCATCTTCTGTGTTTCTTGAATTAACATTTTCTGTATTATTATTTATTATATTGGGTGGTTTATTTTCTTCATCAAATATTACATTTGTTATTTTTTCAACTTTTAGGGTGTTTTTGTTGTATACTCTATAGGCCCTACTAGTTGTTGAGTACCCTAAAAATATTCTTGGAGTTATCTTTGACGAAAATTTCCCTAAGTAGTCTTTAGTGTTTAAAATGAAGACTTTACATCCTAATACTTTTAAATAGCTTAAGTTAGGAATTTTATTATAGTAAATTTCATAGGGTGTTTTATTCTGAAATTTGTTAATTAAAATCATATTTTATATATAACAGGCTGTATTAATTACTTCAGCCCATAATTGATTAGATAGTTTGTATTTGTTTAGCATGGTCCTAGCGGCTTCTTGTAGAGTTCTACTTTTACGTTCTACTAGACCATTTTGTTTAGGGGTCCTAGGGCAAGAGTATTCATGATTATACCCATTAAGTTCACAAAATTCAATAAAGTTATGTTTTTCAAATTCCCCTCCATGGTCGCTTCTAATTCTTTTTATTTAAGTATCTTTTTCATTTTCTATTAATTTGCAAAAGATTTTAAATACTTCAAAAGTTTCATCCTTAGTTTTTATAAATTTTACCCATGTAAATCTTGAGTAGTCATCGATTATTATTAAGCAGTATTGGTTTTTGCTTAGTGACTTGGCTCAATGCGAATCAAACAGGTCTAGATGAAGGAGCTCAAGTATAGATGTTGTTCTATTTAAGTTGGTTAATTTGTGGGTTGATTTGGTTTGTTTACCCTGTTGACAAACATTACAAATTGAATTTTCAACAATTTTTAGTTTGGGCAGACCTTTAACTAGACCATTTTGACTCATTTTTGAAATGAGTCTGGTATGAGTGTGACCCAGTCTCCTGTGCCACAACTCAGTTTCCTCTTGTTGTGTCAGGAGACATTTTATTGAGGATGTTGGTAGATTAATTGTATAGATATTATCTCTCCTAATGCCCTTAAGTATGATTTCAGGGTTATCGATGTTTTAATTGTACATCCAGATTTAGTAAAGTTAACTGAGTACCCATTGTCACATAGTTGACTTATACTGAGTAAATTAAAGTTAAAATGTTCAACTAATAACACTTTTCAAATAATGAAGTCGATACTGAGTTCGATGTTACCTTTTTCAATTACCTTAAGTTTATCGTCGTTGTCGAATGCAACCGATCCTAAATTCTTTAATTTGAGCTTTGTGAACTTCAGTCTATCTCCAGTCATATGTCTGGAGCATCCACTATCCAACATCCATTGATCCAATTCTTTATATTCCTATGTTAGTTAGAGCCTTAGAGCCAATCATTTGATGATTATATTATGGACTTATTGTATCATATTCTTATATAAATAAAGACAGTTGTTTTGGTTATTATACTTACTTGTATTGGTGCCAAATAAACTAAGTATAATAGCGTCCTTGAGTAGAAGGTTCTCACCTATATCAATCGGTTAGTTGAACCGATAGTGAGATGATATAGGGAACACTACTCTTAATCATTCCTACTCGAGTAATAACATTCAGGGACAATGTTAATGCAATAAGACTAGCATGCAGGTCAACTCGACGACTTGATCTCACAAGTCATGGATATAGAGATATCACGTTGACACATGGGTATGCATTGGAGAATGTATACTGAATGACCCGCCATGAGAAAGTATCATGGATCGTTATATGAGTGTCATATACTTTCTCATGTGGCTATTAGTATGACTATTAGTCCCTAGTCCTGAAGTCACCATGGATCCCTACATAAGGAGTTATGTACTTTAGTTTCGTCAAACGTCACTCGTAACTGGGTGGACTATAAAGGCGATTATTGGGTATGTAACGAATTATGCAGAGGGATGTGAGTGATGTAGATGGGATCTATCCCTCCTATATGACGGGAGCGACATCGATATTCTTGATAGAGTGAGACCACGAAGTGCATGGCCATGCCCAAATGTGTAACACCCCGCCCCTTCTTGCTCAAGCTGACGGGGGTTACTTACCTTTTTTTCTTCTCATCTTATCTTACTTATTTGCTTGTTAATAATCTTCTCTACTTAAAACAGCGGAAGTCTTGTTTATAGTATTTTTTTATTTTTTTAACTTTTCAAATCATCATCACTAACTACCTATCGCATAAGGTCACATAACATGCTTAACATAAATTTAAGCCATAATACTAATAAGCATGATGAAATGTCATGAAGTCATGAAAGAACGACATAAGCATAAATCTTATTAGATAAAAGCAGGTCTTTCTCTTTTAGCCGAGCCACTACTACACACATCCATCTTGCCCCTCCTGCTGCTCCCTTAGTACATCCACTCCTTGCCTTTATCTGTGGTACAAGGAAAG
Source organism: Zingiber officinale (assembly GCF_018446385.1). Lineage (NCBI taxonomy): Eukaryota > Viridiplantae > Streptophyta > Magnoliopsida > Zingiberales > Zingiberaceae > Zingiber > Zingiber officinale. Next base: position 42,367,273 of record NC_055995.1, read on the forward strand.
TAAGCTATGAGCACACAAGGCTCAGTAAGATCCTTCCTACTCACAAAAAACCGTAAAGCATAACATAAAGACATAAAGCATAGCATATTCATAGACATAAAGCATAAAGAAAACTCATCATATCACGCATAGAAGCATCATAGCGTAACATATTCGTAAGGTATCATGGCATATCATAAAGTGCATCCTAGCATAACATAACATAATCATAAGTATCATGGCATATCATAACATAATCATGAAGTGCATCCTAGCATAACATAACATAATCATAAGTATCATGGCATATCATAACATAATCATAAAGTGCATCCTAGCATAACATAACATAGTCATAAGTATTATGCGAGATGACTTTCAAAACATGTATCATGGAAAATATATGCAACATGTCTTTTGAAAACTTATTACATACATACTTAAACATAATCTCAACATGATTAGGGCCCCGACTTGTACCACATACAAAAATACGCGCGTCCTATGTAGGTCCAAGGTAGCAAGTCTCGAGCCCTACAAGGCATACATACTAGGCCCGTTTCTTAGTCCATCAACCTAGGGGCACTTATGAGCCCATCTCTAACGAGGCCCGTTTCTTAGTCCATCGACCCCGGGGCGGTTATGGAGTCCACCCTTGGTACAAGCCATAAAAGTAAAGTAGCATGTCATACATATCACAATTCTTATCATATCATGCATATTATATTTCCTTTCATATCATGAAGAGTGCTCTTAGTCCCAACTAATAGGGAAGCAACTCTTAGGCATAACATAAAGCATGCATAATTGGACACGCAACACATCATGAATTTGGGCACATAGCACATCATGATCGCATGCATAATTGGGCACACAGCACATCATGAAATTGTGCACATAGCACATCATAAACGCATGCATAATTGAGCACACAGCACATCATGAATTTGGGCACATAACACATCATAAGAGTCATCATCATGCATAGGTCATAAGCATACATAAATGAGCATAGAAGCATAGCATATTCTTATCATATCATGAAGCATTGCATGTGAGACACATAGAATTTCATAATTAGGTCTCTAACCCAAATATCATGAAGTGGCCGAAACATGTAGTTGTTGACTAGGTTAACAAGCACCATAAAAACATATGAACCCTAAATCATTATCATATCATATATCATAAGGAACATCATGAGCATGTTTAACATGGGTTCTAAGTTAAGCCTTTATTCTTGTCATGGCCGAAACCTAGCAAGCATGTTTCTAGGTTACAAGTAGCATGAAAGCATGGGGACCCTAAATAAATATCATAACATATATCATAAGGAACATCTTGAGCATGTTTAGTTTGGGTTCCAAGCTTCCTAAGTCTTTAAACATGTCATGGCCGAAACTTATCAAGCATCACATTTGGTTACAATCAACATACAAGCATGTGAACCCTAAACTAATATCATATCATATACCATAAGGAATATCATGAGCATGGTTAGTTTAGGTTCTAGGTTTCCTAAGCTTGTAAACTTGTCATGGCCGAAACCCTAGTAAGCACAATTCTAGGTTACAAGTAGCATGAAAGCATGTGAACCCTAAACCAATATCATAACATTTATCACAAGGAACATCTTGAGCAAGTTTAGTTTGGGTTCTAAGCTTCCTAAGTCTTTAAACCTAATGTGGCCGAAACTTGTTAAGTATGCAACTAGGTTTTCAAGTGGCATAGAACCATGGGAACCCTAAACCAATTTCATAGCAATTATCACAAGGAACATCATGAGCATAGTTAGGTTAGGTTCTAAGTTTCCTAGGCCCTTAAACTTGTTATGGCCGAAACTGTAAAGCTTGGAACTAGGTTTCAAGTGTCATAAAAGCATGGGAACCCTAAATCAATTTCATAGCAATTATTACAAGGAACATCATGAGCATAGTTAGGTTAGGTTCTAAGTTTCCTAGGCCCTTAAACTTGTTATGGCCGAAACTTGTAAAGCTTGGAACTAGGTTTCAAGTGTCATAAAAGCATGGGAACCCTAAATCAATTTCATAGCAATTATTACAAGGAACATCATGAGCATAATTAGGTTAGGTTCTAAGTTTCCTAGGCCCTTAAACTTGTTATGGCCGAAACCTCATGAGCATGTAATACAATTTCTAATCAACATACAAGCATGAGAAATATCATGTTAACTTCATTTCTTGTCATAAGGAAAATCATGGCATGCTTGGTTTAGGTTTTAAGTTCTCCTAGGTCCTTAATTTTGTCTTGGCCGAGAGTTTTAAGGAGAGAAATCTTAATTCTAAGCAGCATACAAGTATGAGAATACTAAACAAATCTCTTATAAAAAAAGTGCATATCATAAAAATCATGGTGAGCATATTTAGGACTTAATTTTTCCTAAGGGTCTTATTCTTGTTGGCCGAATTTACCATGGATCACACCTTAAGTTTTTAGAAATCTATTTTCATAAAGGAAAGCACCTATGAACTACTTGTACCACAGGTGAGGGGATACTTACATCCTTTCACTTGTGGTTTTTCTTAAGGAAAAGGTACCCTAGGTGCAAAGGAAGGAGAGAGCTTCTTCTTCTTGCACCTTCTTTTGTTTCTCTTGCTTGGAAGGGGTAGATCTTGCAGGCTTCTTCTTGTAAATTAGTTTTCTTGGAGAGGAAACTTAGCCTAGCTTTTGGAATAAGGAGAGGGAGGGGCTCTTGGTTTCGGTGGAGAATGAAGAAGGAGAAGAAGGAGGAAGAAGAAGAATTAAATCTCTTGCTTTTTCTTCTCCCAATCCTATTTATTCCTATGTAAATGAAGCATGTCTTCATTCATTCCCTCAACTCCTCTTTTCCCTCATTCCTTTAATCCCACGAAAATAGAGAGAGGGAGGGAAGTAGGCAATTTATCTTTTGCTTGCTTCTTCTCTTAACCAAGAGGAAGGGAAGGTAAGCAACTTGGTTTTCTCTTGCTCTTTTACTTAACCATCTTCTCTCCTTTAACTACCATTTCTATTCTCTTTTATTCACTTATCATTCATTTCTCTAGTGGTTACAATCCACTAATTTAACTCTATTACTTGTGGGAGGTTCAAGGTTCAAATCCTTGACCTCACCTCTTCTTATTCTATTTTGGTTTCTTTTGCATACTCCGGAATGCAGCTTTCCACAAATAGTGCACTGAGGGTATTTCGGTTGCTTATTCACTGAGCCACCTTTTGCATTGTCCCTTTGTTTCCTTTTTCCTGTAAGGGCCCCTTTCCAGCTTGTTTTGGTACCTGAAGGTCTTTGTCCTTCTGTTCGGGCTTTATTCTTATTCTCGTTCATCGCTTTCTGATAATGTTTCGTGATCAGGGCACTGCTGACCAATTCTTCTGTAGTCTGCGGTCTATTAATTCCGCCGGCCACATTCAGTGCTATCTCGGGTTGAAGCATCTTCAGCATCAGTCTGACCCTTTCTCCTTCTGTGCGAACCAACTCTGGATATAGGCGTGCCAGACGGTTGAAGTGCTTTACTACTTCGTTCACTGATAGGTCACCTTGCCGAAACTCGGTGAACTAATCGTAATGCCGGTTCGTCACTTGCATATGGAAGAACTCTTCGAAGAACTCTGTCTCGAAGTCCATCCAGTTCATCAGATTAATCTGTCTCTTTGCCTTCACTCTTTCCCACCACATTCTTGCGTCTCCGGTAAAGCAGAATGATACACATTTGATCTTTTCCGATACGGGCCAGTCCAGTAATTCCACTATGCTTTCCACTGTCTTGAATCAGGCCTGAGCGTCCCATGGCTCTCAAGTACCTGAGAAGTTTTCCGGCATCAGCCTTAGCCACTGTATCAAGTAGGTCTCCTGTCGGACCACTGGGACAGGGGCTATCGGTGGTACTGGTGCAACTACTGGGATGACAGGCACTGCATTCTGATTTACTGGCGGGGTAGCAGGATTTTCTTGCTGACCCATCAAAGTCGTGATCAGCTGTTGTTGCTCCGTGATCTGACGCTGGAGGTCAGTAACTACCTGGGTCAGATCTGGTGGAGTTGCTGTCTCGTCTGCTCGGGTAGTACGTCTTCTAGCAATGCTTATCTTCATTAAATGACAATGAATTATCATTATTTCTATCCAGGCTAACATAAGATCATTATCATTCTTATTCTACCATCATGCATACCTAAACTAGAACTGTGACTTATCATCATCAAGAATAAGTAAACATGCATAATATTAAAGCATCATAGAAGAATTAAATTAAGCATATAGATTCTTACTTGGAGCGGCAGGATGGAGGCTTGACATGTGTGTAGTGAAAAGGCTAAACTTGGCTCTGATACCAAACTGTAACGCCCCGCCCCTTCCTGCTCAAGCTGACGGGGGTTACTTACCTTTTTTCTTCTCATCTTATCTTACTTATTTGCTTGTTAATAATCTTCTCTACTTAAAATAGCGGAAGTCTTGTTTATAGTATATTTTTTTTTCTTTTTTTTTTTTACTTTTCAAATCATCATCACTAACTACCTATCGCATAAGGTCACATAACATGCTTAATATAAATTTAAGCCATAATACTAATAAGCATGATGAAATGTCATGAAGTCATGAAAGAACGACATAAGCATAATTCTTATTAGATAAAAGCAGGTCTTTCTCTTTTAGCCGAGCCACTACTACACACATCCATCTTGCCCCTCCTGCTGCTCCCTTAGTACATCCACTCCTTGCCTTTATCTGTGGTACAAGGAAAGTAAGCTATGAGCACACAAGGCTCAGTAAGATCCTTCCTACTCACAAAAAACCGTAAAGCATAACATAAAGACATAAAGCATAGCATATTCATAGACATAAAGCATAAAGAAAACTCATCATATCACGCATAGAAGCATCATAGCGTAACATATTCGTAAGGTATCATGGCATATCATAAAGTGCATCCTAGCATAACATAACATAATCATAAGTATCATGGAATATCATAACATAATCATAAAGTGCATCCTAGCATAACATAACATAATCATAAGTATCATGGAATATCATAACATAATCATAAAGTGCATCCTAGCATAACATAACATAGTCATAAGTATTATGCGAGATGACTTTCAAAACATGTATCATGGAAAATATATGCAACATGTCTTTTGAAAACTTATTACATACATACTTAAACATAATCTCAACATGATTAGGGCCCCGATTTGTATCACATACATAAATGCGCGCGTCCTATGTAGGTCCAAGGTAGCAAGTCTCGAACCCTACAAGGCATACATACTAGGCCCGTTTCTTAGTCCATCGACCTAGGGGCACTTATGAGCTCATCCCTAACGAGGCCCGTTTCTTAGTCCATCGACCCCGGGGCGCTTATGGAGCCCACCCTTGGTACAAGCCATAAAAGTAAAGTAGCATGTCATACATATCACAATTCTTATCATATCATGCATATTATATTTCCTTTCATATCATGAAGAGTACTCTTAGTCCCAACTAATAGGGAAGCAACTTTTAGGCATAACATAAAGCATGCATAATTGGACACACAACACATCATGAATTTGGGCACACAGCACATCATGATCGCATGCATAATTGGGCACACAACACATCATGAAATTGGGCACATAGCACATCATAAACGAATGCATAATTGGGCACACAGCACATCATGAATTTGGGCACATAACACATCATAAGAGTCATCATCATGCATAGGTCATAAGCATACATAAATGACCATAGAAGCATAGCATATTCTTATCATATCATGAAGCATTCCATGTGAGACACATAGAATTTCATAATTGGGTCTCTAACCCAAATATCATGAAGTGGCCGAAACATGTAGTTGTTGACTAAGTTAACAAGCACCATAAAAACATATGAACCCTAAATCATTATCATATCATATATCATAAGGAACATCATGAGCATGTTTAACATGGGTTCTAAGTTAAGCCTTTATTCTTGTCATGGCCGAAACCTAGCAAGCATGTTTCTAGGTTACAAGTAGCATGAAAGCATGGGGACCCTAAATAAATATCATAACATATATCATAAGGAGCATCTTGAGCATGTTTAGTTTGGGTTCCAAGCTTCCTAAGTCTTTAAACATGTCATGGCCGAAACTTATCAAGCATCACATTTGGTTACAATCAACATACAAGCATGTGAACCCTAAACTAATATCATATCATATACCATAAGGAATATCATGAGCATGGTTTGTTTAGGTTCTAGGTTTCCTAAGCTTGTAAACTTGTCATGGCCGAAACCCTAGTAAGCACAATTCTAGGTTACAAGTAGCATGAAAGCATGTGAACCCTAAACCAATATCATAACATTTATCACAAGGAACATCTTGAGCAAGTTTAGTTTGGGTTCTAAGCTTCCTAAGTCTTTAAACCTAATGTGGCCGAAACTTGTTAAGTATGCAACTAGGTTTTCAAGTGGCATAGAACCATGGGAACCCTAAACCAATTTCATAGCAATTATCACAAGGAACATCATGAGCATAGTTAGGTTAGGTTCTAAGTTTCCTAGTCCCTTAAACTTGTTATGGCCAAAACTTGTAAAGATTGGAACTAGGTTTCAAGTGTCATAAAAGCATGGGAACCCTAAATCAATTTCATAGCAATTATTACAAGGAACATCATGAGCATAGTTAGGTTAGGTTCTAAGTTTCCTATGCCCTTAAAGTTGTTATGGCCAAAACTTGTAGAGCTTGGAACTAGGTTTCAAGTGTCATAAAAGCATGGGAACCTTAAATCAATTTCATAGCAATTATTACAAGGAACATCATGAGCATAATTAGGTTGGGTTATAAGTTTCCTAGGCCCTTAAACTTGTTATGGCCGAAACCTCATGAGCATGAAATACAGTTTCAAATAAACATACAAGCATGAGAAATATCATGTTAACTTCATATCTTGTCATAAGGAAAATCATGGCATGCTTGGTTTAGGTTTTAAGTTCTCCTAGGTCCTTAATTTTGTCTTGGCTGAGAGTTTTAAGAAGAGAAATCTTAATTTTAAGCAACATACAAGTATGAGAATACTAAACAAATCTCTTATAAAAAAAGTGCATATCATAAAAATCATGGTGAGCATATTTAGGACTTAATTTTTCCTAAGGGTCTTATTCTTGTTGGCCGAATTTACCATGGATCACACCTTAAGTTTTTAGAAATCTATTTTCATAAAGGAAAGCACCTATGAACTACTTGTACCACAGGTGAGGGGATACTTACATCCTTTCGCTTGTGGTTTTTCTTAAGGAAAAGGTACCCTAGGTGCAAAGGAAGGAGAGAGCTTCTTCTTCTTGCACCTCCTTTTGTTTCTCTTGCTTGGAAGGGGTAGATCTTGCAGGCTTCTTCTTGTAAATTAGTTTTCTTGGAGAAGAAACTTAGCCTAGCTTTTGGAATAAGGAGAGGGAGGGGCTCTTGGTTTCGGTGGAGAATGAAGAAGGAGAAGGAAGGAGGAAGAAGAAGAATTAAATCTCTTTCTTTTTCTTCTCCCAATCCTATTTATTCCTATGTAAATGAAGCATGTCTTCATTCATTCCCTCAACTCCTCTTTTCCCTCATTCCTTTAATCCCATGAAAATAGAGAGAGGGAGGGAAGTAGGCAATTTATCTTTTGCTTGCTTCTTCTCTTAACCAAGAGGAAGGGAAGGTAAGCAACTTGGTTTTCTCTTGCTCTTTTACTTAACTATCTTCTCTCCTTTAACTACCATTTCTATTCTCTTTTATTCACTTATCATTCATTTCTCTAGTGGTTACAATCCACTAATTTAACTCTATTACTTGTGGGAGGTTCAAGGTTCAAATCCTTGACCTCACCTCTTCTTATTCTATTTTGGTTTCTATTTTTCCTTTTCTCTTATTCTTTTTATTTCTATGCTCTAAATAAAAATAACACCCATATACTTATCTTATAATTTCGTGGGTGTTACAAAATGAGTCAATATGAGATATTGAGCTCATTTGATTTAGTGAGTCTACTTGGAGATCAAGATTTAGATTGGTCAGAGGATGACACGGTCTATGCCTCATATTGATCATTCTAGATGTCTAGGATAGAAGGACACTTGTCATATATTGTGAGGAGTCACAATTAGTAATCACAAGGTGATGTTGGATCTCAACATTCTTGTAAATTGGGTAGTAATGATGTGTTGCTAGATACCGCTCATTACTTATGCTCCTAAATGGGTTTAGGGGCATTGCCAACGTTACAAGAACCTATAGGGTCACACACTAAGGACAATTAGATGGAGATTAGGTTCATATGATGAACCAAGAGGATTAGATTCATTTGATGAATCAAATTGGATTAAGAGTAATCCTAATTGGGCTAATTGAGTTGGACTCAAGTTAATTCATGTGTTCAATGAGTTTAATTTAGATTATGACTCATTGAATCAATTTAATTAAATGAATTAGATTCATTACATTAAATTGGCTTGAATTAAATGATTGGATTAGATCAACCATGAGAAAGATTAAGTTAAGTTTGACTTGACTTGAGAGGAAGATGAAGAGTTAAGTTTGACTTGAGTTTATGCCACCTCATTGGTGAGTTGGCAAGATGTGGACCAATGATGATGCTCCACATCATCATGGTTACTTAAGTGTGTGTCACATCATGGAGGTTACAAGCCTCCTTTCCTTTTAATGTGGCCGGCCACATTAATTGTATAGGAGTTACAATTGTGGTCGGCCACACATACTGAAGGAAATTCATTTTTCCTCAGTCAAGGCTATTGACTTCTTCTTCCTCCTTGAGCTCTCTCTTCTTGCTCTCCCTATCCTATCTTGGCCGAACACCCTAGGTGCTAGCACACCTTGTTTGGTCCTTCTCCATCTAGTGTGTTCATGTGGATACGTGTAGAGGATGTCTATGTTGACAATCTTGAGATCCGGCAAGCCGTTGGACTAGCGGGATAGCGAAGGGCATCGCATCGAGGGTAATACTCTTATCTACTGTAGATCTAGAGTTTGTAAACTCGTACTCGTATTTTATTTATTTTTCTTTGCACAGATCCGGTGGCTGGGGCTTTCGGAGTTTCCGCGACGCGAAAAAACGTTTTTCGCGGCCCGAAAAACCCAACATCCTACACATCAAGTGTTTGAATTGGAGTCTATTAGATGAAATGATAGTTTGACTGAAGTAATTTAAGTTTAATTTGAATTAAGTTAAATAATTAAAGTAATTAATTATTAAGATATTGAAACATATTGTAAAACACAAGTCTGAAATAATATTTAACTAAGTTTTAAAAGAATTTTGAATAAGTTTTTAAAATAATTTTAAATAAGTTTTTAAAAGAATTTTTAAATAAGTTTTTAAAAGAATTTTAAATAAGTTTTAAAAAGATTTTTAAATAAGTTTTTAAAAGATTTTTAAATAAGTTTTTTTTAAATAAGTTTTGATTTTATTAATTTAATTTAATTTGCTTTTATTAATTTGATTTATTTAATCCTTAGTCATCTCACTCGATATAAATTTTTAAATCAGGGAATCCTATAATTTTGTGAGATGAATTAGGTTTAATTTTGGGGTTTGATTTAACTTTATGTTAGATTCAGATTTAGCTTTGGGCTCAGCAAATAGGCATTCTTTGGATAAACCTTTGGACTATGGTGAGTCACTTGGACATCATTAAAGTAACCATGCCTTCAAAGTTTTCCAAATAGTCCTATCCACTGAACTAAGTACAAAACCTTGGTCTAACTAGTTAGGATCCGCAAATGGTAGCTTTGGTCAGTTCCACTTAGTCAAATGCACTAGGTCGAAGCTATATCTTCCTAGACATGCATAGACTAAGCTTCCCTAATGTACTATCATCCAAAACTTCACCAGTACCATAGGTCAAGTTAAACCTAACCCTGTTAATTGTAACCCTAATTACCCTGTCGGGTAGCTTGGTTTGGATTACCCTACCGCGTAGGTTAGTTTTGGAGGTGCTAGCTATTCTGGAGCCTCCCTATATTATTAAATTTCTTTTTAACTTGTTTTTACTTAATTCTAGTTTAATTATATTCCTTTATTTATCTATTAAGATAATTTTTATTTTTTCTCCCCTTGGATCATAGCCTGGATAAGGTCTATCAAGGTAATTGACTTGATCCTTGGGGACCCAATATTGACCAAGTCCAACTTGATTGACCAAGTTGGACTTAGGTACCCATGCTTGGACTACTTTTTTATTTGATCTATTGACTAAGGTTAGATAGGATCGATATTTCTTTTTGGTCTTAAAACCTAAGCCATATTTGTTGTAAATGACTCTTTGTGTCCCAAGAATTAGGTCAAGATTCTTGAAGCCCAAAAAAAACCGTTCCAACATTTTCTTCAAATCCTTAACCTGAGTTTTCAAGCTGGAGTTTTCTTCCTCAAGTTTTCAAACTTGAGTTGAGTTTCCAGTCTGAACTGGGTCAGGCAAGGTTTGAAGTTGGTCACTTCTTTGAGGGTTGTTACCTCCTTTAGAAGTGACTTGATCCTAATGTTTGATTTCGCTAATTTACATAATAAAAAATTAACTAAATTGTGTAAACTCGGGATACGTACAGCAGGGTCGGGCCCTTCGGAAACGGATACGGATCTGTGGCTTCTCTCAAACTCGACTTCCGATTCGTCCTCGCTTCCGAGTTCGTTGGTGTAGTCCCGGGCTGTTAATGCGAGAAAACTCATCTGTTCGAGTTCTTCGTCGTCGGATTCTTCCGAGGATGACTTGTCCTAGGTTGCCTTCAGGGCCTTCTTTCTTCTTGGTTTCTTTGGATCCTTCTGGTTCAGACAGTTGGCCTTGATGTGCCCCTTCTGATTGCACCTGTAACATGTTACCTCGAACTTCACCTTTGGTTGAACTTCCTTGGTTTAAATTGCCTTCTTCAGGTCCTTCTTGTTGAAACCTTTCTTTTTCTTGTAAAGTTTCTTTACCAGGTTGACAAGTTCAATTATAAGTTCGTCATCTTCATTTTCTGAGTCAGGTTCTTCATCTGACTCTGCTTCGGTTCTGCCCCTTGATCTCGGTTCGCGCATTCTGCTACTACCTGCAACCAAAGTTATACCCTTCTCGACCGGGCATGCATTAGTCTGTTCATGCAATTCAAATTCAGAAAAGAGTTCATCTAATTTAATGGAAGACAAATCGTTAGAGACCTTGTAGGCATCTACCATGGATGCCCATAAGGCATTTCTCGGGAAGGTGTTTAAAGCATACCTCAATATATCGCGGTTCTCCACTTTCTGTCTGATCGCGTGAAGCCCATTGAGTAGATCTTGTATCCGGGCGTGGAGTTGACTAGCCGTCTCATTTTCCTGCATTTTAATATTATATAATTTATTGAAAAGAAGATATTGCTTACTTACCTTGGTTTCTGATATACCCTCATGTAGTTCGATTAGCTTTTCCCACAGCTCCTTTGCACTTGAGAACGGTCCTACTCTGTTGAGTTCCTCCTTTGTCAGACCACACTGGAGTATGTAGGTTGCTTTTGTGTTAGCTTCTACTTTATTTATTAGTGTGGCTCCCAGTCCTCGTATGGTAGTTGCTTGCCGGTGCCGTCAGTTGGTAGTTGGAGCCCGGTTTTGACGATCATCCAAACTTCAAAATGAGTCTAGAGATATGCCTCCATCCGGCCCTTCCAGTATCCGAAGTCGTCTCCGATGAAGAGCGGTGGTCGAGCGGTGTTATAACCTTCTTGAAGCGTTATTTTAAAACTTGCACACAAAGAAAGGGAATCTGTTCCAAGACTGGGTCTTGGATTAGTAGTGTGGGATGTATAAAGGAAGAACGAACTCGAGTGGTGTTGCACCAACTTCGAGCAAAAATTGATTCGAACGAGAAATAAATCGGAATAAAGTAATTATACTAATTCCGGTCGACTCCGAAAAATTGAAAATACCACGAAAAATTGCTTGATTGGTGGTTGCACCAAATCAAAGCTACCCCGCTCTGATACCAATTGTTGGATCGAAAGCGCTAGAGGGGGGTGAATAGCGCTCGTGGCTTTCACTCGTTTCGGATTCGTAAAACACTTGAGAAGTAGCAGCGGAAATAGATAAAATAACAAACACACAGAAGACTCCAAGATTTACTTGGTTCGGAGCTTAGGGCGACTCCTACTCCAAGGCCCGTGATTGTTGATCACTTTCGGTGGACAAAAACTATAATATCGCAAATCTTTTACAAGCAAATAAGTACAAGTATTAAACTTTAAAAGATTATATCGACAAATACAAAGATGAACGAAGTGGTTGTCGATTGTCGGAGTAGCAGAGTCTAGTTGAAGCTTTCGAAGCAGCGTACAAGATCAAAAGTTCTTCTGTCCGAGTTCGATGATCCGGCTGCTTCTCGAGGCTCCTTTTTATAGGCTCTGTGATGCTGATGCAGATCCCCAAGTCTCGAGATCAGGATTGACCCGAGGCGGATAGGTCGACCGATCCCTACGTTCGGTCGACCGATCCCTGCGTTCGGTCGACCGATCAGGCGATCTCCTCCTATCCGATCCGCCCGATCCGCTCGCTCCACTTCGATCTGGTCAAGTCTCATCCGGGGTTCGGTCGACTGATCCCGTCATTCGGTCGACTGATCCCGTCATTCGGTCGACCGTTCCGCTTCTCTGACCTGATAAACCGGGCCTGATCCATCCGTTGATGATCCTTGGTTCGGTCGACCGATCCTCTGGTCGAGCCTAGTCCAATCTCTGGAAATCTGATCTGTTGGCTTAGGGGTTCGGTCGATCGATCTCGGTCAATTCTACCCCTGCACAAAACTGTTAGTTTCCTGCAAAACAGAGTTAGAACTAAACAAAATATATTAGCATCTTAAGTTTGACAGTCTTCGAACTGTCAGGTTCTGACTTCGAATTTCTGATCGAAAACCCTACGTCGAACCGACGCCTACTGTTCCCTCTTCCGGGGAACGCGTCCTCACCTACTCCCCTCAAGAGAGATTACCTGTTGCCAGTGTGATCCTCCCGATCGACTGGACTTTTGCTCAGCGCTCGATGCTTCCAGACTTTCTGCTGGACGCTCGCTCCATGACTCGTCCAGACTTCCACCTAGTTCGCGACACCAGGATTTCCACCTAGGGTTTTTGCCCCAAGCTCTGACTCGCAAGACTTTTTACCTAGGGTTACCACCCCCTAGGACCTAGGGTTACCGCCCCCTAGGGTTTTTTACCTGCCTAACCGCAGCTAGGACTTTCCTGCAAAGCTCACTCAACATGTCAGATAACAACACACCTTAACTTTGAATCCTTTTGCCATTATCAAAACTCGAGTTCGATCGTCGGATGCTTCCCGCACCAACAAATAATATTGTGTTACTTTATCTACTACTGAATCAGAGTACATAGCAATGGGTGAGTATGTGGCACAACTATTATGGATGGTGCACATATTAAAAAGCTTTAACTTAGAATATAGAAATGTAAAAATTTAAATTGATAGTGTCAGTTCTATCAACTTAACCAAAAACTCAGTGCACCATTCAAGAACCAAACATATTAAAATTAAATATCATTTTATTAGAGATCATATCTCCAAAGGAGACATTGAGCTTAACTATATTGAGTCCAAGTAAAACTTGGCTAACATTTTCACTAAACCGCTACCAAAATCTAAATTTAGTAATTTACAAAGACAACTAGGAATGTGCGTGATAGACTAGAACTGCTATTTTTAAAAATAATTTTTCAAATGGTTTGTAAATTCTAGGGAAAATTCTTTATTTGTATTTTCTAAAATTCTCATTTACTTAGTTATTCAAAATTGATTTTGCCTTTAGACTAGATCAAATCCATAGAAAGTATGTTCCTATAGATTTAGGAATTGAGCATCTCACAAACATAATAGGTCTATCTTGATTGTGTATTCACAAACATAGAACGGTGTGAGATGCATAGGCCTATTACCTGGACTTCACATGTTTATATCAGTGCATCAGTACAAGTCTGGGAGAAAAATACCTAAATTACAGTGATCAAGTTAAGAAATCCATTTTAGTCAAATATTAACTGGATACTTTTACTTAATTTGACTAACCTAGTGAACACTGTTATCTTCTGATAGTTAATTAGTAACTAACGGCTAGACATTTATGATCAAATTATTAGATGCACTTTTTTTTATATAATAGGTTCAGGGGAGAATAATTGAAAATAATTTTCTAAATTATTTATTTCTATTCCTAAATACTTTCAAAATGATTTTCAAAATCACCTTCAAAATTATTTCCAAACTTTACAACATACGTTCAAAATTATTTTTAAGATACTTGCATTGCAAAAATTCTTTTTTAAATTATCCACTTTGCAAAATGCAAGTTACAAAATATTTTAAAGGATATTTTTGGAAAACACTTTAAAATTTCTTTTGAAAAGTTTTATTCAACGGTTATCTTTTTCACTTTGAATTTTTTTTTTAAAACTATTTTTGCAAAGTAAATACTTCCAAAATTATTATTTTGCTTGGAGAAATTTTTGAAACTTTCAAAAATATTTTGAAACAATAATTTGCAAAGTCGTTTCAATTATTTTGATATCTAGTTTGCAAAATTTAGTTGCACAATCCATATTCAAAATATTGAAAATCTTTAGAATTCTTAGAATTTATTTTGAAATGGTTGAAAAAGCTTATTTTGAAAATTGTTTTGAAAAGTGCTTTGCAACCCACACTTCAAATATTTTAAAAAATTAGTTTGAAAATATCTTTGAAGCTACTTTAAAACTTTAAACTTATGAAATTATTCTGTAAATGTTAGCTTTCAAAACCTGTTATAAATTTTGAAAACTTTTTTAAATTAAGTGAATTTTTTTTTAATATTAAGTTCCTCCCTACAATAAACATGCAAGTTTTTTTTTTTTTTGAAAAGTTTATACTTACGTGTGTATTTCAATACTTTGGTATACTTACTTGCATATTTTGTTGATGAATGCCATGTGGGGGTAAGGGTTACATAAGAAAAAGATAAAAGACAAACAATCCTTGAAAACCCTTAACCTTAAAATGATCAAGAAAATAAAACAATAATTATTCTTTCTTAATTAATTTGTTTCTCTTGAATTAGTTATTATTATTATTGCATATCTTTTCCTAACTCTAATCCAGGTTGTCATAGCATCAAAAAGGGGGAGAGATTGTAGGTGTAATTTACATTAATGATCTAACTTAGGTTTTAATGAATGACAAGTAAGTTAAGTTAGGTGTTGTTGTAGTCTAATCTTGTTATCGAGTGTGCAGGGTTGACTATGTTTAATTCCTGATTGGTTGAACCCGAATGTATGATTTTGGCAAGTCAGGATGTTTAATTTCTGACAAGTTGAAGTTCAGATGTGAGATTCTAGCAAGGGTCGGGATGTGCGATTCCTAATTAGAGAAGACCAGATGTGCAATTTCAGTAGGTCAAGAAGTGCAATTCTCAATTGGAGAAGACCATATGTATGATTCCGATAGGTTGTGATGTTCGATTCCCAAAGTCTAGATGTGTGATTGTGGAGGTAACTCTACACCTAGTAAGTAGAGGTAAGTCACAAGAGGAGAGTGACTAAGTAAGGACGCGTCCCTAATCAAAGGGATAGTAGGTGTCGGTCCAATTTAGGTCTATTTCAGAAACCTAAATTGAGATCCTGACTAGATCCTGGTCTCCAGGAGATAGGATCTTATTACTACTTCTTATTATTATTGTGCTAACATTATCTTGCAGATTATTGGACTAACACTTTTTGCAGGGCCAAAGAAGCACAAAAAGCCTCTGGTGAACAGTGCCCGAGGCGCATTCCATGGTAAGGAAGGTGTCTTCATACTATTCATGGAAGGCGCCTTCAGTGCCAAGGAAGGCGCCTTCCGTAGGATAAAATTTAGACTTCATCACAGATAAAGAGCGGGTGGTTCAAGATCAGATTCCTCACATTAGAGGCGCCTTGAAGCCTATGGAAGGCACCTTCAAGGCTATGGAAGGCGCCTTTTATGCTCAATAAAAGGATGTTTCGCCAAGGATTCAATAACAATTTCTATACAAGCTTCTACACATTCAATCGACTTTCAGATTGCACCGGCTTGTTACTGCTGTCCTGCTATGACTCTACTATGCCCAACTGCCATCGAGAAGTCGTCCAAATACTAAGCTTAAAGTAGAATGTTAACGAAAGTGTTTGGTAACCTAATTTAATTTACTGTACTTACTTTCAACAAATAGGAAGTATAGCGTGTTACACTTCTCTGATTCTCTTTGTATTCAATTTCTCTTTCGGCGGTATCAAAAGAGGACTTAGTGAATTACCCATCGATAGGTCCAATAGACCTGGGTCTTGAAGTAGGAGTCGCCGAAGGTTTCAATGCAAAACTGAACGTATGTTCTTTTGCTTGTTTTTCTACTTCCCTTTCTTACTTAGTTTTCCGTTGCACTTACTTTGATTTCAAAATCGAAAATTTTTTAAAATCACATGATTCAACCCCCCCCCTTCTTACGTGTGTCTCGATCTAACAGTATTGTGGTAGTTAAATATTGCTGCAATTCAAGAGAAATTGCAACCTTGAATTGTTGGAATTTAAAGCAAAATTTCCAAGTCCTAAAGAGATATAAATGTGGGGGAATGTATGTGGAGGATTGAGCTCAAGCTATGTCATTGATTCTAGAGAATGCTGATGAATAGACTATAGGTTATTGGAAAAGGATTTTCTTCCTTGTTTCAGTCTTGATGTGGAAAGGCAAGAACTTCACATTCAATAAACTAGGTGTAAGTACAAGGTAGAAGCACTTCAACCTCCATTCACAAAATTTAAACAAGAATCTAATGATCATCTGAAAGAAGATCCCAAAAGAAATACCTAGGTGAACAATTCAGATGCTTTGGGTTGCCTAGATGAATCACTTTATAAGATTCAGTCGATGATGAAGAGTAGTGACAAAAAGAATGTGTATCAAGATAAACTGAGCTACTGAAACTTTGTTCTTCCCCTAATTGCTATTGTTGTTGTTAAGGAACTTACTGAGATTTGTTAATTGAATGTCTAACAAATATAAAGACTCAAAACCTTTCTACCAGTGAAGTGAACTTGATTAACGAAGGGGACAATCCATTATCTGGAATTGGAAATTTAGGGAGTTGTATTACAGAGAACAGAAAAAATCTAAGAAACTCTTGTATGAAAAGTGATATTTGCAGATCTCTGATCAGTGAGGAGTTAAGTGAAGCTCTTGCTCTCTTATTATCATTTGGTGTTTCTTTCTCTCCAAGTCATGTGATTCAAAACCTGAAAAATTTCTAGCATCTAATTTCTGAAAATAAATCAAGAGAAAAAAAATTTTATTGGTGAGAAGCAACAAAGCTCCTTGATCAGTGAAAAACTCAAATAAAGTTCTTGATAACTCTGTGTTGTTTGGTGTTCTCTTTTCCCAATTTATTTTATGGTTCAAAATATGTAAATCCAGGAATCTGTTGTCTGAAATTGTTGATTGTGAATGGGATCAAAATTTGTGTGTCAAATGTCTGTGGCAAGCATTTGATCAGTAAAAGTTCAAGTGGAGCACATGGTCTTCCATTACCAATTGGGTTCCTAATCTTCTCAAGTATTCCATTACTTGAAGCATGCAACTACCATGGATGTGAATTTTGGAATTGCCAGCTAAACTAAAATGTAGGGAAAGGAAGAAAAAAAAATCAGTAGGTTGGTATAAGTTTAAAGAGGTTTACATGAGTTCCAACTTAGTGAGGCATTGTTGTAAGCTGAATTGGTTCTTCACCCATGTGATGGGAGTGAATTTCTCAAGTTGTTCGGAGGATGAAAATTATGTGCAATGAATTCCAAATGCTTAATCAACAGGAAATAGAGAAAAAAAAATGGAAAACTGTTTAGTGCCAAGTCAAAATTTGGTTTTTGAATAACAACAACTAAGATTTGAGCTCTCTATGTTTTAGTGTTTAATGATATCCCTTGTGAAGGTTAATTCTTCATGAGTCAATCTTGTATTACCTTAGATTTCAAGTTTTGAAATTTAGGTCCGGAAACAAGCTAGAATTCATGAATCAGTTATTTATGGAAATTTGTGATATGAATTCTGAAACTGTATTTTGAAATTATGAGATGTAACCATTGGAGTTCCCTTCCTTTCCAAGCCTTGCATGATTCAACCCCTGGACCTCTTTGAATCTGAATTTTGAGAACTAATTTTTTTGAGTTGAATTTGATTGACTTGTCCAGATTTCTAAAATGCTGGAACTAGATTCTGCAAACCAAAAATTTCAGAAAATTGTTGGGTTTTTCGGGCCGCGAAAACCGCTTTTCGCGTCGCGGAAACCCCGAATCGCCCAAGCCACGGATCTCGTGCAAGGTAAAACCGAACGAAAATACGAGTACGAGTTTGAAAACTTTAATCTACAGTAGATCTACATAAGGATAAACCAATTATACCTTTGATGCGATGCCCTTCGCGTTCCCGCTCGTCCAAATGATGCCGGATCTCAAGACCGTCAAGCGCCGGTCCTCTAGAAGTATCCACACGGACACACTAGATGGAGATGACCAAAAACCAAGGTGTGCTAGCACCTATGTGGTTCGGCCAAGGGAGGAGAGGGAGAGTGAGAGCTTGAGAGGGAGAAGGAGGAAGAACCACACAAGTGAATGAAAAATGAATTTCTTCACACAAAAACTAAGTGGCCGGCCACTTTCAAAATTTCCATTAATTGCATTAATTGCAATTAATATGAAACCATTAAGAGAGTGGCTTTGTCACTTCCATGAGGTGGCACCCATGATGATGTGGAACATCATTATTGGTCCACCTAATGTCAACTCACCAATGAGGTGGCAAAAGGTCAAGTCAAAATTGACCTTTGGTCTTCCTTCTCAAGTCAAGTCAAACTTGACTCAATCTCTACCATGGTGGATCTAATCCAACCATTTGATTCGAGCCAACTTAATATAATGAATCTAATTCATTAAATTAAATTGATTCAATGAGTCAAAATCTAAATTAGACTCATTTAACACATGAATCAACTTGAGTCGAACTCAAGTTAGCCCAATTAAGATTACTCTTAATCCAATTTGATTCATCAAATGAATCTAATTCTCTTGGTTCATCATATGAACCTAATCTCCATCTAATTGTCCTAAGTGTGTGACCCTATAGGTTCTTGTAACGTTGGCAATACCCTAAACCCATTTAGGAGCATAAGTAATGAGCGGTATCTAGCAACACATCATTACTACCCAAGTTACAAGAATGTCGAGATCCGACATCACCTTGTGACTACCAATTGTGACTACTCACAAAATAATGACAAGTGTCCTTCTATCCTAGACATCTAGATTGATCAATATGAGGCATAGACCGTGTCATCCTCTAATCAATCTAAATCTTGAACTCCAAGTTAGACTCACTCGATCAAATGAGCTCAACATCTAATGTTGACTCATTTGGGCATGGCCATGCGCTTAGTGGTCTCACTCTATCAAGAATAGCGATGTCGCTCCCGTCATATGGGAGGGATAGATCTCATCTACATCACTCACATCCCTCTGCATAATTCGTTACATACCCAGTAATCGCCTTTATAGTCCACCCAGTTACGGGTGACGTTTGACGAAACTAAAGTACATAACTCCTTATGTAGGGATCCATGGTGACTTCAGGTCTAAGGACTAATAGTCATACTAATAGTCACATGAGAAAGTATATGACACTCATATAACGATCCATGATACTTTCTCATGGCGGGTCATTCAATATACATTCTTTAATGCATACCCATGTGTCAGCTTAATATCTCTATATCAATGACTTGTGAGATCAAGTCATCGAGCTGACCTACATGCTAGTCTTATTGTATTAACATTGTCCCTGAATGCTAATTCTCGACTAGGAATGATTTAGAGTAGTGTTCCCTATATCATCTCACTATCGATTCAACTAATCGATTGATATAGGTATGAACCTTCTACTCAAGGACTATTATACTTAGTCTATTTGGCACTAATATAAATAAGTATAATAACCAAACAAATGCCTTTATTAATATACAAGAATATGATATACATGAGTCCATACAATCATCAAATGATTGGCTCTAGGGCTCTAACTAACAATCTCCCACTAGCACTAGTGCCAATCAGTATAGGCTCTAAGGCCTAAAGACCTAGTGTGACCATCATGCTTCCTCTGTGCCAAAGCCTTGGTCAAGGGATCTGCGATGTTAGCCTCTGTAGGTACTCTGCAAATCTTCACATCTCCTCTATCGATAATCTCTCGAATGAGATGGGCGCGTAGTATGTGCTTGGTCTGGTGTGAGCGAGGTTCCTTCGTCTATAGCTCCATTGTTGTCACAATAGAGCTCAATGGTCGGCGATGGGAACCACCCCAAGTTCGATGATGAACTTGCGGATCCAACGCCTCCTTTGCCTCGATGCAGAATATACTCGCTTGTAGAATCACATCGTATCCGCTTGAACTCTTCCGGTGGCACCACCATTAATGCAAAATACGAACCACGCGATCGGTAATCATCCCGATCGGTCTGAGCATCATAACCCTTACTTAGCTCATCATTGCCTCCATATATCAAGAAATATTCTTTAGTCCTTCGTAGTACTTAAGAATATTCTTGACCGCTATCGATGACTTTCACGATTCGGTATCTGCCGTCATGCTCAAAGCATATGAGACATCGGGTCGAGTACATGGCGTCATGATCGATCCTATGGGAGGCATAAGGATCTGATCCATGCGGTCTCTCTCTCTCTAGAAGAGGGACCTTGAGTCTTGAAGACTCACGCCATGTGACATCGAAATCCCTTCTTGGAGTTCGCATGGCAAACCGAAGGAGTACCTTGTCAATATATGTACTCTGACTTAGGCCAAGCAATTTCTTAGATCTATCTCTATAGATCTGTATCCCAAGAATGCGAGATGCCTCACCTAAGTCCTTCATTGAGAAGCGACTCCCTAGCCATGTCTTGACAGACTGAAGCATAGGGATGTCCTTCCCAATGAGTAGTATGTCATCCACATACAGTATGAGGAAGACAACTATGTCCCTACAACCTTCTCGTAGACACACGGCTCTTCTTCGTTCTTGATGAAATCAAACACAACTGTTAGATAGAATCATCGAATTGAAGACTCCAGCTTAGAGAAGCTTGCTTTAGTCCATAACTGGACCTATGCCGCTTGCATACTCTGCTAGTATGTCGTGAATCTACAAAACCCTCAGGTTGTGTCATGTCCACATCCTCGAGTAGGTTTCCATTCAGAAACGCGGTTTTGACATCCATCTGCCATATCTCATAGTCATGGTAGGCTGCAATAGCAAGCATGATCCGAATGGACTTAAACATCGCTACTGGAGAAAAGGTTTCATCATAGTCAATACCATGAATCTGCTTGAAACCTTTAGCTACCAAGCGACCCTTATAGATAAGTCCATCCATGTCAGTCTTTCTCTTAAAGACCCACTTGCACCCAATGGGTTTTACCCCTTCAAGTGGATCAACCAAAGTCCATACTTGGTTGGTGTACATGGATTCTATCTCGGATCTCATGGCTTCTAGCCATTTCTCGGAATCTGGTCTCATCACAGCTTCCTGATAGGTGGTAGGCTCATCCTCTATGAGCACAATGTCATCATGGTCAGACAAGAGAAATGAGTATCTCTCAGGCTGACGACGTACCCTATCAGACCTGCGAAGAGGTATGTCTACTTGAACTGGTTGTTGTTCCTCAACTCTTTGTGGAACAACATCATCCACAACACTTTGTGGTTCCAGTTCAATTTCCATCGAGGCATCAGTGCTATTGTTCGCATCTTGAACTTCTTCAAGATCGAACGTGCTCCCACTAGTCTTTCTAGAAACAAAGTCTCTTTCTAGAAAGACCCCAGTCTTTGCCACAACAACCTTGTGCTGACTGGGAATGTAGAAGTAATATCCCTTAGTTTCTTTGGGATATCCGATAAAATAGCACTTGTCGGATTTGGGTCCTAACTTGTCTGAGACTTGACGTCGAACGTAAGCCTCACAACCCCAAATCCTCATGAAAGACACCTGGGCATCTCTCCCAGTCCATATCCTATATGGTGTCTTTATCACGGCCTTTGATGGAACTTGGTTGAGTATGAAAGCTGCCGTGTCTAGAGCATATCCCCATAGATATATCGGAAGATCTGTGTGACTCATCATAGATCGTACCATATCTAATAGGGTACGATTCCTCCTTTCGGATACACCATTCCACTGTGGTGTTCCAGGAGGAGTGAGTTGAGATAAAATCCCACACTCAGCTAAGTAGTCACGAAACTCATGGCTTAAGTATTCACCACCTCGATCTGATCGAAGTACCTTAATACTCTTGCCAAGTTGGTTCTGTACTTCATTCTTGAATTCTTTGAACTTTTCAAAGGATTCAGACTTATGTGTCATCAAGTACACATAACCGTATCAACTGAAATCATCAGTAAATGTGATGAAGTACCTATAACCTCCTCTAGCAGCAACATTGAAAGGGCCACATACATCACTATGTACGAGTCCTAACAAATCAGTTGCTCTCTCGCTATGCCCACTAAAGGGCGTCTTGGTCATCTTGCCTCGTAGGCATGACTCGCATATCTCATATGATTCTAAATCAAATGAGTCCAACAAACCATCATTATGGAGCTGGGATAAGCGCTTGTCATTTATATGACCTAAGCGACAGTGCCAGAGGTAGGTTTGGTTCATGTCATTTGACTTAAACCTCTTGGTACTAATGTTATAGATAGGGCTCTCAAGGTCTAGAATATAGAGTCCATTTATTAGTGGTGCACTACAATAGAACATATCTTTTAAATAAACAGAACAACATTTGTCTTTTATTATAAAAGAGTATCCTTTCTTGTCTAAACAAGAAACTGAAACTATGTTCTTAGTAAGAGCAGGCACATAACAACAATCATCTAAATTTAGTACAAGCCCAGAGGGCAGAGATAGCTGATAAGTTCCTACAGCAACAGCAGCAACCCGTGCTCCATTGCCTACTCGTAGGTCTATCTCGCCCTTTGTCAATGCTCTGCTATTTCTCAGTGCTTGTACACTAGTACAAATGTGCGAAGCACATCCGGTATCTAATACCCATGACGAAGAAATAGAGAGGTTGACTTCTATAACATTTATACCTGAAGTAGAAATCTTATTTCTCTTCTTATTAAGATCTTCCAGGTATCCCGTGAAGTTCCTCCTCCAGTGCCCTGCTTGTCCTTGATATAGTTGACGAAGATGTGCAACCATATCGTAAGCACCCATCAACTCATGTTGCTTCTGAAGCTCTGAGTTCATGGTCGCGAGCATTAGACAGGACACATCTAATGCGTCGTCTTGATGCTTCTTGTAAGCATCTTTGTCGGCTCGTGGGGCATTAGCAGGAGGAGCCTCCGGAATGGGCTGCTTCAGAACGTACAGTTTACGTTCCTGAGTGAGAACAATTCTCAGGTTCCTGTACCAGTCCAGGAAATTTGCTCCGTTGAGCTTGTCCTTCTTAAGGACAGATCGCAGGGAGAAAATGTTCGTATTCGACGTCATGGCAATTCTACAACAAAAATAAATACAGAAATAAATATCATATTCTTTTAAAATCATTTAATTAGGTCTTTAATTAAATGATGCTCCCACTGAATTCTATAATTCTTGTGGGACAAGATCCACATCATACTAACCCTTGAGTTAGCTTTGGCTAATACGCCCATGGCTTAGTATGATCGGTAGGTAACCATTACCAATTACATCTCTATGCAACTCTTGTTTATAGAATCAATATCCGCATTTATATTAAAACTCGAGTTAGCTTTGGCTAATACGCCCGAGAGTTAATATAGATGTGATATTGACCTATCTTTCCAACTATTGGAAGAATGCCTATAGTTGACTCGATCCAACCGAGTAACTATGAATACTCAATCTAATTGAGTTTGTATTCACCCATGCGTTGATAGACGGGACCAAGATTGTCCCTCCGTACCCTACCAAGATAATATGTATTGCTCTGCTTTGGCAGATTCAACAATACATGTGATCGAGGTAGTGATAGGTATCACGGCACGGTTAGGCATTTTAGAGTTGGTTTGATCTAGATCTAATCTAATAGAGAAGAATGCATCTTGTGCACGACTTAGATCTAATCTAATCGCAAGGGTGCATTATGTGCACGACTTAGATCTAATCTAATCGTTAAGGTACTAATTAATTAATTAATTATTAAACATGCATCAAATACATAATAATTAATTAATCTATTTGTGATTTAGTCATGGCCCTACTACGATCTTCTCAAGCCAATGAGAAGATCGATTGGTCAACCTAGGGTCAACAGCTTCTCCAAGCGCCTCCCTTTTACCACCTTGTGTTGCTCGTGCCCGCCTCGAAACTCCGTCTCGTGTGGACTCTCCACCGCTCCAATTTGTACATTACAATTTGAAACTCGAGTTACATTTGAGTCTAAATCTAATTTACAACCAGAATATAAGAGAGAGGCACGACACGCAGGTCGCGAAAATAAAATAAAATTACAAGCACGCACATCACACATAACGGCACGCAGGCCGTATTATGAATTACAACACATTGTCCAATCAAATTGGGCTTTGGGCCATGACTATCACAAATTAATATATAATTCAAAATTATATATTTTTCATAATTTTCTATAATTTTAAAATTAATTTTTACAATTTTACGAATAAAATTTCCCGGCGGTTTCGGGCACAATCGCGGAACGGATCCCCTTGCGCGGCCCAGGGGAATCGCCCCTACCCGCGATCTAACCATCGCGAGGGTTCCTTTGCGATCCAACAGCGCCTAAACCCGCTGTCCCAAAACGATTTGGGTCGAGACATTTCCGTTTCGGAAAAATCTTCCCGGCGGGTTCGTTTTTAGCGATTTCGGGTGCGATTGCGGAGCAAATCCCCTTGCGGGGTTAGGGGAAGTACCCCTACCCACGATCTAACCATCGTGAGTTGCTCCTTTGAGATCTAATGGCACCCAAGCCCGCTGTCCCAAATGGATTTGGGGCAAAACGAAGCCGGTTTCGAAAGATCTTTCCGGTAGCCGAAGCCTACAAGTGCCGAGACACTTGTGCTTCGCTTCTACGGAAAAATTACCCATAAAATCATAAAAAACTAATTTTTACAGAAAATCACAGAAGGTTTTATTTTTCATAAAAATAAAAACAAACTCGTACAAGCCTTGCACGTGGCTCTGATACCACTGTTGGGTTTTTCGGGCCGCGAAAATCGCTTTTCGCGTCGCGGAAACCCCGAATCGCCCAAGCCACGGATCTCGTGCAAGGTAAAACCGAACGAAAATACGAGTACGAGTTTGAAAACTTTAATCTACAGTAGATCTACATAAGGATAAACCATTTATACCTTTGATGCGATGCCCTTCGCGTTCCCGCTCGTCCAAATGATGCCGGATCTCAAGACCGTCAAGCGCCGGTCCTCTAGAAGTATCCACACGGACACACTAGATGGAGATGACCAAAAACCAAGGTGTGCTAGCACCTATGTGGTTCGGCCAAGGGAGGAGAGGGAGAGTGAGAGCTTGAGAGGGAGAAGGAGGAAGAACCACACAAGTGAATGAAAAATGAATTTCTTCACACAAAAACTAAGTCGCCGGCCACTTAAAATTTCCATTAATTGCATTAATTGCAATTAATATGAAACCATTAAGAGAGTGGCTTTGTCACTTCCATGAGGTGGCACCCATGATGATGTGGAACATCATTATTGGTCCACCTAATGTCAACTCACCAATGAGGTGGCAAAAGGTCAAGTCAAAATTGACCTTTGGTCTTCCTTCTCAAGTCAAGTCAAACTTGACTCAATCTCTACCATGGTGGATCTAATCCAACCATTTGATTCGAGCCAACTTAATATAATGAATCTAATTCATTAAATTAAATTGATTCAATGAGTCAAAATCTAAATTAGACTCATTTAACACATGAATCAACTTGAGTCGAACTCAAGTTAGCCCAATTAAGATTACTCTTAATCCAATTTGATTCATCAAATGAATCTAATTCTCTTGGTTCATCATATGAACCTAATCTCCACCTAATTGTCCTAAGTGTGTGACCCTATAGGTTCTTGTAACGTTGGCAATGCCCTAAACCCATTTAGGAGCATAAGTAATGAGCGGTATCTAGCAACACATCATTACTACCCAAGTTACAAGAATGTCGAGATCCGACATCACCTTGTGACTACCAATTGTGACTACTCACAAAATAATGACAAGTGTCCTTCTATCCTAGACATCTAGATTGATCAATATGAGGCATAGACCGTGTCATCCTCTAATCAATCTAAATCTTGAACTCCAAGTTAGACTCACTCGATCAAATGAGCTCAACATCTAATGTTGACTCATTTGGGCATGGCCATGCGCTTAGTGGTCTCACTCTATCAAGAATAGCGATGTCGCTCCCGTCATATGGGAGGGATAGATCCCATCTACATCACTCACATCCCTCTGCATAATTCGTTACATACCCAGTAATCGCCTTTATAGTCCACCCAGTTACGGGTGACGTTTGACGAAACTAAAGTACATAACTCCTTATGTAGGGATCCATGGTGACTTCAGGTCTAAGGACTAATAGTCATACTAATAGTCACATGAGAAAGTATATGACACTCATATAACGATCCATGATACTTTCTCATGGCGGGTCATTCAATATACATTCTCTAATGCATACCCATGTGTCAGCTTAATATCTCTATATCAATTACTTGTGAGATCAAGTCATCGAGCTGACCTACATGCTAGTCTTATTGTATTAACATTGTCCCTGAATGCTAATACTCGACTAGGAATGATTTAGAGTAGTGTTCCCTATATCATCTCACTATCGATTCAACTAATCGATTGATATAGGTATGAACCTTCTACTCAAGGACTATTATACTTAGTCTATTTGGCACTAATATAAATAAGTATAATAACCAAACAAATGCCTTTATTAATATACAAGAATATGATATACATGAGACCATACAATCATCAAATGATTGGCTCTAGGGCTCTAACTAACAAAAATAACTCTAATTCTAGAGTTCTTGAGCAAGAATTCTGAATTGGTTTCTGAATTCACAAAATCATAAAGATTAATCTCAGTTTAAAGACTTCCTGGAAAACTAGAACTAGGACACTGCAACAATCATTTTGTATGTTGCGTTGGTTTATGAAAAAAAAAAACAGTGGGACAAGTGTATCAAGTTGAAGAGATAGTGTGCCAAGTTCTTTGGGTAATATTCAATTGAAGAAGAGCTTGACTAAAGCTTTTGTTTGGTCATTGACAAATGGTGTTCTTCACTTTTCAAGTATTTATGATCTTTCCAGGATATATTCTTTGATGCACATTGAATTGGGTAACTTATGAGGTTTATTCTTCCAATACTCTCACTTCCTCATTGATTCCTTTCCTTTTTGCTTGCGTCACATAGTTCTTTGTGACTTCATTTCAATTCTTAATAAGTCCTTTTGATTCATGCATACTATGTATTTACGGCGGTGGAGAATTAGAAAATAACCAAGCATATGGTAGTGAAGTGTTGTCAGTTGCAATGATGATTGTGAGAGTTAGAGTGAAAATATTTACTTGATGAGATTGCATCTTTCTTAGTTATTCAAATGGATTGAAATCATCATACTTATTGATTAATGTAGGGATTAAATTCATGAATATTTGATCTTATTGATGGTCTTAATTAATTACCTTTTATTATCTTTAAAGTAATCTAAGGAATTATGTAGGAGATGAGTTTTGTTTTATTTTTTGAGTTCTATTTACTTGCCCTAGGCATACAAGAACAAATGTGGGTGATTGCTAATCATCATTTTGTCACATTATTTATGATCCGATACTCATATATTTTTTTTGTTTTCTCGTGTATTTAAATTTACATTTATATCATATTTCACGAGTTTGAATTTATTATGGATTTTGATGCAATTTATCATATATTTGTAGAATTATATCTAAATATTTAAATATGATTTTGTAGGCAATAAAGGGCCATGGAGCCTCCATATAAGATCAAAAGAAATCTAAACCATCCATCTAAATCGGACTATTCCTCTCCATCCATTCGGATCCAACCATCTTGACCACCCATTCAGATCTGGAATTATCTCAAACGTCCATTCAAATCCAATTCAAATGAGGAAGCTACACTGCTTAAGAATCACAATTGGAGATCGGGCAGAGGGGGCGTGCGTAGAACAGAGGATTTTCTTCACTTCTCCATCTTATGATTTATCACTAGTGAGGTCAAAGGGATTTCTCTTCCTCAGTCTAGTGATCTCTCATTCCGCAGACCATCCACTTCTCATCAAGGTAAACGGGTTCCCTACCTGCTCCTTCATCTTCACCACCGACGCCGTCGCCACCTCTCATCATCGATGCCACACCCTCACCGAAACCGCTGGTTACTCCTCCATCGCACGCCATCATTGGAGAAGAAAGGGGATTTTCCTACTTCATCCTCTCCTTCCTTCTTCTGCATCCATCTTCTCCTCACTATATCAGATGGCATCACACCTCTTCTCTTCCCTGACGGTGCATCATCTCTGGATTGCATCACATCCATCTTGTCCTTACCAAAATGAGACAGGGATTCCCTCTCTTCATTGATTCATTACCAACCTCACACCACATGATACAGAGCAGTAGCTTACATCTTCCTCCTCAAGCAATCAACCATTCAAAGCTCTTTCATAATAGGCTTCATCCAGATTCCAACAATGACTTCTCAGCTCCGATCAGTCCCTCCATCCAGATTCGATCCTTTGATGTTTAACTTGATCATTTACCTCTTTGATGTATTGCTTGTTTGTATGAGCATGTTGATGGTTTATTTTAATTGATTGATTCCCCATGTTAAGATTGCATGCATTAGGGTTAATTTGATTCATGCCTACAAGTTGTTTGTTGAAATGTTTATTCCACTTGATATGCTTTAGTTTTTCTATTCCATTAGTTGGGTTTGTCTGCAATGTTTTCTAGTTGGATTGTTTGTACTTGTTAATTTGCATATTTTGTTGCAATGTAGTTTAGTTTTAATTTCATTGGCATGGTTAGATTAGGGAAACTTTGTTTAATGCTCTCATAGGTTAGATTGGATTAGGTTTATCTATACTATATCATTAGCTTTAGGAGTCCATATTGGTTGAGATATGGTACGAGGAAGTCCAGCTAGGTTGATAGTTGGCACAAAGTCCAAATTGGTTGAAATCTGGCAGGAGGAAGTCCTGATTGGTTGAAATCTGACAGAAAGTCCTGGTAGGTCAAGGGACCTGAAGTCTATAATTGGTAAGTGGAGATAAGCAACTGTAGGTGTTTGTCCAGCTTAGATCCATTTGGGAAACCTAAGCTAAGACCTTGACTAGATCCTAGTCTCGAGGAGACAGGAACTAATTGTTAGTTAGAGCTCTAGAGTCAATCATTTGATGATTGTTGTATGAACTCATTGTATCATATTCTTGTATATAAATAAACACATTTGTTTTTGGTTATTATACTTACTTGTATTGGTGTCAAATAACTAAGTATAATAGCGTCCTTGAGTAGAAGATTCTTACCTATATCAATCGATTGGTTGAATCGATAGTGAGATGATATAGGGAACACCACTCTTAATCATTCCTAGTCGAGTATTAATATTCATGGACAATGTTAATGCGACGAGACTAACATGTAGGTCAACTCGATGATTTGATCTCACAAGTCATGGATATAGAGATATCAAGTTGACACATGGGTATGCATTGGAGAATGTATATTGAATGACCCGCCATGAGAAAGTATCATGGATCGTTATATGAGTGTCATATACTTTCTCATGTGGCTATTAGTATGACTATTAGTCCTTGGACCTGAAGTCACCATGGTTCCCTACATAAGGAGTTACGTACTTTGGCTTCGTCAAACGTCACCCATAACTGGGAGGACTATAAAAGCGATTACTAGGTATGTAACAAATTATGCTGAGGGATGTGAGTGATGTAGATGGGATCTATCCCTCCTATATGACGGGAGTGACATCGATATTCTTGATAGAGTGAGACCACGAAGTGCATGGTCATGCCCAAGTGAGTCAATATGAGATATTGAGCTCATTTGATTGAGTGAGTCTACTTGGAGTTCAAGATTTAGATTGATTAGAGGATGACACGGTCTATGCCTCACATTGATCAATTTAGATGTCAAGGATAGAAGGACAATGTCATATATTGTGAGGAGTCACAATTAGTAGTCACAAGGTGATGTTGGATCTCAACATTCTTGTAACTTAGGTATCAATGATGTATTGCTAGATGTCGCTCATTGCTTATGTTTCTAAAGGAGTTTATAAACATTGCCAACATTACAAGAACCTATTGGGTTACACACAAAGAACAAGTGGATGGAGATTAGGTTCATATGATGAACCAATTGGATTAGGTTCCTGTGATGCACCAAAGATTGGATTAGGATTAATTCAAATTAGACTTATTGAGTTAGACTCAATTAGATTCAATTGTTGAATGAGTCTAATTTAAATTTGATTCATTGAGTCAATTTATATTAATGAATTGAGATTCATTAAATTGAAATTGACTTGAATCAAAGGTTGGATTCAACTCAACAAGGAAGAAAAAAAAATTGGTCAATTTTGACTTGACAAAATGGGAAGTTGAAACATCAAGTTTGACTTGATATATTGCCACTTCATGAAGGATGACTCAGCATGACTAGCCTTGTCACATCATCTCCACATCATCAAAGGAGATCAAGAGGCATGGAATGTCAAGAGCCAAAGACCCTTGGCATTCCATGTGTGGTCGGCCACATTAAGGAATGTGGGTTTCATGTGTGGCATTTGATGTGTGGTTATTGTTGCATCTTCTTCCTTGGTTTTTCTTCCTCCTTTGTTGTTGCTGAGAGTTCCAAGCAAGGTGAAGGTGAGTGAGTTAAGTTCTAAGAGGATAGGGTGGAGTGAAGGTCACAAGGAGGGTACTTAGAGGAGTGTATGAGATTCTCTTATTCTCTCTCTTTTTCTCCCTTTTAAATCCTACCCGAGAGCCCTAGGAAGTACTAGCACACTTGTGGTGCTCTCTTCTCCATTTAGAGTGGTTTGTGAATCACTACTTGTTCGTGTGGATACTATTAGAGGTGTGTACGCTTGTACACACTCGATATCCGAAGAACCTTGGACTTGCGGGATTGCGAAGGGTTTCGCTTCAAGGGTATAACCTTTCTTCCTTGTAGATCTAGCATGTAGATCTAGGAGTAGATAACTCGTACATGAAATTTTTGATTTTATAAACTTTGCATAGATCCGGTGGCTGGGGATTCGGGGTTTCCGCAATGCAAAAAGCGATTTTTACGGCTCGAAAAATCCAACAGTGGTATCAGAGCCACGTGCGAAGCGCGTACGAGTTTGGTTTGTATTTTTTATGAAAAGTTACAGTACTGTACTTTTCTGTGAATTTTCGATTTTTATTGATTTTATGAGTATTTTTCTCGTAGAAGGGAAGCACAAGTGTTTAGACACTTGTAGGCTTCGACTACCGAGAAGATTTTTCCAAAACGGCAAAGTTTCGCCCCAAATCGTTTTGGGACAGCTGACTAAGGCGCTGTAGGATCGCTAAGGGGCACTCGCGATGGTTATATCGCGGGTAGGGATACTGCCCCTGACCCCGCAAGGGGCTTTGTTCCGTGATTGCGCCCGAAAACCGCTAAACGGGACCTCCGAGAATTTTTACTCATAAAAATTGTAAAAATAGTAGTAAAAATTACAGAAAATTATAGAAATTACATAATTTAGAATTATGTGTTATTTTATGATAGTCATGGCCCAAAAGACGCAATTTGATTGGAAAGATTGTGTTGTAATTCATAATATGGCCTGTGTGCCATTTTGTGTGTTTGCGCGTGTTGTACTTGATTCACGGCCTGCGCATCGTGCCTTTCTCTATTTATTCTTGTTGTAAATTAGTTTAGACTCGAATGTAACTCGAGTTTCACCATTGTAATGTACAAAATTGAAGCGGTGGAAGGCCCACTCGAGATGGAGTTACGAGGAGGGCGCGAGCAACACAAGGTGGTCAAAGGAAGGAGTTTGAGAAGCTGTTGACCTTAGGTTGACCATCTAATCTTCTCATTGGCTTGAGAAGATCATAGTAGGGCCATGACTAATCATAAAATATTTAATTAATTGCTTGTGTGTGTATATATAATGCATGCTAGATTAAGTAATTAATTAGTGCCTTAACGGTTAGATTAGATCTAAATCATGTACAAGATGCACCCTTAACGATTAGATTAAATCTAAATCACGTATATGATACACATCATCGATTAGATTAGATCTAAATCGCGTCGACTCTAAAATGCCTACCATGCCGTGATAACTATCACTACCTCGATCACATGTTGTTGTTGAATCTGCCAAAGCAGAGCAACACATATTATCTTGGTAGGGTACGGATGGACAATCTTGGTTCTGCCTATCAACGCATGGGTAAGTAAAACTCAATTAGATTGAGTATAACTAGTTAAATCAAGTTTAACTATATGCATTTATCCAATAGTTGGAAGATAGGACAAAATCATGTTTATATTAACTCTTGGGCATATTAGCCAAAGTTAACTCGAGTTTTAATATAAATGTAGATCTTGATCCTATAAACAAGAGTTGCATAGAGATGTAATCGGTAATTAGTTACCTACCGATCATATTAAGTCTTGGGCGTTTTAGCCAAAGCTAACTCAGGGCATAGTATGATGTGGATCTTGTCCTACATGAATTATAGAATTCAGTTGGAGCATCATTTAATTAAAAGGCCTAATTAAATGATTACTAGAATATGATGTTTATTTATTTTCTGTATTTTTCTGTTGTAGATAACCATGACGTCAAACACGAACACCTTCTCTCTGCGTTCTGTCCTTGACAAGGACAAGCTCAACGGAGCAAATTTCCTGGACTGGTACAGGAATCTGAGAATAGTTCTCACCCAAGAACGTAAACTGTACGTTCTAGAGCAGCCCATTCCGAAGGCTCCTCCTGCCAATGCCACGCGAGTAGACAAAGATGCTTACAAGAAGTATCAAGATGACGCATTAGATGTATCATGTCTAATGCTCGCGACCATGAACTCTGAGCTTCAGAAGCAACATGAGTTAATGGGTGCTTATGATATGGTTGAACATCAACTATATCAAGGACAAGCGCGGCACGAGAGATTTGAGATCTCAAGGGCACTATTTCAGTGCAAGATGTCAGATGGGGCTCCCGTAGGCCCATATGTACTCAAAATGATTGGGTACATAGAAAACTTACAGAGGTTGGGATTCCCGCTTGGCCAAGAGCTGGCCACTGACCTGATCTTGCAGTCTTTGCCAGAGAGCTACAGTCAATTTGTCATGAACTATAACATGAACGAAATTGACAAGCCACTGCCCGAACTGCTTAGTATGTTACGAACTGCTGAGCTCAACCTTAAGAAGGTTAAGCCCAACTCTATTCTGATGATTCAGAAACACAAGGGCAAGGGCAAGCCTAAAGGCAAGGGAAAGTCCCAAGCCAAGGGCAAAGGCAAAGCGCTGAAGCCTAAAGGAGGGATCGCCAAGGATGCTACCTGCTTCCACTGCGGTCAGACCGGGCACTGGAGGAACTGCAAAGTGTACCTGGGATATCTTAAGAAGAAGAGGAGTGAAACTTCCACTTTAGGTATAAATGTTATAGAAGTCAATCTATCTATTTCTTCATCATGGATATTAGATACTGGATGTACTTCTCACATTTGTACTAATGTGCAGACGCTGAGAAATAGCAGGGCATTGACAAAGGACGAGGTGGACCTACGAGTAGACAATGGAGCATGGGTTGCTGCTGTTGTTGTAGGGACTTATTTTCTATCTTTGCCCTCTGGGCTTGTATTAGAGTTGGATGATTGTTGTTATGTGTCTGCTTTAACTAAGAACATAATTTCAGTTTCTTGTTTGGACAAGAAAGGTTTTTCATTTATAATAAAGAACAAATGTTGTTCAGTTTATTTAAATGACATGTTCTATTGTAGTGCACCTCTGATGAATGGACTCTATATTCTAGACCCTGAGAGCCCTATCTATAACATAAGTACCAAGAGGTTCAAGTCAAATGACATGAACCCAACCTATCTCTAGCACTGTCGCTTAGGTCATATAAATGGCAAACGCTTCCCAGCTCCATCGAGATGGTTTGCTGGACTCATTTGATTTTGAATCATATGAGACATGCGAGTCATGCCTTCTAGGCAAGATGACCAAGACTCCCTTTAATGGACACAGTGAGAGAGCGACTGACTTGTTAGGTCTTATACATAGTGATATATGTGGCCCTTTCAACGTCGCTGCTAGAGGTGGTTATAGGTACTTCATTACATTTACTGATGACTTCAGTAGATATGGTTATGTGTACTTGATGACACATAAGTCTGAATCCTTTGAAAAGTTCAAAGAATTCAAGAATGAAGTACAAAACCAGCTTGGCAAAAGTATTAAGATACTTCGATCAGATCGAGGTGGGGAATACCTTAGCCATGAGTTTCGTGACTATCTAGCTGAGTGTGAGATTCTATCCCAACTCACTCCTCCTGGAACACCACAGTGGAATGGTGTATCTGAAAGGAGGAATCATACCCTATTATATATGGTACGGTCTATGATAAGTCACACAGATCTTCCTACATTCCTTTGCGGCTATGCTCTAGACACGACAACTTTTATATTCAACCGTGTTCCATCTGTTGGTTGCTACTCGGAAAACCTAATGGTTCCATTGTACAAAAATTTTATACAAAGGTCTGAACCTTTTTCTAGCTACCATGTGTTTCTTTTAAATTAAACTTGGATCGCCTGCGGAACTTAACACGTTTGATCCAAAGTTTAATTTATTTGTTCTTTTAGGTTTAGACTTGGATCTCCTGTGGAACTTAACACGTTCGATCCAAATCACCTAGGTTATTAATTTCATTAAATATTAATTTCTAAAATTGACTTCCAAGACTGCATGGCGAGGCACATGACCTTCTTGGATATGGGAACAACCACCACCGCCTAGACAAAGCCTTTTAAGGAAAGCTAATATTTAATTTCCTTAAATAACTTTAGGTCAACCAAAAAGAAAAATCAAATCACAAGGAAAAGAAAAATAAAAGAACACAACATCGAAAACTAATTCGAAATACTAGAATCGCATGCCTCTTGTATTTGATATTTTTACAAAGAAATAAAACTAGTATGATGCGGAAATTAAATACTAGTATACCTTTTCTTTTGTAAACAAAAACCTCTAGGTCTTCTACTGTATTCCTCTTCTAATCCCGGACGTTGTGTGAGTAACGATCTTCTGAGACGAGAAACACCAAGGCACCTTCTTCTTCCTTCCTTTAAGTTTCGGCCAAGCATATCTTCTAAAGGATGAAGAACTTTTTTTCACCAACCAAGCTCCAAGGGATGCAAGCTTTCTCTCCTTCTTCCTCAAGCTAGATCCGGCCACCTCCTCCAAGCTCCAAGAGATAAAGGATTTCGGCCACACAAGAGGAAGAGAGAAAAGGAGAAGGGCCAGCCACACCAAGGAAGAAAAGAGGGAGAAAATAGAATATAGTCGTTAGTCATGAAGCCTCCTCTACCCCCTCTTTTATAATCCTTGGTCTTGGCAAATAAGGAAAATTTAATAAAAACTTCATTAATTCTTTTGTCATTGAAAAGGAAAATTTATTTAATTAAAAATAATTTTCTTCTCATCAATTATAATGGTCGGCCATATTAAAGCTACAAACAAGGAGAGTTTTAATTAATTAAAACTTCCTAATTTGTCTCCGGAAATTTAAAAAAATTCTCCAATAATTTTCATCCCTTCATGATTGGTTAATAAAAAGGAAATTTTATAAATTAAAATCTTTCTTTTTAACATGTGGATAAAAAGAATGTTATCTCTAAAAATTAAAATCTCTTTTAATCTACAAATAAGGAAAGAGATCAAATCTTTTCTTAATATTTTGTAGAAACATATAAAAGAGAATATTTAATTTTTTAAACTCTCTTTTAAATAATGAACATGGTTAAAAAAGAAAAATTTTCTTAAAATTTAAAATCCACCTTTTCAACAAATAAGGAAAGATTTCAAATTTTAAGCTCTCTTTTAAACATGTGGATGATTTACATATAAGAAAAGTTTTTACCAAAAATTAAAACCATCCTTTTAATCTACAAATAAGGAAAGAGATTAATCTCTTCTCTTAATCTTTTGTAAAAAGTTATAAAAGGAAATTTTTAATTTTTAAACTCTCTTTTAAAAACATGATATCCACATAAGAAATAATTTTAATAAAAACTTTTTTAATATTCTAGTGGCTGGCCACCTAAGCTTGGAACCCAAGCTTTGGCCGGCCACCAACTTGGCTCATCCACTTGGTCTTGGCCGACCCTAGCTTGGGTTCCAAGCTAGCTTGGCCGACCCCATTGGATGGGTAAGAAGGTGGGTATGTGGTGGGTATAAATCTCTATATACAAGAGGCTACGATAGGGACCGAGAGGAGGAATTGGTTTTGGTCTCCCGATGAAATTAAGCTTCCCGTGTTCACCCCGAACACAACTTAATTTCATCAATAATAATTCATTCCACTAAAAAACTATTATTGAACTACCGCACCAATCCCAAATTATATTTTGGGCTCCTTCTTATTATGAGTGTGTCAGTCTCCCTGTGTTTAAGATGTCGAATGTCCACTAATTAAATGAGTTACTGACAACTCACTTAATTAATATCTTAGTCCAAGAGTAGTACCACTCAACCTCATCGTCATGTCGGACTAAGTCCACCTGCAGGGTTTAACATAACAATCCTTATGAGCTTCTCTTGGGGACATTATCAACCTAGATTACTAGGACACAGTTTCCTTCTATAATCAACAACACACACTATAAGTGATATCATTTCCCAACTTATCGGACTTGTTGATTTATCGAACTAAATCTCACCCATTGATAAATTAAAGAAATAAATATAAAATATATGTGCTTGTTATTATATTAGGATTAAGAGCACACACTTCCATAATAACTGAGGTCTTTGTCCCTTTATAAAGTCAGTATAAAAGTGACGACCTCTAATGGTCCTACTCAATACACTCTAAGTGTACTAGTGTAATTATATAGTTAAGACAAACTAATACCTAATTACACTACGATCTTCCAATGGTTTGTTCCTTTCCATCTTGATCGTGAGCTACTATTTATAATTTATAAGGTACTGATAACATGATCCTCTGTGTGTGACACCACACACCATGTTATCTACAATATAAATTAATTGAACAACTACATTTATCATAAATGTAGATATTTGACCAATGCGATTCTTATTTCTAGATAAATATTTATACCAAAAGATAGGCTTTTAGTATACATCCTAACACCATCCAAGGCTGTAATAAAGACACCATATAGGATATGGTCTGGGAGAGATGCCCAGGTGACTTTTATGAGGATTTGGGGTTGTGAGGCTTACGTTAGACGTCAAGTCTCGGACAAATTGGGACCCAAATCTGACAAGTGTTATTTCATTGGATATCCCAAGGAAACCAAGGGATATTACTTCTACATTCCCAGTCAACACAAGGTAGTTGTGGCTAAGACTGGATTTTTCTATAAAGGGATTTTGTTTCTAGAAAGACTAGTGGGAGTACGTTCGATCTTGAAGAAGTTCAAGATGCAAACAATAGCACTGAAGCCTCGATGGAAGTTGAACTGGAATCACAAAGTGTTGTGGATGATGTTGTTCCACAAGGAGTTGAGGAACCACAACCAGTTCAAGTAGACATACCTCTTCGCAGATCTGATAGGGTACGTCGTCAGCCTGAGAGATACTCATTTCTCTTGTCTGACCATGATGACGTTGTGCTCATAGAGGATGAGCCCACCACCTATCAGGAAGCTGTGATGAGACCAGATTCCGAGAAATGGCTAGAAGCCATGAGATCCGAGATGGAATCCATGTACACTAACCAAGTATGGACTTTGGTTGATCCACCTGAAGGGGTAAAAGTCATAGGGTGTAAGTGGGTCTTTAAGAGAAAGACTGACATGGATGGACTTATCTATAAGGGTCGCTTGGTAGCTAAAGGTTTCAAGCAGATTCATGGTATTGACTATGATAAAACCTTTTCTCCAGTAGCGATGTTTAAGTCCATTCGGATCATGCTTGCTATTACAGCGTACCACAATTATGAGATCTGGCAGATGGATGTCAAAACCACGTTTCTGAATGGAAACCTGCTCGAGGAAGTGTACATGACACAACCTGAGGGTTTGTAGATCCACAGTATACTAGCAGAGTATGCAAGTTACATAGGTCCATTTATGGACTAAAGCAATCTTCTCGGAGCTGGAATCTTCGATTCGATGATGCAATCAAACAGTTTGGTTTCATCAAAAATGAAGATGAACCTTGTGTCTACAAGAAGGTTGTAGGGGACATAGTTGTCTTCCTCATATTGTATGTGGATGACATACTACTCATTAGGAAAGACATCCCTTTGCTACAGTCTATCAAGACTTGGCTAGGGATTTGTTTCTCAATGAAGGACTTAGGTGAAGCATCCCGTATTCTAGGCATACAGATCTATAGAGATAGATCTAAGAGGTTACTTGGCCTAAGTCAGAGTACATATATTGACAAGGTACTCCTACGGTTTGCCATGCAGAACTCCAAGAAGGGATTTCTGCCGATGTCACATGGCGTGAGTCTTTCAAAGACTCAAGGTCCCTCTTCTAGAGAGGAGAGAGACCATATGGATCAGATCCCTTATGCCCCAGCTATAGGATCTATCATGTACGCCATGCTATGTACTCGTCCTGATGTCTCGTATGCTTTGAGCATGACGAGCAGATACCAGTCAGATCCAGGTGAAAGTCACTGGATAGCGGTCAAGAATATTCTTAAGTACTTAAGAAGGACTAAAGAATATTTCTTGATATATGGAGGCGATGATGAGCTAGCTGTAAATGGTTACAGTGATGCCAGCTTCCAGACCGACCAGGATGATTATCGATCGCAGTCAGGGTTCGTGTTTTGCATAAATGGTGGTGCTGTGAGCTGGAAGAGTTCGAAGCAGGACACAGTAGCTGATTCTACGATAGACGTCGAGTATATTGCTGCATCAGAAGCAGCAAAGGAGCCAGTTTGGATCCGCAAGTTCATCACTGAACTTGGGATGGTTCCTAGTATCGCTGACCCTATTGAGCTCTATTGTGACAACAATGGAGCAATTGCGCAGGCTAAGGAACCTCTCTCACACCAACGGACCAAACACATACTACGACGCTTCTATCTCATTCGAGAGATCATCGATAGAGGAGATGTGAAGATTTGCAGAGTACACACAGAGGCTAACATTGCAGATCCCTTGACCAAGGCTTTGGCACAGAGAAAGCATGATGGTCACACTAGGTCATTAGGCCTTAGAGCCTACACTGATTGGCACTAGTGCTAGTAGAAGATTGTTAATTAGAGCCCTAGAGCCAATCATTTGATAATTGTTGTATGGACTCATTGTATCATATTCTTGTATATAAATAAAGGCATTTGTTTTTGGTTATTATACTTACTTGTATTGGTGTCAAATAACTAAGTATAATAGCGTCCTTGAGTAGAAGGTTCTTACCTATATCAATCGATTGGTTGAATCGATAGTGAGATGATATAGGGAACACCACTCTTAATCATTCCTAGTCGAGTATTAACATTCATGGACAATGTTAATGCGACGAGACTAGCATGTAGGTCAACTCGATGACTTGATCTCACAAGTCATGGATATAGAGATATCAAGTTGACACATGGGTATGCATTGGAGAATGTATACTGAATGACCCGCCATGAGAAAGTATCATTGATCGTTATATGAGTGTCATATACTTTTTCATGTGGCTATTAGTATGACTATTAGTCCTTGGACCTAAAGTCACCATGGTTCCCTACATAAGGAGTTACGTACTTTGGCTTCGTCAAACGTCACCCATAACTGGGTGGACTATAAAGGCGATTACTGGGTATGTAACAAATTATGCGGAGAGATGTGAGTGATGTAGATGGGATCTATCCCTCCTATATGACGGGAGTGACATCGATATTCTTGATAGAGTGAGACCACAAAGTGCATGGTCATGCCCAAGTGAGTCAATATGAGATATTGAGCGCATTTGATTGAGTGAGTCTACTTGGAGTTCAAGATTTAGATTGATTAGAGGATGACACGGTCTATGCCTCACATTGATTAATCTAGATGTCAAGGATAGAAGGATAATGTTATATATTGTGAGTAGTCACAATTAGTAGTCACAATGGTGATGTTGGATCTCAATATTCTTGTAACTTGGGTAGTAATGATGTATTGATAGATGCCGCTCATTGCTTATGTTTCTAAAGGAGTTTAGAAACATTGCCAACATTGCAAGAACCTATTGGGTCACACATAAAGAACAAGTGGATGGAGATTAGGTTCATATGATGAACCAATTGGATTAGGTTCATGTGATGCACCAAAGATTGGATTAGGATTAATTCAAATTAGACTTATTGAGTTAGACTCAATTAGATTCAATTGTTGAATGAGTCTAATTTAAATTTGATTCATTGAGTCAATTTATATTAATGAATTGAGATTCATTAAATTGAAATTGACTTGAATCAAAGGTTGGATTCAACTCAACAAGGAAGAAACATAAAATTGGTCAATTTTGACTTGACCAAATGGGAAGTTGAAACATCAAGTTTGACTTGATGTATTGTCACTTCATGAAGGATGACTCATCCTACATGGCATGACTAGCCTTGCCACATCATCTCCACATCATCAAAGGAGATCAAGAGGCATGGAATGTCAAGAGCCAAAGACCCTTGGCATTCCATGTGTGGCCGGCCACATTAAGGAATGTGGGTTTCATTTGTGCCATTTGATGTGTGGTTATTGTTGCATCTTCTTCCTTGGTTTTTCTTCCTCCTTCTTTGCTGTTGCCGAGAGTTTCAAGCAAGGTGAAGGTGAGTGAGTTGAGTTCCAAGAGGATAGGGTGGAGTGAAGGTCACAAGGAGGGTACTTAGAGGAGTGTATGAGATTCCTCTTATTCTCTCTCTTTTTCTCCCTTTTAAATCCTACCCGAGAGCCCTAGGAAGTGCTAGTACACTTGTGGTGCTCTCTTCTCCATTTAGAGTGGTTTGTGAATCACTACTTGTTCGTGTGGATACTATTAGAGGTGTGTACGCTTATACACACTCAAGATCCGAAGAACCTTGGACTTGCAGGATTACGAAGGGCTTCGCTTCAAGGGTATAACCTTTCTTCCTTGTAGATCTAGCATGTGGATCTAGGAGTAGATAACTCGTACATGAAACTTTTGATTTTATAAACTTCGCACGGATCCGGTGGCTGGGGATTCGGGGTTTCCGCAACGTAAAAAGTTATTTTTGCGGCCCGAAAAACCCAACACTAATTACAACTCCTATCTTATTATATTGTGTTAACTTTATTTTGTAGGATAAATCTATGCTTATTTGTCTAAACTAACTCTTTTTTATAGAAAGGAGAAGTGAGAAAAAGGGGAGCTCGGGCGCCTGGACTCTGGGCGCTCGGAGTTGGTCCGGGCGCCCAAAGTTAGTCCAGGCACCCAAACCAGCTTGCTTGAGAGAGTGCATAGCCAGGTACCCGGGCGATCCGGGCATCCAGAGTTGGTCCAAGCACTCGAACCAGAAAAGTTATCCCGAAACTGAGTTAGAGCACGACGACTAGCTGAACCACGTCAACAGTCTAGGCGCCCTGAGGGGGTCCAGACTCCCTGAAGTGGATAAACTTGACGGATCAAGTTTCGACGAGAGATCACCATGTCAACAACAGTCCAAGCATCCGGAATGGGCCTATATAAGAGCCTTTAACCAACAACTTTGGAACATCAATTGCTATAACTTTCGTACTCACGCGTTGTTCCAAAAAGGTCTCTGGGTCTAAAAGTTGCATTGACAACCTGCGCTCAAGTTTTCAAAGTTATATTATCGGTATAATTTAATTCCTGCAATTGTTCTTAAATTCTGTAATTACTTCGTGATTGTAGTAATTATCCAATGAAAGCACTCAACGAGTACGAGCCTTGGAGTAGGAGTCGTCGAAGACTCCAAACCAAATAAAATCACCTGTATTAGCATTCACTTTTCGTCTCTATTCTATTCCACCGCATACTCTTGGTTTCCAAAAAAATATAAAATACTATTCATCCCCTCCCCCCCCCCCCCTCTAGCGTATTTATGGTCCTATAGAAGCTAAGAAAGAAACATACTTTGGTTGTGTCCCATGACACGTACACATTCTTATAGATAAAATTCATCAAATAATAGAGAAAAAATGGAGTATTCAACATTAACACACCTCGGTTGTGCCTCAATCAGATCCCATTTCTCCCTAGTTGAAAGCAACATAGCTTGGACATAGAGCCAAAGATGGCCATGCCATGCTTCTAAAGCACAACTGTGTTATTGACACAGTTACAGGGCTGTGCACGGCTAAGTCATGCTTCTGAAGCATTGTCATGCCTAGCCTTAGATCCAATACAAAATGTAACATGGCTAGGCCATGCTTCCGAAGCATGACCGTGTCGCATTCATCCTCCCTTGATAATTTAAAGTGTCCCAACCATTTTTAATGGTTGTGAAGGCTATAAAAGGTCCAAGAGGCCTCCTAACAGGAGGAGGAGGGTTTTTTCCTTTCTAGGGAATCCTAGAGCAACCATTCCACCAGCCACTGTGATGATCCATCCACCATCGAAGCTTGGAAACTCTTTCGAAGACACTGACAATACTTGGATAAGCTTTCTCTTCTCTCTATTTCTAGTTTTGAGTTGTAGAATGCTTCCTTTGATGTCTCTTAGTTGAAACTCCATCTTTATAGAGTAG
Source organism: Zingiber officinale (assembly GCF_018446385.1). Taxonomy (NCBI): domain Eukaryota; kingdom Viridiplantae; phylum Streptophyta; class Magnoliopsida; order Zingiberales; family Zingiberaceae; genus Zingiber; species Zingiber officinale. The sequence continues at coordinate 42,410,252 of NC_055995.1, forward strand.
TTTTCTGAATTCTAGGATTAGGAAGTAGCTTGATGTAATTGTTTACATTTGAATTAAGTTTTTGTTTCTTTCTCTATTGCTTGACATGTGTATTCCATGTTCTCACCCTATTGAGCTTATAAGATTGTGACACTAACCTGCACATTCACATATTATGAGACATGGAGAGTGGGCCATGAGGTATAGGTGAAAATCTAGGATGAACTATTGAGCCCTAGTCATAGGGGTGTTGATGTGTATTTCATATAGGTTTTTTATCGTAGTTTGACACAAATCCTATCCCATTTTATATGCTTATATTTCATGTTTAATCTTTATGTGTTTCTTTTTGTTACTTTTAGTTCAGAAAACTGCACTTATTTTCATTGATAGAATGTGAATTAGGAGCTAAAATGGAGTATTGAAAGTCGAATGGAGCAAGGAGCCGAACACACAAAGCACCCATGAAGAAAAAGTATTCAAAAGCCCACCAAAATGAGGTTTTAATCAAGGAACATGCTCCGATAATGTCCCATGACAATAGCATATTCATACGAAATAAATCAGACACAAAATGGTGCTAAAATGACCCCAAACAGTATCCACCATGGGCCCCCCGTGTTGCTGGGCAAGGGTGTGTTGATTTTGGGTGTTTTCTTGGGCTAAACATGGGTGCCCGTGTCAGGCACCATAGGTCGTGTCAGTCTCAGCCTGCACTGTAAACCCAAATTATAACGGACATGACTTTTGGGTCGATTAGAGTTGCGGGTCGTATCACATATAGAAATGTAGATAATTTCTAGATTTACAACTTTTCTTCTGGGTTAAACACAAGAAAACCATATCTAATGGTTGAAAAACTGGTTTCGTGGAGCCTTGTAAATATGGCCGATCTGTCCTACTTGACCAAACTTTAAAGGACCATAACTTTTGATTTCTCTGTATTTCTCTCTTTCTCTCTATCAACTCTAGCTTCCTTTTTTGTTCTAGTGACACACACAAACCTTTAATTGTCTAAATAACCTATTTTACAATTCTGACTAGTACTTGATTTACAGTCCTCATGAGATTGATATCTTTTATTACTTGATAACATCTCCGTGCACTTACGGATTTGCCCACACATCAAGTTTTGGCACCATTGTTGAGGATTGTGTCAATCAATATTAGTTGGCTAACATTGTGGTTAATCTAGATTTCTTTTCTTTGTTTTCTTTTGTTTCTTTTTCTTATCTTTCTTTGATAAAGTGAAATGGATGCTCATAATCAATGGTTTAATCAATTTAATGCTATGAAAATTTCTCCTTAGTATTGTGAGATTTATTGTAGAACAATGGGGTGTTCTCCCCTACTATAATGATTGGTTGCAATAACAATTATATTATGAGGTGTGTGAAATAACAGGACATACAACTGATAATTGCAATAGGTCTCGACTTATAAATCAAGTTTGGAAATTTAATTTCAAATCAAAATAAAGCAAATGAAGCCATGAAGATAGCACTTAAAGAAAAAGATTTAGTTGTGTCTACTGATATTGTAGTTACTCCTGTTGTTGATGTTAATCTTGATATATTCTATCCTTCTTATGATGATGTTGTGGATTGAAGTATAGGAACTTGTACTATGGAAGCAATGCCCTAAGAATCACTTCTTTCGGTTACACTATCACTACACTATGGATGTTACAGGACTAGAAAGTTTTTATGATTAAAGTGTAGGGACTTGCATAGTGGAGACCAAGCCCGAAGAATCACCTCTTTTAGTCACTCATCCACTGAAGCTAGAAGCTAGCCTAATCACACATGAAACTATGTTCGATGATTTACTCACTTTGATGATTGATGTAGGTAAAATTTCATTTGTTATATCTGAAGCTACTAATCAATATTTTTTTAAGCATGTAGGTGGCAGGATAGATTTTTCACCACAATCACATGGACGATCTCTTGATAATCGTTTGAAAATGAGCATATTTCATGATGGTCTAAGGTTTGAAGCAAGCAACTACCTTGCTCCTCCACGAGCAAGGTTGAAGGAAAATTCAAGGTTAAGAACCTTTAGCAAGAGGGTTCTAAAATATCTCACTCCTCCAAGGGAGAGATTTAGATAAGCCAAATAAGGGGTTGAGCTTATGACCATAATAAGTGCTTCTTGTGAGGTAACTCAAGTTTCTTTTTTATTTTTGTTTATAATTTGCTCTTGTTTCATAGTTTTAACTTTTTATTTTTTTCTTAATTTCAAGGCAAGGAGTATGATTTCAGAGAACGACTCTTAGTATATCCTTTAATAAGGCACGAAGAGGAGTGAAAATAGAGTTAGTGGGCACATTCTGGAGCTTGCCATGATTGCCGTGCCCAACGGCACAGGCTGTTCCAGGCTTGGGCTACTCGCCATGGGTGCCAATGCCCAGATACATGGGTCGTGTTCAATCTCTAGAGCCTGCCATGGGCGCCCGTGCCTAAAGGCATAGGCGATTTCTAGGTTCCAGAGTCCGCCATGGGCACCCGTGACAACCAACACGGGTTGTAGTGGGCATTAGTGGAATTCACAATGCTCAACATGGGTGTGTCCATAGGTACGGGCCATGTTGGGTGCCAAAAAAAGGAAAGAACTTGATCTTTTTCGTGCAAAATTTTGTGAAGAGCAAGCACGGATCATGCCTCCCTTGATCTCCCTTTTTTTCTTTTTTCCTAACCCTAACCTCCTACTTGGTTTTTCTTATCTAATTTTCTCTTTTAGGATTCAAAGTTGAGGAAGAATGTGAATAATGGATAGAGGGGTGCCCTTAACATATAATGACTTAAACATTTGACACGTGTTACTTGGTAGCTCCTCTCACTCTAAATTTTCTCTGAATTAGAGTTATAATTATCTTTGAGACATTGAAAAATTTAAGTCTGGGGCAATGTTCATACTTTGGGTTGTTAGTTAGTTTTTTTTTTATATTTTTCATTGCGTAATATTTTTTTTTCTTCTAGTTTACATCTTATCAAATAGAAGCACCCATGCATGTCTTGTCCATTAAGCAATATTTTGATGTGTTTAGTATTAGAGTTATCATGTGGATGCATTCTTTCATTTTTGGTAATTCATGTTTTCTTATCTAATAGTAAAATTTTATAGAAGTGATGTTGAGTTGATTTTTGTTTCACCATATACCTACTTGATAGTTTGACTATTACACTTAACTTTTGATTTATTTCTGAAAGGTTGATTTAGTACAACATAATTATGATTCATGTTGTTAGACTAGTACCATGGTGAACATAGGTGATCCTTTTCTCAACATCTTAGTTACTGGATTATGCTCAGTTTGTGAAAGCTCATTTGAAAAAATCAAAATCCTGTTTGAAAAAAAAGGGAAAAAAAGAAAAAAATTTGAGATGCAATAAAATATATAAGTGAAAAAAAAATAGTGACAATAATGGGATAGAAAACAATTATCATGGGTGGAAAGGATAACATGTCCTTCTGAGACCAAGTTAGGTTACTAGAAAAATATTTATCCAATTCTGTCAATACTAATCATGGCATTGAGACTTAGTGTTGGGAAGAGGGAGCGCACTTCATGTATGACAGGTAAGTTTCTAACGCGAAAAAGTATGGGAACACAATGGAATGACGATTTAACTAGGAAAAAACTTGAAATCTTAGGAACAAACTAGGCAATGTGCACTTAAGCTAGCCTGTTAGGCTTGGTGAAATTAATTGAATACCTTCGTTTAAAGATGATACTACTTGATAGTATTAGATAAACTTATTGAAATTTGGGAGATATGAATTTATATGCATTCTTGATATTAATGTTTGCTTGAGGAAAAGAAAAGGTTCAAGTCTTAGGGATTTTGATCTGTGCATTGCATATAGGTTTTTTTTATCATAGTTTGGCATACATCCTATCCCATTTTATATGTATATATTTCATGTTTTCATCTTTGTGTGCTTCCTTTTTTTACTTTTAGTTCACTGAACTGCTCTTTGCTTATTTTCATTGATAGGATATGAGTTAGTAGCTAAAATGGAGCATTAAAAGTGGAGTGGAGCAAGGAGCCAAACATATGAAGCACCCACGAAGAAAAAGGATTCAAAAGCCCACCAAAATAAAGTTTTAATTAAGGAACATGCTTCGACAATGCCCCATGGCCGAGGCAGATAATTTGCTAAGTAGTTATCTAACTACATAGCATTGGAGTCCCTGACTACTCACAATGCTAGATATCACTACCCCTGAGTGGTCGGGTGATACGACAGGACAAGCAGCAACTGCTCCAGCTACCACTACCCATAAGTGGTTGAGTGTGCAGCACTAAAGATGACTGACAACACTCTCAACCGTAAGGGAGAATTTAGCTATCAACATGTAGTGTAATGATGGATATGATGTAAATAATCATGATACTAACATGATCATCCTCAATGCAATATCTCAAACATCATAAATATCTCCAGTACAATGATCTCTCTAACAAATATATCTATAGGTATGAGTATATCCAATTGGTGTCTACTAAATAAAAAATACAATAAGTAGTGATCCGATGATGAGGAGGGTCCGGTCAGTAGGGTGGTCAATGATATAATGGAGGTCAAAGTTAAGCTGGTCAACGCCCCGATATTATCGTCCGATCAGGCAACCCCCCTTTCCCGACCAAGAGGAAGAATCGCCGAGCCTACATGAAGCAGATGTTACATAGCTCGGTCAAACAGACAAGGTATGCGCCGAGTGGCCAGCCCGCTCGGACTCACATCGGCAAAACAGAGACGACCGAGAAAACTACATTCATACATAACTCCTCTGATTAGCATAGCAGCGGAGCCTGGACAAGATGTTGGTCGAGCGACCATTCCGCTAGGTCCGAGGACAAGATTGCACGGGCAGCCAAGGGCTGGCCGAGTGACTCTTCCACTCGGCATATAACAGACAAAAGGGGAATCAAACAATATCCTTCTGGGAACCTGTGCCGCCGACAATCGGCATGCTTGGCGGCATGGTCAGGCAGAAGATCGTACGATGGAAGCTTCAGCTATTTTGTTAGAGATATGCTCGGGTCGTTAAGGTATGGTGTAGGGACACTTTTCTGACACGTCTTTTCAGGGTATGCTTTGAGAAGCGTGTGTGCCTCGAGAAGCATGCACGTGCTCCCTGGGAGTCCAATATAAAGACCCCCAAAATTCGACGGAGGTATGCATAATCTCTACTATAGCTACAGTTACCCTACCATTTTGCTTCCTCATTTCTTCTACATTGTTGGTGGTTGACTTGAGCATCAGAGGTCCATCGTTGGGGAACCCCTCCCTGGCTCGGCACTGACGATGCTGTGGTTACAGGTTTCACTGACGAGGAGTCCACCAACGGTCAGCAGGAACGCCATGTCCCCAGCATCCATCGCCTCGACTCTCGGACAGAATCAAATTTGGCGCCGTTTGTGGGAACGCACCTACATCCGAGCTGAGAAGATGGATGAGGCTGGATGACTTCACATCGTGATGCTCACTCAGGAGGAGCTTGACACACTAATACAAGCGCTAGCGGCAAAGATAGTTGAGCAACAACAGCAAAAGGCACTAGCCGACCGATTAGCGCAACAAGCAATGTCGGCCTCTGGAGGCTGAGCGGCTCACGATGATCGACCGGAGCAGTATTCTATTTGGGGGCAAAATAGACCGTCGACCGGCACGCATAGAGAAGCTCCACCAGTGCCTATTCCATTCCATCGGGCTCTGTTCCAAATGCCCTCAGAGGTTGCGCAAGAAAATTAGGAGAGGGGATCTTCTTCAAACGAAGCGCTCGTTCAGGGCGCAAGGAAAGGCAAGGCGCCCCGGGCTTACGCGTCTCCCGAGCGGATCAACCGTCAATTCTCTGAAGCAATACTTCAAGACCTTTTGCTGAGGCACTATGCTCCCTTGGCAATCGGAGAATACAACGGATTGACTGATCCGGATGATCATTTGGGAAAGTTCGACAATGCTGCTACACTTCACCAATACACAGATGGGGTGAAGTGCCAAGTCTGTCTCACAACACTGTCCGGCTCGGCTCAGCGATGGTTCAGGAGGCTTCCGGATGGATCAATACAAAGCTTCAAGGATTTCTGAACGACCTTCCTCCACCATTTTGCAAGCAATAAGCGCTACTAAAAGACAAGCGTCAGTCTGTTCTCTTTGAAGCAAGGGCCGAGAGAAACCCTCCGAGCATACATCCAACGCTTCAACCAGGTAGTTATGTATATCTCCTCGGTCTCATCTGAGACCATGATGAATATCTTCACCCAGAGGCTTGTAGAGGGAGACTTCTTCCGGTCGCTCATCAGGAAGTCACCCCGCGACTACAAACATATGCTCAAGAAGCCTAATGAATATATAAACATGGAGAAGGCCCAGGCAGCCAGAAGGAAGGAGGCGCCATCCGAGCCCGCGGTGCCAATCGAACGACGACTGTTGAGCAGCCACCAACCGTCAAGGGGGTCGAGAGCTGAAGGCCGACTACACCAAGAAACAAGGGCACAAGCCGTGCAGCATGTGGCTTCCGATCGGCCAAAAACAACGAAGGGCAAGGTATGGATACCTATGTTTTGTTCCTATCACCAGTCAGTGTCACATAACACCCGTGATTGTCGCGGGTTTACACCGATCTCCCGACCGGCGCCAAGGGGTTATCATCACTGATCGCTTTCACCCAACCGGCGACACGGGCATCAAATCGCCGGGCGTTGAGAAAATGTCAAGCGGTCACCCGAGCGATAACACCACCATCAACAGAGGAGCAATGACCATCCCCGAGCCTCACACGAGCAACATAGTCCTAGTGCTCGAGAGGAGGAAAACAAAAGCAATGCCGCTCAGGGAGAGATAAACATCATCGCCGGTGGACTGACCAGCGGAGACTCTAATCAAGCCATAAAGTCATACGCTTGGCATTTGGAAATTCACGCCGTGGGCTGCAGTCAGGAGAAGGCCAGTAGGCCCGAAATCAGCTTCGGACCCCGGGACCTCGAAGGAGTAGAAGTCCCTCACGATGACACCCTCATCATCCCAGCGGTAATCGCCAACTATATAATTCACCAGATTTTTGTTAACACAGGGAGCTCGGTGAATATAATTTTCAAGAAGGCTTTCGATCAGCTCCAGATCGATCGAGGTGAGCTACTGCCGATAACGACCTCACTATATGGGTTCACCAGCAACAAAGTTTTGTCGATCGCCCAAGCCAAGTTGGCTATATCACTCGGAGAGGAGTTGCTCAGAAGGACCAGGACCACGAACTTCATTATGGTGGATGCCCCCTCAGCCTACAACGTCATTCTGGGCCGACCGACCCTCAACGAATTTCAAGCGGCAGTCTCAACGTACTGCCAGAAGATCAAGTTCCTGGTAGAAGACCGGGTAGGAGAGGTCAAAGGAAACCAATTAGCTGCTCGCCGCTGTTATGTCGAGATGGTTAAAACCGAAGCCAAGTCCGCTCGGAAAACGCCCCGATTATAAATGAGCGCCATCACTGAAAAGCCTTCTACCCTAGTCTATGAAGAAAAGGAAGAAGTACAAATCCATCCCGACCGAGTGAAGGAAACAACCTTCATCGCGTCCGACCTGGGAACTAAGCAGAAGGTGGAGCTGGTCGCCTGTCTCCAACAAAACCACGATGTATTCGCGTGGTCGACGCACGAGCTCCCCGGGATCTCACCGAGTGTCGCGCAGCACGAGCTTCACGTCCAACCAGACGCTCGGCCAGTGAAGCAGAGAAAGAGGGACTTCAGCGCCGAACAAAATCTGATCATCCGAGCGGAAATAGAGAAGCTCTTGGAAGCCGACCACATACGTGAGGTTCAATTCCCGAGCTGGCTCGCGAATGTAGTGCTGGTCTCGAAGCTGGGCAACAAGTGGCGAGTCTGCATCGACTTCAGGGACCTCAACAAGGCGTACCCAAAGGACTTCTATCCACTACCCTGGATCGATCAGATGGTAGACTCCACTGCCGGGTGCAAGCTAATACGCATGTTGGATGCGTATCAAGGGTACCACCAAGTGTTGCTCACCCAAGAAGGTTAGTTTCATCATGACCAATGGAATCTACTGCTACAATGTCATGTCGTTCGAGCTAAAGAACGCTGGCGATACTTATCATAGGTTGATGAATAAGGTGTTCCGACGGCAGATCGGCTGCAACATGGAGGTATATGTCGACAATATATTAATTAAATCCCTCCAAGTAGCTGACCTATGTGCTGATATTAAGGAGACCTGCCAGACACTCAAGACATATGGAATCAAGCTGAATCCAAGCAAGTGTCTGTTCGGTGCAAAGAGCGGGCGATTCTTAGGTTGCATCATCACCGAATGGGGCATCGAGGCAAATCCCAGCAAAGTGAGAGCACTGCAAGATATGCCACCGCCAAGGAATCTTAAGGAAGCCCAACGTCTCACTGGATAGATAACAGCACTATCTCGCTTCGTCTCCAAGTCAGTCGACCAGAGCTTGCCGTTATTCAAGATATTATGCCGAGCCACCAATTTCATTGGGACAAAGAATGTGACCGGGTGTTTGAAGAATTGAAGGAGTACCTCAATTCATTGCTTGTATTGGAGATATGCGACCAGAATTTATTTATCCTCAACTGAGCATGCGGTCGACTTGGCACTAGTTAGACCAAACGACGAGGAGCAGTCGGTGTACTTCCTGAGTCATATATTGAAAGATGTTGAATCCCGCTACACCGGTATCTAGAAACTGCCTTTTGCATTGGTGCTCGCCGCTCGGAGGCTTCGCCCCCACTTCCTCGCCCATTCCATCATCGTGATGACCAACAGCCCTTTGGGGAAGGTCCTTCTCAATCCAGAAGCGTCCGGACGACTAATCAAATGAACAATGGAGCTTAGCGAGTTCGATATCCAATACCAGCACCGAACAACCATCAAAGCGCAATCCTTGGCGGATTTTGTCACTGAGGTACAAAATCTTGAACCAGAAGCCGTTTGGAAAATATATGTAGATGGTTTGGCCACTCGGCAAGGGAGCAGGATTGGAATACTGCTCATCTCCCCCAAGAGGAGCGAATACAGCTGTCCGTTTGGCTAGACTACCGTACAATCAACAATGAAGCCGAATATGAAGTAATTATACCTGGCCTACAAGTTGCCCGGCATGTCGGAGCCATCAAGGTCCTCATCCACTCGGACTCACAATTGGCTGCTCAGCAGCTAGCCAGGACGTTCGAGAAAAGCAACGCGTGGCTCAGGCTCTACGCTGAGGCTTTTGAAAAGCTGAAGGCCAATTTTTGGGAGGTCGTAATACAGAAGGTCCCCCGAGTGGCGAACCAAGCTGTAGACGAATTGGCCAAACTGGCCAGCTCGTTATCGTCGATCGTCATATCGCAGCCGATCGAGTAGATCTCTTTAGTGGCCCACATTGACCGGATGGATGGACTTACCTTCCCAGACGACTGGAGGATGACGTTGATAGAGTTTCTGCGATCGAGAACTCACTGTCCGATCGGGAGGAGGCCCACTTATTAAGAAAGAGGGATGGCCGGTTTACCCTGATCGGAGATCAACTCTACAAGAAGGCTTTCTTGAGGCCCCTACTTAAGTGCGTCGGGTCGGAGGATGCCGACTACATACTGCAGGAGGTACACCAAGGGTCCTGTAGAGGACACCCGGGCGATCGTTCATTGGCAAGGAAGATTTTACTTGCCGGATACTTCTGGCCGAACCTCCAGGAGGACGCCGCTTGGACGGTTGCCACCTGCTTGTCCTGCCAAAAGTATCACGACCTCTCGCACCGATCGACCGAGGAGATGAAGGCGTCTGCAGTGGCTTGTCCATTCGACTAGTGGGGCATGGACATCGTGGGTTCCTTCCCCATGGCAACGGGTCAGGGGAAGTTCCTACTCGTCACGATGGACTATTTCTCTAAATGGGTTGAAGCCAAGCCGCTGGCGAGAATAACCAAGCATATGGTCATGAAGTTCATTTGGCAGCACATCATTTGCCGGTTAGGGATCCCACGCCGGCTTGTCTCCGATAATGGGAGATAATTCGTGGGTCAGAGGCTCAAAGAGTGGTGTGAAGGGTATGACATTCAGTAAGCTTTCACTTCGGTAGCCTACCCTCAGAGCAATGGGCAAGCAGAGGTCACCAACTACGAAATACTTCGAATCTTGCGCATTCGGCTCGACCACGTCGAAGGGAGCAAGGTAGATGAAATCCCCAGCGTGCTATGGGCAATTCGCATGACTCCTAAGGAAGGGACCTTGGCAACGCCCCTCCACCTGGTATATGGCAGTGAAGCGGTCGCCCCCGTAGAAGTCGGGGTTGAATCCGACAAGATATAGCACTACAACGAAGATAACGCTGAGTGAAGGCTTCTAGAGCTAGACTTGGTGGACGAGGCATGTGCTAAAGCAGTCGTCCGACTGATGGCCTACCGCCAGAGGATGAAGCAGAACTACAATCGAATGGTGATCCCAAGGTAGTTCCAGGTTGGCGACTTGGTATGGAAGAAAGTGAAGTCGACCGACGACATCACCAAGATGGAAGCTCTGTGGGTTGGACCCTTCAAGGTTGTGGAAAAGCTTCGCTCAGGTGCCTAATACTTAGAGGGCGAGGACGGGCGGCGGCTAGAGCGTCCGTGGAGTGCGAACCATCTTCAGCCTTACTGAGCCAGATGAGAGGTGCACTGATGTGATCAATGTACCTCTATATCCCTATGTTCCTTTAACGCAAGATATGAAATAAAAGATTAAGCTTCCAAGTTTTGTGTCGAAAGGCCTTATAATTCGTTGAGCAGCGACGTTACACCCCAGTCTTCACCAACGGTCGAGCAGCGACCTTAAACCCCTATCTTCACCAACGATCGAGCGGCGACCTTAAACCCCAGTCTTCACCAACAGTCGAGCGACGACCTTAAACCCCTATCTTCACCAACGATCGAGCGCGACCTTAAACCCCTGTCTTCACCAACGGTCGAGCGGCGACCTTAAACCCCTGTCTTCACCAACGGTCGAGCGGCGACCTTAAACCCCTGTCTTCTCCAACAGTCGAGCGGCGACCTTAAACCCTTGTCTTCACAGAATCGTCGAACAGAGACCTTAAACTCCCGTCTTCACCAACGGTCGAGCGACGACCATAAACCCCTGACTTCACCGAACCGTCGAGCAACGTTAAACCCTTGTCTTCACCGAACCGTCAAGCGGCGACGTTCAACCCCTGTCTTCACCAGCGGTCGAGCGGCGACCTTAAACCCAGGAGAAGGTATGTGTTGGATCGAGACGCGCTAGAGGGGGGGGTGAATAGCGCTCGTGGCTATTTCTTTTTCAAATCGGAAAACTATCGGAGTTTAAAAACACGCAGCGGAATAAAGAACAAACACACACAGAGAGACACGAGAGATTTTACTTCGTTCGGAGCCTAAGGCGACTCCTACTCGAAGGCCCGCGATCCTTGATCGCTTTCCGTGGGTAACAACTATAAGCTCGTAAAATGTACAATAAGATATTACAATTGAAAGAACTAAAACAAATTATACCGACAACAATAAAGTAGCAGAATCTGAAGCTCCGGGTTGTCGGGGACTTGTAACAGCACTTCTGGGCGTTTCTAGAGCAGCTTGTAGCGTAAGGATTGCTTGGAGTTCGTTTTTCAGAGCTGCTGGTCGAAACCCCTTATAAGGGGTGTTCAAGGCGCCTTCTACTGTTCACCAAGGCGCCTTGAATGGCCGAGTCAGCCGCGGAGATAAGGGGTGAACTGGTTGAACCTTATCACAGATTCAAGGCGCCTTCCACTATTCACAGGGCGCCTTCATCTGTTCAAGGCGCCTTACACTGTTCACCAAGGCGCCTTGAACAGCTTCTCGCAGCCAGCTCCTTGCCTTGCACCCGAGGCGCCTCCAAGCTCCATGAAGGCGCCTCGGACACTGTTCATCCGAGGCTTTAGGTTGCTCCTTTGCCCCTGCAAGATACGTTAGTCCCAAACACTACCTTGCAACACAAAGTTAGCACCTAATGCAATAAATGTGATAAATGAAGTATAGACAGTCTCCGGACTGTCCGAGTCTGACTTCGGGTTTCCTACCGGAAACCCTAGGTCGACCCGACGCCTATTGTTCCCTCTACGGGGAACGCATCCTCACCTACTCCACTCAGGAGATTTACCTGTTGTCAGTCCGGTCTTCCAGACCGACTGGACTTTCCGCCTAGGGTTACCACCCCCTAGGACCTAGGGTTACCGCCCCCTAGGGTTTTTCTCCACCTAGGGTTACCGCCTCCTAGGACCTAAGGTTGCCGCCCCTTAGGGTTTTCCTCCACCTAGGGTTACCGCCCCCTAGGACCTAAGGTTGCCCCCCCTTAGGATTTTCCTTCACCTAGGGTTACCGCCCCCTAGGACCTAAGGTTACCCCCCCTTAGGATTTTCCTTCACCTAGGGTTATCACCCCCTAGGACCTAAGGTTACCCCCCTTAGGATTTTCCCTTGCCTAACCGCAGTTAGGACTTTCCTGAAACCTTATTTAACCACGTTAGATAATAAGGAATCTTAACTTTGAATCCCTTTGCCATTATCAAAACTGAGGTTCGATCGTCGGATGCTTACTGCACCAACAATCTCCCCCTTTTTGATTATGACAACCAAAATTCAAAGTTAAGTAAAAATGCAATAAAGATACGCATAAATAAGCACAGGCATAAATAAAGCATAGACACATTCACAACAAAATTTTCGTTTTAATTTTAATTTATAATATTCTTTGAATTTCTTCCTACTCTCCCCCTTTGCCATATATCAAAATACCCAAGAGAGTGAAGAAAATCTGGGCCTTAGCTTAACTTTCAAAGATAATTTTCAATCTTATCTTCCAATCTTTTAATTTACTTTTGATAAACACTTAGTTTTTCTTGTAAGAGGTGTAATCATAATTTTGAAAGCAAAATTCTTCCTTTAGTTTGAGAGATACTTTTAGCTGAGATAAAGTTATTTTGTCTTTAAACAGTAACTTAGCAAATATTTGTGATTTCAAAAAGATTTAGTTTTATTTTTTTTTAAAAAAAAATTGTTTTGATGAAATTTTGAGAATGCTTTGGAAAATACTTAGCATTTTCAGCAGAACTTAGCATTTGAAAACAATTGTTTTGAGAGATATTTAGCTAAATTTTTTTTTGTTTTAAACACTTTAAAAAGTACTTAGCTAAATGTTTTTGAAAAAAAAAATATTTAGCTATATTTGAAAATACTTAGCTATGTTTTCAGCGTAAAAATGATTGCGTTGAGAAAATATCTTGCGAAGTAGCTAAGTTTAGAAAATAATTTAACTAAGTTTAGTTAGATAAAACTTAATTAAGTGCTCAGCTTTGAAAACATTTAGCTTATAGAGGAGTTATAATTTAAAAGTCAGGTCATAAATAATTTTAATTTTAAAGCTAAGTTAAAAATAGCTTGAATTTTCGAAGATATGCCAAAAATAGTTTTTAATTTTAAGGTCAAGTTAAAAATTTTAAAGAAAAACTAATTTTAAAACCGACTCAAAATCACTCCCCCTTAATTAATGCCTTAATACATTTTTGAGTTCAGGAGTTCAAGCATGAGAGGTTCAAACATTATTTTCCTAATTTTCCATCTCAGTCATTCTAGATTAACAAGCATGTTTAGCATATGAGTGAGTGTGAGATGGAGTTTACTTTAATTTACAACATTCCAAATAAGTGACCATTATTTTGAAGATTTTTCAAATAATTTTAAAATGAAGTTTAAAAAGATTTTTCAAATAATTTTGAAATGAAGTTTAAACATATTTTTAAAATGATTTTGAAGGATTTTTTAAATATTTTGAAATTAAGCTTTAAATGATTTTTCAAAGATTTTGAAATTAAGTTTGAAATGATTTTCAAATGATTTTTCAAAGATTTTGAAATTAAGTTTTAAAAGATTTTGAAATGATTTTTCAAAGACTTTGAAATTAAGTTTTATATGATTTTGAAATGATTTTGAAAAGATTTTGAAATTAATTTTTAAAGATTTTGAAATGATTTTGAAAAGATTTTTCAAATAATTTTTAAAAGAATTTTGAAATTAATTTTTAAAGATTTTGAAATGATTTTTCAAATAATTTTTAAAAGAATTTTGAAATTAATTTTTAAATATTTTGAAATGTTTTTGAAAAGATTTTTCAAATAAACTTGAAAAGAATTAAGTTTTAAAGATTTTGAAAAGATTTTTCAAATAAATTTTAAAAGAAGTTTGAAATTAAGTTTTAAAGATTTTGAAATGATTTTGAAAAGATTTTTCAAATAAACTTTAAAAGAATTAAGTTTTAAGGATTTTGAAAAGATTTTTCAAATAAATTTTAAAAGAATTTTGAAATTAAGAAATGATTTTGAAAAGATTTTTCAAATAAACTTTAAAAGAATTAAGTTTTAAGGATTTTGAAAAGATTTTTCAAATAAATTTTAAAAGAATTTTGAAATTAAGAAATGATTTTGAAAAGATTTTTCAAATAAACTTTAAAAGAATTTTGAAATTAAGTTTTGAAATGATTTTGAAAAGATTTTTCAAATAAACTTTAAAAGAATTTTGAAATTAAGTTTTAAAGATTTTGAAAAGATTTTTCAAATAAACTTTAAAATAATTTTGAAATTAAGTTTTGAAAAGATTTTTCAAATAAACTTTTAAAAAATTTTGAAATTAAGTTTTGAAAAGATTTTTCAAATAAACTTTTAAAAAATTTTGAAATTAAGTTTTGAAACGATTTTGAAAAGATTTTTCAAATAAACTTGAAAATTATTTTTAAATTAAGTTTTAAAGATTTTGAAAAGATTTTTCAAATAATTTTGAAATGAAGTTTAAAAAGATTTTTAAAATGATTTTGAAAAGATTTGTCAAATAATTTTGAAATAAAGTTTAAAAAGATTTTTAAAATGATTTTGAAAAGATTTGTGAAATAATTTTGAAATAAAGTTTAAAAAGATTTTTGAAATGATTTTGAAAAGATTTGTGAAATAATTTTGAAATGAAGTTTAAAAAGATTTTTTAAAATGATTTTGAAAGATTTTTCAAATAATTTTGAAATGAAGTTTAAAAAGATTTTTAAAATGATTTTGAAAGATTTTTCAAATAATTTTGAAATGAAGTTTAAAAAGATTTTTAAAATGATTTTGAAAGATTTTTCAAATAATTTTGAAATGAAGTTTAATAACATTTTTAAAAATATTTTGAAGTTAATTTTGAAAAGATTTTTAAATAATTTTCAAATTATGTTTTAAATCAATTTTAATTTCTTAGTCATCTCACCCGATCTAAATTTTCAATCAGGGAACCCTATAATTGTTGTGAGATGAATTGAGGTTCAATTTAAGGATTTGGTTTAACTTTGTGTTAGATTCAGGTTTAGCTTTGGGTTCAACAAATAAGCATTCTTTGGATAAACTTCTGGGCTATGGTGAGTCACAAGGAACTCATTAAAGTAACCATGCCTTCGAGGTTTTCCAAATAGTCCTACCCATTGAACTTAATACTAAACTTTGGTCTAACTAGTTAGGATCCATTTAAGGGTAGCTTCGGTCAGTTCCACTTGGCCAAATGCACCAGGTCGAAGCCATATCTTCCTAGACATGCGATGCCCAAGTTTCCCTAACGTACTATCATCCAAAAACTTCACCAGTACCGTTGGTTAAGTTAAACTTAACCCATTTTAATCTAACCTTAATTACCCTGCCGGGTAATCTACTCTTATTTACCCTTATCGGGTGGATTAATTTCGGAGGTGCCAACTATTCTGGGGCCTCCTCCTATGTTATTGATTTACGTTTTATTAAGTTAAATAAATAAAAGGTACTTGATTATAACTTGGTTTGTACTGTTTAAGTTTTACTTTAGATTTATAACCCAAGTCTAGATTTCGTGATTTGACTAAATTATTAACAATCTTCTCTAATTTATCAACTTTATCTTTTAAAATATTATTTTGTATTTCTACTTTTCTAAGAGTTAATTTCTTATTTGAATTAATTTTTTTTATTACATTATTAGCATGCATATCTAATTTTGAAGAGAAATCTATACTAGAGCAAGCAGGATTAGTTAAGCTAGTGCGATCATGTGTTGCAAAAACTGGATTTTCATATAATGTAAATTTACTAACCTTGATTTCTCCCTCTGGATTCTTGGGTCTTCTTTCTGGGCATTGTCTTTTGCAGTGACCCATTAGTTTGCATTTGGAGCATTTGATGTATTTCTTCCCTCTCCTGATCATTTTCTCCTTCTCCTCCGATTGTGTCGGTCGAGTCTTACGAGTGGGGCAGTCGTTTCTATAGTGCCCTCTCTCCCTACACTTAAAACAGATTATGAGAGATTTACAATTTGAATTTACAATTTTACCTTTTAGATCCGTGATAGGATCCTCCCCCTTGACTGTTGCCATTTCAAATTCTGACTCAGATTCAGATATCTCGTCTTTGGCCATCAGTGCTATGATATCAGTTTGCTCTGATTCTTCTGAGTCTAGTTCGAAGGTTGACTCTGAGGATTCAATTTCAAATTCGGACTCAGGTTCTATTCGATTTTCTAACTCTAAAGGGATCTCATAAAGCTTGAGCACTTTCTCCCAAAGCTCCTTAGCATTGTTGAACTTTCTAACTCGATCAAGATCTGAATTTGTTAGTCCGCATAGGAGAATGTAAGTGGCTTTTGCATTTGCCTCGAATGTCCTTATTGTTTGTGCATCCCACTTGTCACAGGTGATGAGTACACCTTCTTTGGTGGGGAGAGTGAATCCAATATGGACTATGGTCCATATTTCTGCTTCGGTCTTTAATTGATGCTCCACCTGGTCTTTCCAGTATCTGAAGTTCTCGTCAGACAGCAGTGGTAGGCATGTGGAGTTGTATCCATCTTCGTAGGCCATTAGAAGGAATCTCATAAAATAAACACAATAAAACTTGTTCCAAGACTTAGTCTTGGATTAGTAATGCGGGAGAGAAATAAAGATAGTAATTCAGGAATTTCGAAAAAAATAATAAAATATTATTAAAATATTATTAAAATAATATTAAAAAAATATTACCACAAATTTTGAAAATGCAATATTTCGCTAATTCCAACCAATGGTGAAAAGATGAAAATTAATTTTTCAAAAGCAGATTTGGAGGGAAAAAATGAAAGGCGTAGTTCAAAGCGACGAAAAATGCTTGAATGGTGGTTGCACCAGTTCAAAGCGACCCCGCTCTGATACCAATTGTTGGATCGAGACGCGCTAGAGGGGGGGGGGGTGAATAGCGCTCGTGGCTATTTCTTTTTCAAATCGAAAAACTATCGGAGTTTAAAAACACGCAGCGGAATAAAGAACAAACACACACAGAGAGACACGAGAGATTTTACTTCGTTCGGAGCCTAAGGTGACTCCTACTCGAAGGCCCGCGATCCTTGATCGCTTTCCGTGGGCAACAACTATAAGCTCGTAAAATGTACAATAAGATATTACAATTGAAAGAACTAAAACAAATTATACCGACAACAATAAAGTAGCAGAATCTGAAGCTCCGGGTTGTTGGGGACTTGTAACAGCACTTCTGGGCGTTTCTAGAGCAGCTTGTAGCGTAAGGATTGCTTGGAGTTCATTTTTCAGAGCTGCTGGTCGAAACCCCTTATAAGGGGTGTTCAAGGCGCCTTCTACTGTTCACCAAGGCGCCTTGAATGGCCGAGTCAGCCGCGGAGATAAGGGATGAACTGGTTGAACCTTATCATAGATTCAAGGCGCCTTCCACTGTTCACAGGGCGCCTTCATCTGTTCAAGGCGCCTTACACTGTTCACCAAGGCGCCTTGAACAGCTTCTCGCAGCCAACTCCTTGCCTTGCACCCGAGGCGCCTCCAAGCTCCATGAAGGCACCTCGAACACTGTTCATCCGAGGCTTTAGGTTGCTCCTTTGCCCCTGCAAGATACGTTAGTCCCAAACACTACCCTGCAACACAAAGTTAGCACCTAATGCAATAAATGTGATAAATGAAGTATAGACCGTCTCCGGACTGTCCGAGTCTGACTTCGGGTTTCCTACCGGAAACCCTAGGTCGACCCGACGCCTATTGTTCCCTCTACGGGGAACGCGTCCTCACCTACTCCACTCAGGAGATTTACCTGTTGCCAGTCCGGTCCTCCAGACCGACTGGACTTTCCGCCTAGGGTTACCACCCCCTAGGACCTAGGGTTACCGCCCCCTAGGGTTTTTCTCCACCTAGGGTTACCGCCCCCTAGGACCTAAGGTTGCCGCCCCTTAGGGTTTTCCTCCACCTAGGGTTACCGCCCCCTAGGACCTAAGGTTGCCCCCCCTTAGGATTTTCCTTCACCTAGGGTTACCGCCCCCTAGGACCTAAGGTTACCCCCCCTTAGGATTTTCCTTCACCTAGGGTTACCACCCCCTAGGACCTAAGGTTACCCCCCCTTAGGATTTTCCCTTGCCTAACCGCAGTTAGGACTTTCCTAAAACCTTATTTAACCACGTTAGATAACAAGGAATCTTAACTTTGAATCCCTTTGCCATTATCAAAACTGAGGTTCGATCGTTGGATGCTTACTGCACCAACAGTATGAACCTTGTTGAATTCGTCAATGGCCGAACGATGACCCACAAGTTGTCAGGATAAATCGAAGCTAGTATTGGAATGTATACTAAAAGCCTAGCTTTTGTAAACATTTATTTTTGAAATAAAAGAATCACATTAGTCAATATCTGTATTTGTTTGTTAAATGTAATTGTTTAATTAATTTATATAGTAGATAGCATGGTGTGTGGTGTCACACCAAGAAGATCATGTTGTCGGTTCTTTATAAATTATAAAGAGTTACTCACGACTAAGATGGAAAGGAACAAACCATTAGAATAGTCGTAGTGTAATTAAGTATTAGTTTATCTTGACTAATAAATTACACTGGTACACTCTAAGTGTATTGAGTAGGATAATTTTAGGTAAGTTCTTTTTTTACTGACTTAATAAAAGAACTAGCCCTTAGTTATTATGGAAGTGTGTACTCTTAATCCTAATATAATAATAAGCACATATATTTAGTATTTATTTCTTTAACATATCAAAGGGTGAGATTTAGCTCGATAAATCAATAGGCCCGATAAGTTGGGAAATGATATTACTTATAGTGTGTGTTGTTGATTATAGAAGGAATCTGTGTCCTAGTTATCTAGGTTGAGAATGTCCCCAAGAGGAGCTCATAAGGATTGTCGTGTTAAACCCTGCAGGTGGACTTAGTCTGACATGACAATGAAGTTGAGTGGTACTACTCTTGGAGCTAGATATTAATTAAGTGAGTTGTTAGTAACTTACTTAAGTAGTGGACATTTGTTATCTTAAACATAGGGAGACTAACACACTCATGATAAGAAAGAGCCCATAATGTAATTTGGGATTGGTGCGGCAGTGCGATAATAACTCTCTAGTGGAATGAGTAATTATCGATGAACTTGAGTTGTGTGTTCGGGGTGAACACGGGATACTCAAGCTCATCGGAAGGCCAAAACCAATTTCTCCTCTAGGTCCCTGTCGTAGCCTCATTAAAGCCTCAAGTCCATCCAAATATAAGCTCATCTTGATGTCCAAGAAGGGGGTCGGTCCAATGCTTGGTGACCAAGCAAGGGTCGACCACATTCTCTTCTATGGGGGCCAGCCCTATTGTTTGGTGACCAAGCATGAAGGGGCTGGCCACATTAATCAAACAATGAGGGTTGTTTTAATTTTTTTTTTAAATCTTCTCTTTGTAGAAAACTATAAGTTTAAAAGAGAGATTTTAATTTTAAAAACTTTCCTTATTTGAATTAGGCCACATGTTTTAATAGAGAGTTTTAAAAGTTTTAAAACATTCCTTTTTTAACCATCCTCATGGTTTAAAAAAAAAGGATGAGAAGTTTTAAAAATTAAAATTTTCTATTCATGTTAAATAGGAAATTTTTGAAGAGAAGTTTTAAATTTTAAAACATGGTTTTAATTTGTAAAAGCTTTCCTTTTTAATATCCACTTTAGGAAAGAGAGCTTGTAAAATTTTATAAGAGGTTTTCTTCTTGTAAAATTTTATAATATATATATATATATATATATATATATATATATATATATATTTCCTTCCTCTTTAAGGGGGTCGGCCACCCTTGCTTGGTGGCCAAGCAAGGTAGCCAGCCAAATTGAAAATAAAATAAAATCATCAATTAATTTTTGGTGGTTGATTCAATCAAGAGGAAAGAAAAGGAAAAATTAAAAGGGAAAAGGAAAAACTAGAGGAAGATTTTAATTTTTGTAAAAATTCTTGCCTTATTTGCCTTGGGCAAGTAGTATAAAAGAAGGGGTAAGGAGGCTTCATGAGACACAATTCTTATTCTCTTGTTTGGAGATCTTGCTGTGGTCGTCCCCTTCTTTCTCTCCTTTCCCTTGCTCTCTTTTCCTTGGTGGTGGTGGTGGCCGAATATTAGAGGAGGAAGAAGAAAGCTTTTGGGTGGTGTTCATCTTGGAGGATCATCGCCCACACAACGTCCAAGGCGAGGCGAGGAATACGGCAGAAGATCTCGAGGTCATTAGCATACAAAGAGAAGGTATAATTAGCAATTATTTTCCGCACCATGCTAATTATTTCTTTTTGTAAGAATTCCAAACACAAGATGCATTAGAACTAGTTTTTGGAGTTTGTGTTTTCTTTATTTTTCGAATTTGTGATTCGATTGTTTTTTTGGTTAACCTAGAGTTATTTAAGGAAATTAAATATTAACTTTCCTTAAAAGGCTATGTCTAGGCGGTGGTGGTTGCTCTCATATCCAAGAAAGTCATGTGCCTCGCCATGCAGTCTTGGAAGTCAATTTTGGAAATTAATATTTAATGGAATTAATAACATAGGTGGATTTGAATCAATTGTGTTAAGTTCCGCTTGCGATTCAAATCTAAACCATTAAGAACAGATAAGTTAAATTTGGAATCAATGATGTTAAGTTCCGTCTGCGATTTTTAATTTAATTTCTAAATAACACAATAGGTTATTTAAGGAAAGGTTCGACACTTGTACAAAATTTTTGTACAGTGGAGCCGGTACGGTTTTCCTAGGACTAACCAACAATTGATATCAGAGCTAGGGTTTGCCTCTGTGTGTTTTGGTTTCAAATTAATTATGCACATGTCATACATAATTTAGACAGGATAATAGTAGGATGTGCTAACTTTGTGGTTGCAGGCTCCAACTATTATGGCATTTAGATATTGTGTGTGATTGGACCCTTGGACTTGTCAAGGGCATTATTTTGTGTGCATGATTGTATGTATCAAATACAACAGGAGCTGTATTATTTTTAGAATTTTATTTTTGTTCGATCTAGAATACATGCACATTCCTTTATGGAATATAGGATCGATATCTATAAAATTCTATATTTGTCGCGGATCGTATCTTTATGAGGCATGGTGCTTTTAGAGAACTAGAGACACAGCGGAATAAGAAGCAAGATAGATGCGACAACTCAACCCGATGGCGGTGGCTAAAGATGGCAGCAGCTAGGGTTGGAGCATACTGAAGACAGAGATGGAAAAGACCATAATAGTTGGAAAATTAATTTCCAAATTTATTGCTTTTATTTACTATGATGTTTATGTGCATGTGATGTATGCTAGCATAGGTTAAAATCCTCATTTTAAATAACTAAGTGGGAGAGGGATTTTAAATAAATCTCATGGTCTCCATTACTAGTTTGTAAGTGATGCAACAAGCTTGCGTGTTGGCTCTGAGTGCCTCCCTCCACAATGGATGGGTTTGTTGCGGATCACTAGATCAAACTTCCTTAATGGATGGTTATAGGAAATTATTTAGGAGCATGTAATCTTCTCCAACTGAAGGGGCACAATCCTATTTAATGGACTAAGTATCAAGTAATGGTATACACTTAGACGCATTCAATAGTA
The DNA here is from genome assembly GCF_018446385.1 of Zingiber officinale. NCBI lineage: Eukaryota > Viridiplantae > Streptophyta > Magnoliopsida > Zingiberales > Zingiberaceae > Zingiber > Zingiber officinale. The sequence goes on from NC_055995.1 coordinate 42,432,153, forward strand.
TCCTCCCCAACGGAGTCACTACTATTGTTTTGTGTGACCAAAGGAAAACCAACTATTAATTTTATTTGTCATAAAGTTAGGATGACAAGATAATAAAATTAATGGGTTACTCCCTCCTCTTACAAATGTTGAATTTGTATACATCCACACTAACGTGGCATGCAATATTCACGGTGTTTTGAGGTGTTGGCAAATTTAAATGGTATTGTTTGAGGAATCAATATTATTCTAAATTTAGAGTCTTGACCAAAATTTATTTTGTGATTCTTAGGATGACTTTCAACCCACTAGCCATTATACTGAAAGAGAACAAACTTACTGGTCCTAACTATATAGATTGGAAAAGGAACCTGGACATTGTTCTTACTGCCGAGAGCTATAAGTTTGTACTGATTGAGGCTTGCCCTGATGCACCTAATGGTGACTCTACCCCAGAGGAGATTGAGTATCATAGGAAATGGGTAAAAGCAGATGAGATGGCGCGGTGTTACATTTTGGCTTCAATGTCAAATGTATTGCAACATCAGCATCAAGATTTACCAATAACTTATGATATAATGAACAATCTCAAAGAACTCTTTGGGCACCAGAGTCGGACTGCTAGGCAAGAGGCAATGAGAAAGTTAATGACAGTCACCATGTCTGAGGGGACACCCATAAGGGATCATATCCTCAAAATGATGGCTTATATGAATGAAATACAAGTCCTTGGAGGAGAAATCGATAGGGAAACCCAGGTCGATATAATTCTCCAAACCCTACCCAGAAGTTTTGAGCAGTTCCACCTGAACTATAACATGAACAAAAGAGAGTATACGTTGGAAGAACTTCTGACAGAACTACAGGCAGCAGAAGGTATATATTTCATCACAGTTCTCAGATTCACTATGCTGAAAATGGTTCTACTTCTAAATCAAAAAGCAAGAAGAAGAAGAAACATGTCTTTTTAGCAAAGAGAGTGAATAAACCTCAGGGTACACGACAAAAAGTTGGAATGAAGAAGTCAAAGGGCAAGTGCTTCATCTGCAAGCAGTCAGGACATTGGAAGGCGGACTGTCCTCGTAGGAATCAGAACAATAAAAGGTATATCTCATACTCTAATAGTTGAAACATGTTTAGCGGTGTTATCCACCAGTACCTGGTGTGTAGATATGGGAGCCACTGATCATGTTTGTAATTCTTTGCAGGGGTTCCAGGAAACCATACGACTATTTGAAGGAAAGATAACCGTCTACATGGGCAATGCTACTAAGGTGGTAGCTATTGCAGTGGGAGACGTCTACTTATCTTTTGATAGGAATAGAAGTTTGATTTTAAGAAATTATCTTTATGTACCCAATTTTAGAAAGAATTTAATTTCAATTTCTAAACTATATTTGGATGGATATTCTATTTCCTTTAGTAACAATATCGTTATAAAGAGAAATAAGGTGATTATCTGTTCTGGTGCATTGGTTGGCAATTTATATAATTTAAATCCAATTTCTCCCATAAAGTAAAATATGGAAATTAATAACACATCTTCTAACTCTAATAAGAGAAAAGAACCTTCGGAAATGAACCAAACGTATCTTTGGCATCTAAGACTTGGTCATATTAACTTAAGTAGGATTCAAAAGCTTGTAGCCGATGGACTTTTGGGTTCATTAGAGTTGGAAAGCTTTCCAACATGTGAATCCTGCTTGGAAGGTAAAATGACCAAGAGACCTTTTAAGGCCAAGGGGTATAGAGCCAAAGATGCGTTAGAACTGGTTCATTCTGATTTGTGTGGTCCTATGTCTATCCAGGCAAGAGGTGGTTATGAATACTTCGTCTCCTATATAGACGATTATTCAAGATATGGAAACATTTACCTGATGCGCCACAAGTTTGAATGCTCTGACAAGTTCAAAGAATATAGGGCTGATGTGGAGAAACGTCTTGGTAAAAGTATTAAGACACTACGGTCTGACCGTGGTGGCGAATACCTCTTTGAAGAGTTTAGGAGTTACTTATCAGAAGTCGGGATTCAATCCCAATTGTCTGCACCTGGTACACCCCAACAGAATGGTGTGGCAAAACGAATGAATAAGACTTTTATGGAAATAGTTAGATCAATGATGAGTTATTCAAAATTACCAAATTCGTTTTGGGGATATGCTTTGGAAACAGCAGTGTACATTCTGAATATCGTACCTTCTAAAACAATTCCTTCTACTCCCATGGAACTATGGAATGGGCGTAAGCCTAGTCTGAATCATATCCGGATATGGGGTAATCCACCACATGTGTTGAAGGGGGATACTGACAAGTTGGAATCACGTACAGAAGTTTGTATGTTTGTGGGATATCCTAAGGGAACGAAAGGTGGTTTGTTTTATAATCCTAAAAATCAAAAGATCATTGTTAGCACCAATGCTCAATTTTTAGAAGAAGATTATGTAATGAACCATAAGCCCATGAGTAAAATAGTTCTAGAAGAAATAAGAGAGGACACGTCTACTTTAGTACCAACAGTACAAGATGAAGCACCACTGGAAACTGTAACACGTGTCACACATGATACACAACCAGAGACAGTGCCTCGTCATAGTGGGAGGGTTGTGAGAAAACCTGAGAGATTTATGTTTTTGGGAGAGTCTTCGGACTTGATCCCGGGTAAACATGAACCTGATCCCCGTACATATGATGAAGCACTCCAAGATATAGATGCAGTATCTTGGCAAAAGGCAATGAATTCTGAAATAGACTCTATGTATTCTAATAAGGTCTGTGAGCTTGTAGAACCACCAGATGGTATAAAAGGCGTTGGATGCAAATGGATCTACAAAAGGAAAAGAGGGACAGACGGGAAGGCAGAAACCTTCAAAGCAAGACTTGTTGTGAAAGGGTATACTCAGAAAGTGGGAATCGATTATGAGGAGACTTTTTCGCCGGTAGCCATGCTTAAGTCTATCCGGATACTCTTATCCATTGCCGCTCATATGGATTATGAGATTTGGAAAATGGATGTCAAGACAACTTTCCTTAACGGAAGTCTTGAAGAAAACATCCATATGAAGCAACCTGAAGAGTTCATTGAAAAAGGCAAAGAGAATCTAGTGTGTAAGCTGAATCAGTCCATTTATGGACTGAAGCAAGCTTCAAGATCTTAGAACATCTGGTTTAATGAAGTAATCCAGTCATATGGATTTATTCAGTGTCCGGATGAGTCTTGTGTATACAAAAAGTGTAACGGAAACAATGTGTATCGAGTCTTGAACTATACGTAGATGATATTTTGTTAATTGGCAACAATGTCAAGGTATTATCAGACGTAAGGGTATGGTTGTCCAAACAATTTGATATGAAGGACTTAGGAGAATGTGCACACATTCTTGGGATCAAAGTTATAAGGGATCGCAAGAAAAGAATGTTGTGTTTATCTCAAGCTTCATATATAGATACAATTCTTGCTCGTTTTAGCATGTAGAACTCCAAGAAAGGTTTCTTACCTTTTAGGCATGGAGTAGCCTTATCTAAAGAGATGTCTCCGAAGACATCAAAGGAGATAGAGGAGATGAAGGCAGTTCCTTATGCTTCGGCTGTAGGAAGCCTTATGTATGCAATGTTGTGTACGAGACCTGATATCTGTTTTGTCGTGGGCATGGTTAGCAGATATCAGAGTAACCCTAGACAAGGACATTGGACTGCTGTAAAGCATATATTAAAGTACCTAAGAAGGACTAGAAATTATATGCTAGTCTACCAAGCAGACGATTTGCTCCCTGTGGGTTACACGGATTCGGTCTTCCAATCAGATAGGGACAATAGTAAGTCTACGTCAGGCTATGTGTTTACTCTAGGAGGTGGAGCCATTGCATGGAAGAGTGTTAAGAAGAAATGTGTCTCGGACTCAACCATGGAAGCTGAGTATGTGGCAGCCTCTGAGGCAGCCAAAGAAGTTGTATGGCTCAGGAACTTTCTAATGGACTTAGATGTGATTCCTGGTTTGCCCAAAATCATCACAATTTATTGTGATAATAGCGGTGCAGTTGTAAACTCGAAGGAACCACGAGCCCATAAGGCGAGTAAACATAGAGAGCACAAGTACCACCTGATACGAGACATCGTCAAGCGAGGAGAAGTTGTCGTCGCCAAGATCGCATTAGCAGATAACCTGGCAGACCCTTTCACTAAGGCCCTTCCGACAAAAGCTTTTAATCGACATGTGGGAGGAATGGAAATTAGATGTAAGGCAACAGATATGGCAGCTTAGTCTTTTAGTATAAGTGGGAGATTGTTGGAATGTATACTAAAAGCGTAGCTTTTGTGAACATTTATTTTTGAAATAAAAGAATCACATTGGTCAATATATGCATTTATTTGTTAAATGTAATTGTTCAATTAATTTATATAGTAGATAACATGGTATGTGATGTCACACTCAAAAGATCATGTTGTCGATTCTTTATAAATTATAAATAGTTGCTCATGACTAAGATGGAAAGGAACAAACTATTAGAATAGTCGTAGTGTAATTAAGTATTAGTTTATCTTAACTAATAAATTACACTGGTACACTCTAAGTGTATTGAGTAGGACCATTTTAGGTAAGTTCTTTTTGTACTGACTTAATAAAAGAACTAGACCTTAGTTATTATGGAAGTGTGTACTCTTAATCCTAATATAATAACAAGCACATATATTTAGTATTTATTTCTTTAACATATCAAAGGGTGAGATTTAACTCGATAAATCAATAGGCCTGATAAGTTGGGAAATGATATTACTTATAGTGTGTGTTGTTGATTATAGAAGGAATATGTGTCCTAGTTATCTAGGTTGAGAATGTCCCCAAGAGGAGCTCATAAGGATTGTCATGTTAAACCCTACAGGTGGACTTAGTCCGACATGACAATGAAGTTGAGTGGTACTACTCTTGGAGCTAGATATTAATTAAGTGAGTTTTCAATAACTTAATTAGTGGACATTTGTTATCTTAAACACAAGGAAACTAACACACCCATGATAAGAAGGAGCCAATAATGTAATTTGGGATTGGTGCGGTAGTGCGATAATAACTCTCTAGTGGAATGAGTTATTATCGATGAACTTAAGTTGTGTGTTCGGGGCGAACATGGGATACTCAAGCTCATCGGAAGACCAAAACCAATTTCTCCTCTAGGTCCCTATCGTAGCCTCATTAAAGGCTCAAGTCCATCCAAATATAAGCCCATCTTGGTGTCCAAGAAGGGGGCCGGTCCAATGCTTGGTGACCAAGCAAGGGCCGGCCACATTCTCTTCTATGGGGGCCGGCCCTATTGTTTGGTGACCAAGCATGAAGGGGCCGACAACATTAATCAATCAAGGAGGGTTGTTTTAAATTTTTTTTAAAATCTTCTCTTTGTAGAAAACTATAAGTTTTAAAAGAGATATTTTAATTTTAAAAACATTCCTTATTTGAATTAGGTCACATGTTTTAATGGAGAGTTTTAAAAGTTTTAAAACTTTCCTTTTTTAACCATCCTCATGGTTTAAAAAAAAGGAAGAGAAGTTTTAAAAATTAAAATTTTCTATTCATGTTAAAAAGGAAATTTTTAAAGAGAAGTTTTAAAAATTAAAACATGGTTTTAATTTTTAAAAGCTTTCCTTTTTAATATCCACTTTAGGAAAGAGAGCTTGTAAAATTTTATAAGAGGTTTTCTTCTTGTAATATTTTATAAAATATATTTATATATATATATATATATATATATATATATATATATATATATATATATATATATATATATATATATATATATATATATATATATATATATATATATATATTTCCTTCCTCTTTAAGGGGGTCGGTCACCCTTGCTTGGTGCCCAAGCAAGGTGGCCGGCCAAATTGAAAATAAAATAAAATCATCAATTAATTTTTGGTGATTGATTCAATCAAGAGGAAAGAAAAGGAAAAATTAAAAGGAAAAAAGGAAAAAGGAAAATGGAAAAACTAGTGGAAGATTTTAATTTTTGTAAAAATTCTTCCTTATTTGCCTTGGGTAAGTAGTATAAAAGAAGGGGTAAGGAGGCTTCATGAGACACAATTCTTATTCTCTTGAATGGAGATCTTGGTGTGGTCGGCTCCTTCTTTCTCTCCTTTCCCTTGCTCTCTTTTCTTGGTGGTGGTAGTGGTCGAATATTAGAGGAGGAAGAAGAAAGCTTTTAGGTGGTGTTCATCTTGGGGGATCGTCGCCCACACGACGTCTAAGGCGAGGCAAGAAATATGGCAGAAGATCTCGAGGTCATTAGCATACAAAGAAAAGGTATAATTAGCAATTGTTTTCCGCATCATGCTAATTATTTCTTTTTGTAAGAATTTCAAACACAAGAGGCATTAGATCTAATTTTTCGAATTAGTTTTTCAAGTTTGTGTTTTCTTTATTTTTGAATTTGTGATTCGATTGTTCTTTTTGGTTAACCTAGAGTTATTTAAGGAAATTAAATATTAGCTTTCCTTAAAAGGCTTTGTCTAGGCGGTAGTGGTTGCTCTCATATCCAAGAAGGCCATGTGTCTCGCTATGCAGTCCTAGAAGCTAATTTTGGAAATTAATATTTAATGGAATTAATAACATAGGTGGATTTGAATCAATAGTGTTAAATTCCGCTTGTGATTCAAATCTAAACCATTAAGAACAGATAAGTTAAATTTGGAATCAATGATGTTAAGTTCCGTCTGCGATTCCTAATTTAATTTCTAAATAACACAATAGGTTATTTAAGGAAATATTCGATACTTGTACAAAATTTTTGTACAGTGAAGCTGGTACGGTTTTCCTAGGATTAACCAACAGATAGGTCATGGTTATAGCCGAGTGGAACAATTGGCACCAAGCATGGAAATAAATAAATTGTAAAGAAAAGCCCGACAGAGCAGGCAAACCGTTCATTTTGCAAAAGGATGCTGCCTAGCGGCAGGAATACATTTAAGACTCAAAAACTTTTACAGGACTCCAGCTAACTCTATATAGTCAAATACATCATCAGGCATGGAGTCGTTCAACTGACTGCAGTTGATAGTGTCGTCCGTCAGGGCTTCGGGGAGATGACCGCCTGCCTTGAGTTGCTGGAGGGTCCCATCAACGGCTAGTTCGAATGCTCGGGCGATCCACTGAACAACTTTGTCAGTAAACTGGTCCGAGCGGAGATACTCCTATTTCATCACTGCAAATCGGCTCGGCTCGTCCTGTTGATAGACTGTCAAGGCAGAGCGTGAGTCTTCTAGGGCATCTTCGGCATCCTTGAGCTTCTTATTCAAGGGCTCCTCTCTAGCTGCTCGGTAGGCCCGCTCGGCGATCAGATAGTCCTCAGCTTCTTTAAGCTTTTGGGAGAGCTTCTGAGCCTCTTGATTCTTTATCTCCAGGTCGGCGATGGCTCACTGTTTCCTTGTGGTGGCTAGCTTGACCCTTTTTATCATAGGCCTTCAACTGTGTCTTGATCTGGCCCAGCCTGATAGCTTGGTCAGCCAACTTCTGCTACTCTGTCGCAAGGAATTGTTGGGCCTTCTCCAGATCGGCCTGTAGCTGCACAACGGATGGACCCTAGGAGGAAGACGCACCACTAGAAATCTTGAGCTTCTTCAACTCTTCCTCTATAAGGGCGAGTCATTGGCACATGGTCATGCTCTACACCCAATACTGCAGGGGAACAGAAAAATATTAACGTCGATCGGAGAAAAATTATGAAGTGATGAAATACATACCCTAGTGAACATCTACAGATGGTTGTTGTCGAGCTGCCTGGGAGACATCGTGGCCGCTCGGGCCCTCACCTCCTCCTGAATACCGACGAGTGGCCCGCGGATCAGAATTTGGGTTTTAGGGTGGTCGGACGGGTGCACTGCTCCATATAGTCTTCTATTGGAAGGTTGAGGGTCGCGGTCACCGAGCACCGACCGCTCGGGTCCGATGAGGAGGAAATCGTTGGGCCGGAAGGAGCAACAGTCGACGTTGGGTCGATCTTGGATACCAGTGGTCTCCGTTGAGTTCGGGACGGAGGCAGAGACGCGATAAGTCGTGCGACGATAGGCTCCGGAGGCAGATCGGCCAAGGAGGGTGTCCGAGCTGAGGAAGTGGCCTCCACTATTTCAGGGATGGCCGCCGTAGAGGATGTACCAACCCGCTCGGCGGTACCCATGGCTGAGGTGGCGGATCGGGAGGTGTCTTCCATGCGGCGCCTCTTGTGCCTGATGATCAGCAACCCCTCATCCGAAGACTCGGTACCTTCGGTCCGAGCGATGGGCTGTGCTTCAAGAGCTGGAAGCGGCTCAGCAACTTCTTCAATGTTGGTTGTTTGAATGGAGATGGGGGTCTCCCCTCTCTCAGCTTGCGTGCCTTCGTGGGAGCCAACCGGCGTCAGGCCAAGGCTCGCCATTTCCTTGGAAGTGTCCGCTTCGATCTCAGCATCCTTCAACTTTGTCAGGTCAGTCGCACACGCTCGCATCATGATTTTGGCTACAAAAGGAAAAAAAGTAAATCAGTGAGACTCAAAAGAAAGGAGCCAAGAAATTTCATACCTAAGCCGCTCGGGAGCCTCGTGCGGATTAGACTCAGCCCAAAGATGTACATAACACCCTCCAGCAATAGCTTATGGATATTGTATTTCTGACTGGCCAGCATGTTCGTGGCGTGAAGGTAATCCGGTTGGCTCTTGTACTTCTTCAGGTCAAACTGAGGTGGTAGTCTGACCTGCCATTGGGGTCCGGAAGCTTGGCCGTTCGGGAAGTTGCATGAAGAATAAATACTCCTTCCAGTGTTTATTTGAAGTGGACATCTTATCAAAAAATACTAGCCCAACCCGAGACTGAAAAAGATAGGTCCCCAGCTCGGACTGCTTGGGGTAGTAGAAATAATGAAAGACTTGAGGGGTCAAAGGGATGCCATGCAGTCGGAATAAGACAACAACGCCGCACAGCAGACAAAAAAAGTTTGGGATGAGTTGCGAAAGAGGAACACGAAAATAATTACAAACTTCGATGACAAAGGGGTAGATAGGAAATCGTAGGCCGGCCATAAACTGGTCTCGAAACAAGCATATGGTGTCGATCGGTGGGTAATTTGGCCGATCAGACGAAGAGGCCAAAATGATCTCATGAACATAAGGGATTCCAAAGGCATTTCTAAGACTTTCAGCGTCACCCGCATCGAACCTGATCTCCATGGTAGAATACCAGAGCCCAAGCGAGGGGTCCGACGGCTATGAAGAGCAGGTCATTGTCGGAAAATAAGAAAGTAGAGTTCGACAGAGAGAAATACAAACAGAAAACACCGCGAGCACGGGAGAAATACAGAGAGCTACGAGGGTCGCAACAGGTCGAAGATAGAAGGCTGAGAGGATTCAGAGGAGATTACAGAAGAGTAGCCAATACTGGGGAGAGCACACGGTCACCGAAGCACTGGTCACGTAGAGGAACGCCGGCAGCTATCGCGGAGGACGCAGAGTAAGAAGATGAAGCCACCACCGTAACTTTATAAAGCTTGAGCTAGGAACAGGAGTCGTCCGATCTAGGTCACGGAAGCTGGAGCACAGATCCAGCCGTTGAATTCAAACCGCCAAATGTCACATCAACGTCTATCGCTTCAGGTGTGCGACGACGACGATAGTGACACGTGGTGCACGCCTACAGGGTAGCATTTAATGAATGCCATTAATAGGCGTGGGCGCATGCTTGGCTTTAATGGAGATGATTTGCATGAATTCTGGAGGGATTCGGATGATGTCAACGTTGACCGCTCTTAGCCAAGGATAGAAACTGCAAATTGCTCCAAGTGTGAGTGTGCGAAGTATCGATCGGCCTTAATGAGGAATCTCAATGTTGTCAGACACCCTTAGGCAGACCGATCGGGGTCCAACCATCATCACGGCCGAGCGGCCAACCGATCTCCAGACTGGCTTGTCTAGTCAGTCGGACTTGCAGCCTCTTTCAACTAGACTTGAGGGGGAGGCATGTGATCCGGTGATGAGGAGGGGCCTGGTCAGCAGGGTGGTCAATGACATGATGGAGGTCAAAGTCAAGCTGGTCAATGCCCTGGTATTATCGTCCGATCGAGCAACCCCCCTTTCCCAACCGGGAGGAAGAATCGCCAAGCCTACATGAAGCAGATGTTAGCATATCTCGGCCATGTACTGAGCTTCCGGCGCTCAAACAGACAAGGTATCCACCGAGCGGCCAGCCCACTCGAACTCACATCGGCAAAATAGAGACGACCGAGCAGACTACATTCAGACATAACACCTCTTATCAGTATAGCAGCGGAGCTTGGACAAGATATTGGCCAGGCGGCCATTCCGCTAGGTCCGAGGACAAGATCGCCCGGGCGGCCGAGGGCTGGCCGAGTGACTCTTCCGCTCGGCATGTAATAGACAAAAGGGGAATCAGACGATATCCTTCTGGGAACCTGTGCCGCCGACAGTCAGCATGCTTGGCAGCATGGTCAGGCAGAAGATCGTACGATGGAAGCTTCCGCGGTCTTGTCAAAGATATGCTCAAGTCGTTAAGGTATGGTATTAGGGACACTTTTCTGATACGTCTTTTCAGGGTATGCTTTGAGGAGCATGCGCGCCTAGAGAAGCATGCACGCGCTCTATGGGAGTCCTATATAAAGACCCCCAAGCTTCGATGGAGGTATGCATAATCTCTACTATAGCTACAGTTACCCTGCCATTTTGATTCCTCATTTCTTCTACATCGCCGGTGGTTGACTTGAGCATCGGAGGGTCATCGTCAGGGAACCCCTCCCTGGCTCGGCATTGACGCTGCTACGGTTACAGGTTTCACTGACAAGGAGTCCACCAACGGTCAGCAGGAACGCCACGCCCCAAGCATCCATCGTCTCAACTCTCGGACAAGATCAAGTAGCATCACTAGGCACTTACACACCATACACGTACGCACCCTACAATATAGGTATAATCAATATGATGTTGGTTAGTCCTAAGAAAATTGTACCGGTTCCACTGTACAAAAAAATTTTGTACAAGTGTCGAACCTTTCCTTAAATAACCTATTGTGTTCTTTAGAAGTTAAATTAGGAATCACAGACAGAACTTAACATCATTGATTCCAAATTTAACTTATCTGTTCTTAATGGTTTAGATTTGAATCGCAAGCAGAACTTAACACTATTGATTCAAATCTACCTAAGTTATTAATTCCATAAATATTAATTTTCAAAATTGGCTTCCAGGACTGCATGGCGAGGCACATGGCCTTCTTGGATATGGGAGCAACCACCACCGCCTAGGCAAAGCCTTTTAAGGAAAGGTAATATTTATTTCCTTAAATAACTCTAGGTTAACCAAAAAGAACAATCGAATCACAAATTCGAAAAAAAAAGAGAACACAAACTCGAAAAACTATTTCGAAAACTCTAGAATCATATGCCTCTTGTGTTTGGTATTTCCAAAAATAACAATACAAAGAAAACTAGTATGATGCGGAAAACAATTACTAGTTATACCTTTCTTTGTAAGCAAAAATAACCTCTTGATCTTCTACCGTATTCCTCTTCTAACCTCGGACGTTGTGTGGGCAACGATCTTCCGAGACAAGAACCACCAAGCACCTTCTTCTTCCTTCTAGGTTTCGGCCACCACAATTCTCCAAGAGAAGTAGAGGTCCGGCCACCACCACCAAGCTCCAAGGGATGCAAGAAACAAAACCTCCTTTCTCTCCTTCTTCTCCTAGCTAGAACCGGCCACCATCAAGAGCTCCAAGAGGGGTTGCCGCCGGCCATAAGAAGAAGAGAAGAGGGAGAAGCTAGGGCCGGCCACCAAGGAGGAAAAGAGAGGAGAAGAATAATAGAGTTGTTCACCCATGAAGGCACCTCTACCCTCTCTTTTATAATCCTTGGTCTTGGCAAATAAGGAAATTTAAATAAAAACTTCCTTAATTCTTTTGCCATGAAAAGGAAAATTTATTTAATTAAAAACAATTTTCTCTTCTCAATTTACAATGGCCGGCCACTTTAAAACAAAACAAGGAGAGTTTTAATTAATTAAAACTTCCTAATTTGTCTCTGGAAATTTATAAAAAATTTCTCCAATAATTTTTCCCTTCATGGTAGATTATAAAAAGGAAATTTTATAAATTAAAATCTTTCTTTTAAACATGTGGATGATTTCCAAAAAGGAAAGTTATCTCTAAAAATTAAAATCTCCTTTCAATCTACAAATAAGGAAATATATCAAATCTTTTCTTAATCTTTTGTAGAAACTTATAAAAGAGAATATTTAATTTTTAAACTCTCATTTAAATTATGAACATGGTTAAAAAAGGAAAGTTTTCTCAAAATTAAAATCTACCTTTCAATCTACAAATAAGGAAAGATTTCAAATCTTTTATTAATCTTTTGTAGAAAGCTATAAAAGGAAAGATTTAAATTTTAAACTCTCTTTTAAAACCATGGAATCCACATAAGAAAAATTTATAAATAAAATCCTTTTTAATATGATGTGGCCGGCCACCTAAGCTTGGGCTCCAAGCTATTGGTCAGCCACCTTAAGGCTCAACCTTTAGGCTTGGCTGGCCCTAAGCTTGAGCTTCAAGCTTGGCTTGGCCGGCCCCTATTGGTTGGGTAAGAAGGTGGGTATGTAGTGGGTATAAATCTCTATATACAAGAGGCTACGATAGGGACCGAGAGGAGGAATTGGTTTTGGTCTCCCGATGAAATTAAGCATCCCGTGTTCGCCCCGAACACATAACTTAATTTCATTAATAATAATTCATTCCACTAAAAAACTATTATTGAACTACCGCACCAATCCCAAATTACATTTTGGGCTCCTTCTTATTATGAGTGTGTTACTCTCCCTATTTTTAAGATGTCGAATGTCCACTAATTAAGTGAGTTACTGACAACTCATTTAATTAATATCTTAGTCCAAGAGTAGTACCACTCAACCTTATCGTCATGTCGGACTAAGTCCACCTGCAGGGTTTAACATGACAATCCTTATGAGCTCCTCTTGGGGACATTATCAACCTAGATCACTAGGACACAGTTTCCTTCTATAATCAACAACACACACTATAAGTGATATCATTTCCCAACTTATCGGGCTTATTGATTTATCGAACTAAATCTCACCCATTGATAAATTAAAGAAATGAATATCAAATATATGTGCTTGTTATTATATTAGGATTAAGAGCACACACTTCCATAATAACTGAGGTCTTTGTTCCTTTATAAAGTCAGTATAAAAGAAACGACCTCTAAATGGTCCTGCTCAATACACTCTAAGTGTACTAGTGTAATTATATAGTTAAGATAAACTAATACCTAATTATACTACGACCTTCCAATGGTTTGTTCCTTTCCATCTTGGTCGTGAGCTACTGTTTTTAATTTATAAAAAACTGATAACACGATCTTCTATGTGTGACACCACACACTATGTTATCTACAATATAAATTAATTGAACATCTACATTTGGTATATATAAATGTAGACACTTGACCAATGTGATTCTTATAAATGTTTATACAAAAGCTAGGCTTTTAGTATACACTCCAACATATGATACCTCCAATATTACACTAGACACAAATGATCACCAACATAGGTGTTATCGACATGATTCCTCAATAGTATACATCAGACACGTGTGCACATACGACATAGGTACATTCAACATGATTCCTTAAATAGTAAATATCAGACATGTGTGCACACACATGTAAATGGATAGTCAACATGGTAAACTCCTCAGCACATACCAGTCATATGTACACTCAACATCATATGTATAATCAGCATATTAACTCAGTCAATAAGACATGCCCTACAATACATACTCGACATGTTTTTACACAACAGAATATAGATATCCAAAGCTAAGATTGTATATGAAATAATTAGATCATCTCTAAGGTCAAGCAGATAACTATCAAGAATGATAACAAATGAATAAATTTAAGGTAAAGCAGCCTAATTCATCAATCAAAACAACCATGCATTAAATTCAATGAACTAAAGAGGTCAAGGAAGAAGTACTCACCTTTATCTGTCTATCGTGCTAAACAATCACACATCGAGACGTTTGTCTCGAATCAAAGTCCTGCATCAATATATTTTATTTAGTAAATTCATATGATTTAAGTAGCTAAATAAAATCTCCAAAACTATTTAGAATAACTCTAATAAATATGATTTTTGATTAACCCCCAATTAATATTTAGGTCTTACTAACACAATTCACTACTTAAACTAAAGTTTAGTCAGTTTAACTCTAATTAATCCATCATCTTCATTAGATTAGGTTTAATCATATCATCCAACAAATCTAATAATCCTCAATTAATCGATCGTTTCCTCTTCTAATTCACATTCACATTTAGTAATTCATATATAACCAAACCTAGCACCATCATTAATTAACCAATCATTTAATCCATGGAGATAATCAACTTCATAATCATCATGAATCACTTAATTCATAACCAATTGATCAACTCATCCATAAACAATCACAACTAAATTGGATTAAGCATTCTATATTCAAATTAGGTTAAGCTAACTTGAATCAATCCCAACAGCTCACCCAAATCTCATATGCTCCCCTGTTGAATATCTACCTAAGGAGCTGGCTGTCGAAAAAATAGTGGTCAGTGCTAGGAGAACCAACTATCGAAAAATAGTGGCCAGAGCTACAATGGTCGACCAAACAACTCGGCATAAACATCCCATACAAGAAATGGAAATCAGATCGCTACAAATCTGATGCTAAACATACCTTATCCCAATTCTGTGTTGGCGACCAGTGGTTGTGCAGAGGAGAGTAGTCGACGGTGGCTGCGGAATAGCGCCTTAAAGGGTGGCACTCGAACGATGCTCGGCTTGCTCACATCAACGGAGAAATGGTGGGGCATCAATGGAGGAACAACTCCACTGTTAGATGCTTGAAGCCCCTCCGAGAGTAGCTAGATCACAACTGACCGAGGACAAATGTGGGTCGATGCCAAAAGAGGAAGTACTGCAAGGGTGCGCTGGTGATTGGGTGGCACTGGTACGATCAGGAGGCAGCCTTAAGTAGAGATCCAGCACAATCAGACGATGATGGATCGACTGCTAGGGATCAACAGAAGAGGTGGGATCAGGTGCTTAACTCTCGATGAGTTCTTGGTGTCAGCGGCCACGAATGGGAAAGTGGCGGTCGACATCGACAATCGGGAGCTGTGATGGGGTGATTCGGGAGAGGAGTGACAAAGACAAGAATCGAGAGAAAGGGAAGAGAAAATTGGGAGATGAAGAAATGGAAATGAATGCATGATGTGTGTAATATACATACTCATTTATGCATACTTTATCACACATTTACGGTTTTATCTCGAGTATGTTCTATGCATTTACATTTCCTTTCATCACTATTTCAGCATAATTACTCTTTTGGTTCAAAGATCTTCCCTTGTGTATTTTGTTGTGATAGGAACACTTTTGGAGCGAAAATGGAGTGGAAACGTGCAAAGGAGAAACTTGCGAATAAAAGAGCAGAACAAGGTTATGCCTCTTGGTATGGTCGTGTTTCTTCACCCAAAGGCAACAAGAGGTTAGTTGTGCCCCCAAACACAGCCGTACGGATCAACAAGCAGTCAACCTCACTTAGGTCGTGTGGATTCATGCGGTCGTGTGAGCTCAACTTGATTGAGGTTGTGCCAATTGGCACTGTCGTGACTCACCACCAAAGACCGACTTTACGGGGGCCATGTTGATTCCACACGTTCATGAGCCAAGACTTTAAGGCCAACAAGCTTTGGCCATGCCGATTGGCACTATCGTGGCACGGCCTGTGGCAGGAGTCGTGCTAGCGTATATAAGGGGTCTTCTTCCCCATTTCAAGGGAAGGAAGTTTTTCCCCCATTGGGGAAGAAGATCAAAGCTCAGATCTGGTGTCCCGGAGGTCTCGAATCGACTATCCAAGGATAGAATCAAGCTTTCCATCCGTCCATCAGCAAGGATTACTTCAGAGATCACTCGCTGGTATTCGCTAAGTCTCTTCTTCACTTCTCTCTCGATTTGAATGTCGAGGCCTGCTATCTTTGTCTTCGGATTCAATTTCCTTCTTTTTATGGAGTAGATTTCTCTTTATAGGGATTAGAGAGTAATTGTAATGAGAATTTAATGTTGGGGTTGCAAGTTTACAAACATAGTCCCATATTGAAAACACATGGGAAAGATCATGGATTTATAAGAGAAAAGATATCTCCATTGGATGTGGCCTTTTGGGTAGAGCCCAATTGTAAAACCATGAGGGCTTAGGCCCAAAGTGGACAATATCATACCATTGTGAAGATATCTAAATTCTTTTCGATTCTACAATTGGTATCAGAGTTTGGACTACCAGAAGGTTTAACCGCCGACTGTGCACAAGAGTTATGGTCTGATTGAGCCATGTGGGTACAATATTGACCTCGAACAAAGAAATGGGGGCTCCTATGTTCAGATCAAGAGGACCAGACACCAGGCAGAAAGTCCTAGTTGCGGCTAGGCAAGGAAGTCCTAGTAGGTCGGGTGGACCAAGGGGCAAGAAGACCTGGTGGGTTGAGGATCGGGCGTGGGATGCCTGTGGTTCTTTGTTTGAGGGGGGGGGGGGGGGTTTATTGGGGTTGTAAGTTTGCAAACATAGTCCCACATTGAAAACACATGGGAAAGATCATAGATTTATAAGAGAAAAGATATCTCCATTGGATGAGGCCTTTTGGGTAGAGCCTAATTACAAAACCATGAAGGCTTAGGCCCAAAGTGGATAATATCATATCATTGTGAAGATATCTAAATTCTTTTCGATCCTACATTTAATGTAAACTCTTGGATTACGCTAATACCCTATTCAAGTGATGTTCTTATTACTTGTTCTTGTTAAATCTAATGTGAATGTATGGAATTATGTTTAATACTCATGTTAGCTTTGATAGATGTGGTGAATTATTAATTTAGTATAGATTGATCTCTAGATTGTATAGCTAGGGAGTCTAGTGACAAGGATACCCTCTTAACCAGACATATAGGGATAGATCTTGATGAAGGGGGCAATTCCCCCACAAGGGAGATTATAACTGCACATAATGGGTTTTTCCTAATCTTGTACTCATAGGTGACTTGTGTGATTTAGGAATGTATGACCAGAGGTGCTAGTGACAGGGATACTCTCTTAACCAGACTTCCTATATTACCATTTTTCATTTAGGGGGATTGGATGACAATAGGAAAAGCACTTTGGCACATAGTCATAGATTAGTGTTGGTCCTTCGGTTAGGCTTCCTACATGTATAAAATTGATGATAGGAAATGGGTAAATCCAAGCACATTAAGTCTCATCATTTTGAAACTGAAACCCCTAGAACATTTCACTAAACAAGACTTCCTCACTTTTATCTTTAGCTTACTTTACTTTGCTTCTATACTTACTTTTGTGCAAAAACATCTCCTCGAGAATTTGTTAATTTAGCTAATTCAAAGTGTGAGTCCTTGAGTGTTCTCAATCCCTATGGGATCAATATTTTTATTACTGATAACGTAGTCGTGCACTTACGATTTCGTAACAAGTTTTTGGCACCGTTGCTAGGAATTGGCGTAGCACTTATTGATTTTCAATTTGAGTTTGTCTAGACTCTGTTTTTCTTTTCTTTTTACGAGTTTACGTACACATACTTTGTATACATTTTGTATTTCTTTTATTTCTATTTTTTCATTTCTTTTTCTTCATTTCTGCACATTTATTTCTGCATTCCATTTTTTACAATTTCATATTTTGTTTTCAGTTTTCTAATTTGTCTTTATATTTCACTTTCTCTATTTTTCAATTTTCTACATTTCTATTCATCAGACTTAATTGTTTAGTGTTGCTCTTATATACTTAGAACTAATATTGCAGAAAATTTATATCCTATTGATCCTGAGATTGATAGTACATTTCATAAAAGAAAGAACCTGTAAAATCAACAAACAAAGCAAACATATTCAGAAATGGCAAATAAACCTCTCAAAGATTATGCAACACCTTGTGCACGTGACTTGGGGTCTAGCATCACGAGATCATCCATTGAAGCTGATCACTTTAAAATAAAGCTTGTGGTTATAACTATACTGTAGCAACATCAATTCAAGGGAGGACCCCACGAAGATCTGAATTAGCGCCTTGAGGTTTTCTATGAGATTTGTGGGACTATGAAGATGAATGAAGTCCCTGCATAAGCCATGAGATTAATGCTATTTGATTTTTCTTTGAGGGATTGGGTAAAAAAGTGGCACACATCTTTATCGGCCAATAATATCACATCTTACTCATATGAGGAATCTTATAGCAAGCTTCAGACGATCAGATTTAGAATCATTATTTGAAGCATGAGATAGATTCAAAAATATGCTCAGGCAATGCCCACATCATGGACTTAGAAGTGGTTAGTTCCACACTATTTTTATAACGACATCAGCTACCATACAAAGGTGTCTCTTGATTCTGTAGTTGGAGGGGCACTTATGAACAAAAGTCTTGAAGAAGCCGAAGATATTATTGAGAGTGTAGTTTAGAACCATCATCAATGGACAACTGAAAGATGTGGTGGCTTCTTCTCTGGAAACCTCGTCAAGGGATTAGAAAAATTTGATGAGGATGCAATCACTCTTATGTCTGCAAAATTGGATGCCTTAACTAAAAAACTCGAGAATATGGGTACCGGCGCAGTTAATTCAATCGTATGTGTGTGTGAATCTTTTGGAAACACGAACCATGCTCAAGAAACTTGCCCTTTGGGGGCTCTTTCTACACAAATAGTAAGTTACAATCAGAGATAGAACAATCTGTATGGTAGTAGCAAACTCGAAGGAACCAACTCAAGAGGCCAGCGATCAGAGATAGAACAATCCGTACAACTAGTTCTTTAATTCCGTTGTGTAATTAGTTTAAGTTTTATTTGTATCGATTTTGAATACCAACACAAGAGGACAGTGATCTTGTACTTTGATCAAGTTGTGCTTTAATCTATCAAAAACTTACTTGATTGATCAAACACATGTCTGATCGAACATGCGGATTGCTAGGAATAGTTCTGTACTTGTACAATTTTTATACAAGAAAATTTAAAAAGAACAGAATTCTAGCGCCCTTCACTTTTGGTGGAAGGTGCCTTCAAGCACTTGAAGGCACCTTCAAGCCTTCATGGAAGGCACCTTCAAGCCTTCATGGAAGGCGCCTTCAAGCCTTCATGGAAGGCACCTTCAACCACTTGAAGGCGCCTTCAACTGGCAAATTTTTTCATTGGCAAAGGATAAAACATTATCCCTTGTTGCCTCGTTGGAGGCACCTTCTAGCATGTTAGAGGTGCCTTCCAATCCAGGATAAGATTTTCTAGGGGCTATAAAAAGACCCCTGGACCTAAAAAATGAAACACAGCACTTGTAATTGAATCCTCTTGAGTTCTGTTTTGTAATTGAGTGTGTTAACTGCTGTAAAGAGGCTTCTTCGCCTGAAAGAGAGATTCGTGCACTTTCAACTTCCTTGGATTAACAACCTCCCGGTTGTAATCAAGTAAATCCCTCATGCCTCTTCTTTTAATCTCTTATTTTTATTTTTATGCAAGTGTTCATTTTAATTAAGCTATAAAAGTTTGAAGAAGGTTCGGTTTTTTACTGCAAGGCTATTCATCCCCCTTTATCTGGCCGCCCAAGGGTCCAAAAGAATGAATTCAAGCAAATGAATCAAAGGATAGACAATGTGGAGAAGCATCAAAAACTCCAAGATAGCCAAAGTGCTTAAATAGCCTCGTCTACTACAAGAGCACCGGGTACATTTCCAGGGAGAACAGATGTGAATCCTATTGAGCATTGTAATGTTGGACCCCGTGGTAGTTTTGATGTGATCAACCAAGTTTAGGTTAGGTTCTGTTTGTCTGATCCCTGTGTCTAAGTGTGCAGGAACTTAGGAGCGCAGGAAGTCGAGCGGAAGACGCAGCTAGCGAGAAGGATGACACAGGAAGGGAGCAGATGGGCTCGGTGCATCCGAAGGATGAGAGAGCTGCGGAAGAGTACACCGGTGGGCGTGAAGAACGTGTGCGGCGTTCGAGGGACGTAAAGCCGGGACGGAAGACTGCTCGAGGAGAAGGCCGGGAACTGGGTTCGAGTGAGCCCTATTCCGGTTGGCTGAAATCACCCAAAGAAGCCGAACCAGAGAAAGTCAACTGGAAGTTGACTTGTCAATGATTCGGTCGACCGAACATCCTGATCGGTCTACCGAACCCCTTTGCATCAGAGCACAGCCGTTGGTGACACGTCAGCATCACATCAGCCAGCAGTGAAGTGATCGGTCACCCGAACCTCATGATCGGTCGACCAAACCCAAGTTAACCTGACGCCAAGTCGAGCGAGATCATCGGGCCAAGTCAGAGAAGCTGATCGGTCAACCGAACCTCCTGATTGGTCGACCGAACCGAAGTTTATCCAGAGACTCAGTCGAGCAATTTGATCGGGCCAACTCAGCTGGAGATCGTTGGCCGATCGGTCGACCGAACATAAGGATCGGTCGACCTAATCTAAGCTCGATCCACAGAGACTGCACCTGGACGGAAGACTGGGCAGGTACAGCAGGTTCGGTCGACCGAGCCTAGGGATCGGTCGACCGATCCCTCTCGAGTCAAAACCAGATCCCGAAGATCAGGTCATCCAATAAGCTCTAGAACCCCTATATAAAGGAGGGTCTCGGGCAGCTTTAGAATATAACGAAACAACGAAATCAAACTACAACTCCTGTACTTACATTCTAGCAATAGTTCTGTGCTTCCAAGTGTGTAAAAGGCTTCTCCGCCTTCAGAGAAGGAGATTGTTCATAGCGCTTTATTACTGCCTTGGATTAACAACCTTCTTGGTTGTAACCAAGTAAATAACTGAGTCTTCCTTTTCTGTTCATAGTTTAGTTTTATTTAAGTTTATAACTATTGCATTTATTTGAGTTTAAATTGGTTGAGGAGGGTATAGTTTTTATTTGCAGGCAATTCACCCCCCTCTTGCCGGTCCCGCTGCACCAACATGTAATAGGATTGAACTAAGGACTGGACGAACCTTAGGAGATCCCCAAGTGACTGCTCAAAGTCATGGAACTCAAAACAATAGAGAGCTCTCTCCATCTCTACCAAATGATGAAGGCACTAATGAAGAGGGGGAGAGTACCACAAAGGTTCAAGAGTCTTCTCCACCTATTATTTAAATACAAGTAGTTCCAATACCTCAGAGATTGGCCAAGTTGACAAGAGATGAAGAGTTTGGTAAATTCTTGGAGAAAGTTAAAGACTTGTGCATTAAGGTACCACTCATTGATACACTGCAAGAAATGCCCAAATTTGTTAAATATTTTAAAGAAATAATGTCATGCAAGAGAAGGAAAGGAGGTTATAAAACGATAGCATTAATAGAGGAGAGTAGTGCTTTGCTACTAGATGCTACACCTCCAAAGCTCCAAGATCCAGGAAGTTTCTCCATCCCTTACAAGATAAGGACTACTTTAATTGAAAGAGCTTTTTGTTATTTGGGGGCAAGTGTTAGCCTCATGTCTTACTCAATTTGTAATAAGTTAGGCCTTAAAGACATTAAACTCACTACCATGGCACTACAATTAGGTGATCATTCATGCAGATATCCAATGGGGATAATTGAAAATGAGCTAGTAGAGGTGAGAGGTAGTTTTGTGCTCATCGATTTTGTGGTACTTGATATGGAGGAGAACCTCCAAAATCTAAATCATTCTTGGAAGGTCCTTCCTTGCTATAGACGGAACCATAATTGATATGAAAAACCATAAGTTGGACTTGGTTATCGATGAAGAAAGACTTACTTTCGATTTATCTAAGTCTCCTAACCATATTGCTTTTCTATTGAATGATTGCAAAAAACTTGAAGAGTACCACACTAATGAGTGGATGTTTCATCCATATGGGAGGCCGCCGGATGTGGGATTAAGCCCGACAAATAATGGGAGAAGGCCTCCCATTAAAAATGAAAAGTATCTTTGTTTGACAAGGGGTCGAATGAAGGACATCAACAATTGAGGGAGAAACCCATTCCTCTGATACATAAGGGAGCTCATATGGGGTCGAGCTAAAAATCTTAAACAAGCGCTTCTTAGGAGGCAACCCAAGGGTTCTTTGGTTTAATTTGTGTGAATTATTTTATTTTCTTTGCTTAGATATTAATGTTGTTTTCGTTTGTATCCTTTTTTAGGTTTGTAGGGGCCTACATGAAGATGCCTCACACTTACCTTGGGCATGGAGGCATTTCGATGACCAATAAGGAGGTAATGTTTCAATAAAATACACTCACACACTCTAGTCGTGTCTTTTGGCATGGCCATGTGTCCTAGGCCGAGATGAACAAGTTTAGGTTGTGCCTAATTAGCACGACCGTGTAAAGACTACCGAGCAAAACAAGAGTGTGGTCGTGTCTTTTGACACAACCCTATAAGGCCACACGACACTAATCCTAGTGTAACCGTGTCTTTTAGCACAATTGTGTCAAGGTGGACGAGGTGAACAAGGTCTGGTCGTGTCATTTGACATGGCCCATGCGAAATAATGGAATAATGAATTCAACTCAGTCGTGCCTAATAGGCACGGTCGTGCCCTAGCTGCTAAACCGAACTCAGTTCGTCCTGTGTCTTTAAGACACGGTTGTGGGAGGCACACACGCCCCACCCCTCTTCTTCTTTAATGCCTTCTTCTCTAAGCTTCTTTCTCTTCTCAACCTCCAAAGAATAAACCTTTCAACCTTCTTAAGACCTCTTGCACTCTAGATCTTCACAACCTCTTTCCCAAAACTAAAAGTTCTCCTACCCAGCACCTCTCTTCTGTTTTCTCTTCTTCTAATTCGCTACACACATTTAGATCTAGATCTAGATCAAGATTTGAATAGTGATTCTCCTCATCCTCTCTTCTTTCTCTCAATTCTTCTTATTAGATCATTTTCTTAAGTTAATAAGCACTCTTCCCATTCTTTCTTTATCATGTCTAACATTTTGAAGAGAATTAGGCGGGGATCCGGAGGCTCAAGCGAAGGCGATGATTCAAGAACAGACAAGGAAAAAGTAAAAGTGACTTCCAAAAGCAAAGGGAAATGAGTGGCATGCGACAAAGATAATGAAAACGAGTACGGTGTCATTGTGAAAAATAATGAACAAAAGTCTAGATTTAAAAATTTTGTTACTCGTAATCTTGTTTGTACTCGTTATATGGATACAAACACCATGGAAGTCTTAGGGATCAAGGATGACATAGATTGGCTAATTAGCACCATGGATTGGAATGAAATGATGTATTCACACAATCCTACATATCCCTGCCTTATCCTAGAAATTTTAAGTTCTATAGAGACAAATTTTTCATCTGATGAGGACTATGATGGTAAGATTAGTTTCAGACTGATGAACCAAGACTTTCAATGGACCTTATACGACTTTAATAATTGTTTTGGACTACCCAATGGGGAACCTCGCAAGTTTGCTTATAATTTTAATAGTAATTCCTTTAGGAATTAACTCACATGTTTAAATGAACTCTATGACCCTTCGTGATTTAAAGCTCATAATATGCAAAATCGTATCTTCTGATACCTCCACCAGGTGATAAGTAAAACAATCTTCGATAGAGGAGAAAGTGATGGAGTTGTGCGGAAGGTGGGGCTTTACTTATTTTGGGACATGCTCAATAAAGTCGATTTCGACTCAGAGTTTTATTTCTTACAAACACTTGTGTAGTCCAGGAAGGCTTCCTCGAGACAACTAGTTTTAGCGGTTTGATATCAAACATTGCCTTGCATTTGAGTTGTGAATTATATAGTTTAGATGTTGTTCATTGTTATGCAACCGCAAGTGCATAGTTTCATCGTCAGTAATAAAAAGATATTGATCCTACAGGGACTAGTTATAAGCACAAGAGATGTCTCATGTAGAATTAGCTAAACAATCAACAAGGTAAGGAATGAACTTGATGGATCGAAAGCGCTAGAGGGGGGGTGAATAGCGCTCGTGGCTATTTCAACGATTTTAAACACAGAATAATAACGCAGCGGAAAGTAAAATAGTCAAACACAGAGACACAGGGAATTACTTCGTTCGGAGCCTAAGGCGACTCCTACTCGAAGGCCCGCGATCCTTGATCGCTTCCGGTGGGCAACAACTATAATATCGTGAATAAGTACAAGAAAATAAGTACAATTGGAATTGAAATAATATCGACAACAAAATAATAACTGAAGCTTTAGGTCGTCGGCGACTGTAACAGCACTTTAGAGTCGTTTCTTGAGCAGCACACAGCAGAAGGAAAGCTTGTTAAATCGTTGTTCTTTGAAGCTGCACCTCAACCCTCCTTTTATATGCGGTTCCGGGCGCTTGGATCCCTTCCGGGCACCTGGAGTGTGACGTGGCCAACCAACCAGGATGCTCCACGTGGCGAAGTCGCGGCAGGGATAAAGTTTGGTCCCGGGCGCCCGTTCCGGGCGCCCGGATCCATCCCGGGCGCCCGGACCACCTTTTTCCAGTAGGTTCCTCACCTGCAAAACAAGGTTAGTCCGAGCAAAATCCCCTGTAAGACAGTGTTAGAATATGATAAAACACAGTAAGGAATAACTAACAGTCTTCGGACTATCCGAGTCTGACTTCGGATTCCCAACCGGAAACCCTAGGTCGACCCGACGCCTACTGTTCCCTCTACGGGGAACGTGTCCTCACCTACTCCCCTCAGGAGAGATTACCTGATGTCAGTCCGGTCCTCCAGACCGACTGGACTTTTCCGCCTAGGGTTACCACCCCCTAGGACCTAGGGTTACCGCCCCCTAGGGTTTTTCTCCACCTAGGGTTACCACCCCCTAGGACCTAAGGTTACCGCCCCTTAGGGTTTTTCTCCACCTAGGGTTACCGCCCCCTAGGACCTAAGGTTGCCGCCCCTTAGGGTTTTCCTCCACCTAGGGTTACCGCCCCCTAGGACCTAGGGTTACCGCCCCCTAGGGTTTTTCCTCCACCTAGGGTTACCGCCCCCTAGGACCTAAGGTTACCACCCCTTAGGATTTTCCCTTTGCCTAACCGCAGCTAGGACTTTCCTGAAACACTTATTCAGCACGTTAGATCATCACAAACCTTAACTTTGAATCCTTTTCCATTATCAAAACTCAGGTTCGATCGTCGGATGCTCCCCGCACCAACAATCTCCCCCTTTTTGATTATGGCAATCGAAATTCAAAGTTAAGTAATAATATGCAGTAAGATGTAAAGAAATACATGGCATTACAAACTCCCCCTTAATATAACCTCCCCTTTGGATTTATTGTTCTCTTTTGAATTTCTCTACTCTCCCCCTTTGCCATATATCAAAAATAAGCTAGTTTTGAAAAAAGACTTAACTTTTCAAGACAAAACTTAGCAGAGTTTGTTTGAAAAACTTAGGTACGAGGCAAAAAAAAGGGTTAAGAGAAAAGCAACATCTTAGAATTGGTTTTAATAACAACATTTTTGAAAATTTGCTAAGGAAAATAGTTTTTAAAAAAACTTTAAACCATTGATTTTGCTTGAGGAGATTATTCTTTGTGCTATGTTAAATAAGAATTCAACTCTTTTTAACTTAGTGAATTTTGAGGAGTTTCCAAAAAAAATTTCAATCAACTTCAGAAATTTTCCGATTTCAAAATTTTTCCAGCTTAAAAATTTTCAAGGAAAATTTTCAACTTAAAGAAGTTAATTGCATCTTAAAGAGAATTTCAACTTAACGAATTTTCGAAAAAGTTTCAACTTAAATAATTTTCTAACAAAATTCCAAAAAGAATTTTCAAATAGAAGAGATTTGAAAGTTTTAAGTTTGAAAAATTGCTTAAGAGAAATGAATTTCAAAGATACTTAAGGCAGAGGAGAAGAGTTAACTTTAGTGTTTAATAGTTTACAAATTTTTTTTTAGTAAGGTATCAGAGCCCTAAGGTCCAAGAATGAGTCAAGATTTGGGTTTGGTCAGGTATTAGAGCCCTAGCATATGAGTGAGTGTGAGATGGAGTTTACTTTAATTTACAACATTGAAAATATCAGTTAGAATTCCAAATAGGTGACCATTATTTTGAAATTTTAAAAATTAATTGAGTTAAGAATTTCAAAGAATTTAATAACTTCTGAAAAGGGTTTTCAAATATCAGTTAGAATTCCAAATAGGTGACCATTATTTTGAAATTTTAAAAATTAATTGAGTTAAGAATTTCAAAGAATTTAATAACTTCTGAAAAGGGTTTTCAAATTAATTTTTCAGAGGATATTTCAAATGATTTTTCAAATAATTTTTGAAATAATTTTGAAATTAATTTTTCAAGGGATTTTTCAACTTCTGAAAAGGGTTTTCAAATTAATTTTTCAGAGGATATTTCAAATGATTTTTCAAATAATTTTTGAAATAATTTTGAAATTAATTTTTCAAGGGATTTTTCAAAAGATTTTGAAATGATCATTTTTCAAATTAAGTTTTAAAATAATTTTGAAATGATTAAGTTTTGAAATTAAGTTTTAAAATAATTTTGAAATGATTTTGAAGAGATTTTTCAAATAATTTTGAAAAGAAGTTTTAAAAGATTTTGAACTGATTTTGAAGAGATTTTTCAAATAATTTTGAAAAGAAGTTTTAAAAGATTTTGAACTGATTTTGAAGAGATTTTTCAAATAATTTTGAAAAGAAGTTTTAGAAGATTTTGAACTGATTTTGAAAAAAAATTTCAAATAATTTTGAAAAGAAGTTTTAAGAGATTTTGAACTGATTTTGAAAAGAAGTTTTAAGAGATTTTGAACTGATTTTGAAAAGATTTTTCAAATAATTTTGAAAAGAAGTTTTAAGAGATTTTGAACTGATTTTGAAGAGATTTTTCAAATAATTTTGAAAAGAAGTTTTAAAAGATTTTGAACTGATTTTGAAGAGATTTTTCAAATAATTTTGAAAAGAATTTTTAAAAGATTTTGAAATAATTTTAAAATAATTTTGAAATTGAGTTTAAAAGATTTTTAAAATAATTTTGAAATACTTTTGAAATAATTTAGTTGAATTAACTTGATTTAAGTCAATTTTAATTTTAATTTCCTAGTCATCTCACCCGATCTAAATTTTCAATCAGGGAACCCTATAATTGTTGTGAGATGAGTTAGTTCAATTTTTAGGGCTTAGTTTAACTTTATGTTAGATTCAGGTTTAGCTTTGGGTTAAACAAGTAAGCATTCTTTGGATAAACTTCTGGGCTATGGTGAGTCACAAGGAGCTCATTAAAGTAACCAAGCCTTTGAGGTTTTCCAAATAGTCCTACCCATGAACTTAATACTAAACCTTGGTCTAACTAGTTAGGATCCATTTAAGGGTAGCTTCGGTTAGTTCCACTTGGCCAAATGCACCAGGTCGAAGTCATATCTTCCTAGACATGCGATGCCCAAGTTTTCCCAACGTACTATCATCCAAAAATTTCACCAGTACTGTGCTTCAAGTTAAAATTTAACCCTTTTTAATCTATCTTTATTTACCCATCCAGGTAATCTACTCTTGTTTACCCATTTCGGGTAGATTAAGTTCGGTTACCCTATCGGGTAAATAGATTTCGGAGTTGCCAGTTATTCTGGACCCTCCTACTATTTGATTAATAATTAATTTCGAATTTTTGAATTTGAATTTTAAATTTTAATTACGAATTTTGAGTTTGAATTTTAAATTTTAATTACGAATTTTGAATTTGAATTTTAAGTTTTAATTATGAATTTTGAATATGAATTTTAAGTTTTAATTACGAATTTTGAATATAAATTTAAGTTTTAATTACGAATTTTGAATATGAATTTTATGTTTTAATAATTAATTTCGAATTTGAATTTTAAGTTTTAATAATTAATTTCGAATTTTTTAATTTTTAGATTAATTTCGATTTTTTAAGATTAATTTCAAACTTTTAAATTTGAGTTTAGATTAATTTCGAATTTTTAAATTTGAGTTTTGGATTAATTTCGATTTTTTTTTTTTAAGTTTGAGTTTTGGATTAATTTTGAATTTTTATTGTTTTAGCTCCCCCTGGATTATAGCCTCGATAAGGTATATTGAGGTAATGTATTTGATCCTTAGGAACCCAATAGAGACCATTTCCAACTTGATTAACCAAGTTGGATTTTGGCACCCATGCTTGGACAATTTTTCTATTATTTCTTTTAACTAGCGATAAATATGATTTGTATTTTGTTTTAGTTTTAAATCCAAGTCCAATTCTGTTGTAAACGGCTCGCTGTTTTCCAAGAATCAGATCTAGATTCTTGGAGCCCAAGGTGAACCGTTCCAACGTGTCCTTGAGTTCTTTAATTTAAGCTTTCAAATTGGAATTCTCTTCCTCAAGTTGTTGGACTTGAGTTGAACTTCCAGTTTGAACTGACTCAGTTAAAGAGCTCGAGTCAGTCGCTTCCTTAAGGGCTGTTACCTCCTTTTGGAGTGACTTAACCCGGACGTTGGATTTAACCAACTTTTTTACTAAGTAAGGTAATAATTCATGCAAGTTATCTAATTGAAATTCTGCGAGTAGTGAACTTATAGTGGGTTTTGGTCCTTCGGAAACGAATGCGGATTCGTGGCTTTGATCAGACTCAGTCTCGGATTCGCTCTCGGTTTCTGACTCATACTCGGACTCAGTTTCCGCCACGGTTGCTTATACTGGTAGAGCGATGAAGCTCGTCGGTTCTTCTTCGTCGGACCCGAATTCATCTGATGACTCGGACCATGTTGCCTTCAGTTCTTTCTTCGTCTTGCTTGTTCCTGTAAATAACGCAACACCTTCCTCGGCCTGAATAGTATTAGTCTGCTCAAATAATTTATTTATTAAAACATGCTTACCTATTTTCGTATCAAGAATACCTTCGTGTAGCTCAATCAGATTCTCCCACAGCTCCTTAGCGCTTGAAAATGGGCCGGCTTGATTCAGCTCCTTATTCGTTAAACCACACTGAAGTGTATACGTTGCTTTTGCATTTGCTTCTACCTTTTTGATAAGGTTTGCGTCCCAGTTCTCGTACGGTAGTGGCTTGCCGACGCTGTTAGTTGGCAGTTGAAGCCCGGTTTTGACGATCATCCAGACTTCAAAGTGAGTCTGGAGATACGCCTCCATCCGACCCTTCCAATCTCCAAAATTATCTCCGGAGAAGAGCGGTGGGCGAGCAGTGTTGTAGCCTTCTTGATGGGTCATCTTAGAAAGACAATCTCGCAAAATAAACACAATAAAACTTGTTCCAAGACTTAGTCTTGGATTAGTAATGCGGGAGAGAGATAAAAATAGTAATTCAGGAATTTTGAAAAAAAAAAAATAAAATATTATTAAAATAATATTACTACAAATTTTTGAAAATGCAATATTTTGTTAATTCCAACCAATGGTGAAAAGATGAAAATTAATTTTTCAAAAATAGTTTTGGAGGGAAAAAACGAAAGGCGTACAACTATAATATGTACAAACGGCAACAACTATAATATGGGCATGGACTATAATATCGTGAATAAGTACAAGGAAATAAGTACAACTGGAATTGAAATAATACCGACAACAAAATAATAACTGAAGCTTTAGGTCGTCGGCGACTATAACAGTACTTTAGAGTCGTTTCTTGAGCAGCACACAGCAGAAGGAAAGCTTGTTAAATCGTTGTTCTTTGAAGCTGCACCTCAACCCTCCTTTTATATGCGGTTCCGCGCGCCTGGATCCCTTCCGGGCGCCTGGAGTGTGACGTGGCCAACCAACCAGGATGCTCCACGTGGCGAAGTCGCGGCAGGGATAAAGTTTGGTCCCGGGCGCCCGGACCACCTTTTTCCAGCAGGTTCCTCACCTGCAAAATAAGGTTAGTCCGAGCAAAATCCCCTGCAAGACAGTGTTAGAATCTGATAAAACACAGTAAGGAATAACTGACAGTCTTCGGACTGTCCGAGCCTGACTTCAGATTCCCAACCGGAAACCCTAGGTCGACCCGACGCCTACTGTTCCCTCTACGGGGAACGCGTCCTCACCTACTCCCCTCAGGAGAGATTACCTTATGCCAGTCCGGTCCTCCAGATCGACTGGACTTTTCCGCCTAGGGTTACCACCCCCTAGGACCTAGGGTTACCGCCCTCTAGGGTTTTTCTCCACCTAGGGTTACCACCCCCTAGGACATAAGGTTACCGCCCCTTAGGGTTTTTCTCCACCTAGGGTTACCGCCCCCTAGGACCTAAGGTTGCCGCCCCTTAGGGTTTTCCTCCACCTAGGGTTACCGCCCCCTAGGACCTAGGGTTACCGCCCCCTAGGGTTTTTCCTCCACCTAGGGTTAACGCCCCCTAGGACCTAAGGTTACCACCCCTTAGGATTTTCCCTTTGCCTAACCGCAACTAGGACTTTCCTGAAACACTTATTCAGCACGTTAGATCACCACAAACCTTAACTTTCAATCCTTTGCCATTATCAAAACTCAGGTTCGATCGTCGGATGCTCCCCGCACCAACAGAACTAAGTAGCAACTAGAAATGGAACTAGGAAAGTAAATGAAGTATATGATTTGATGAGTGTTTTAGGAATTTAGTTTCATTGTGATATTCATTGATGTAGCATGGTTCTTCAATTCATATCCTCAATTGACATGCATTTGTATGAAGTTGGCAATTTTCTCTTGCAGAAGACAACTGGCAAAGGACTTCAATCTACACCTCTAGCGATTAAATGGTTATGATCCCTATGAAGTCCGTTAGTGGGACAACCTGTCACCAACGCCTCTCGGTCTTATAACACAGAAACACAACACCACTCAATTCACATAAAAGTGCAGGAACTAAATGCATTCAACTATCCCACCTCCTTGTAGAGACTAGCTTCACCTTTCAAAGTGATCCCCTAGACGTCCATTAGCGGGGCAGCCTGTCACAAATGCCCCTCTGTCATACGATCTAGGATATCCCTCTACGAGATCCAAAAGTCTCACAAACATTTAATCAAACATGGTAATTAGATCCAAACACAAGCATCCACACAAGATCAAATAGATACAAAACACATCAACATCATCTAAATAGGAAATTAGCATATCTATGAGATTCATACATCAAATCACACTATAATTGTTGGTTGGTCCTAGGAAGATCGTACCGGTTCCACTGTACAAAAAGTTTGTACAAGTGTCAAACGTTTCCTAAACAACCTATTGTGTTCTTTAGAAATTAAATTAGGAATCGCAAACGGAACTTAACATTATTGATTCCAAATTTAACTTATCTGTTCTTAATGGTTTAGATTTGGATCGCAAGCAGAACTTAATACTATTGATCCAAATCAACCTATGTTACAAATTCAATTAAATATCTATTTCAAAAATCGGTTCCCAGGACAAACATGGCGAGGCACATGGCCTTCTTGGGTATGGGAGCATCCACCACTGCCTCGACAAAACCTCTTAACGAAATTAAATATTTAATTTCCTAAAATAACATTAGGTTTAACTAAAAAGAACAATCGAATCACAAATTCGAAAAACAAACAAAAAACACAACTTCGAAACAAATCTGAAACTCTAGAATCATATGCCTCTTGTGTTTGGAATTCTAACAAAGAAGAACTAGTATGATGCAGAAAATAATTACTAGTTATACGTCTTCTTTGTATGCAAATAACCTCGAGATCTTCTGCCGTATTCCTCACCTCCTCTTGGATGTCGTGTGGGTGACGATCCTCCAAGATGAACACCACCCAAAGCTCCTCCTCCTTCTCTAGTATTCGGCCACCACCACCACCAAGGAACAAAAGAGAGCAAAGGGAAAAGAAAGAAGAGAGAGGCCGGCCACAATGAAGAGCTCCAACAAGAGAATAAGAATTGATTTCTCATTAGGCCTCCCCTCCCCTTCTTTTATATTACTTGCCCAAGGCAAATAAAGAAAAGATTTTTACAAAAATTAAAATCTTCCTCTTGTTTTTCCTTTTCTCCTTTTATTTTTCCTTTTCTTTCCTCTTGATTAATTCAATCAATGATTAAATCATTGATTGGCCGGCCCTTTGCTTGGGCACCAAGCGAGGGTGGCCGACCACTTAAAGGAAAGAAATAATCTTGTAAAAAATGTTATAAGCAATGAAGAAAAGCTCTTATAAAATTTTACAACCTCTCTTTTAATTCCCTAAAGTGGATGTTAAAAAAGAAAAGTTTTAAAAATTAAAACCAAGTTTTAAAATTTAAAATTTCTCTTCTAAAATTTCCTTTTCTAACATGGTTACAAAAATAGAAAATTTCAAATTTAAAACTTCTCTTCCTTTTTTCTAAAAACCATGAGGATGGTTAAAAAAGGAAAGTTTTAAAACTTTTAAACTTTCTTTTAAACCATGTGGCCTAATTCAAATAAGAAAAGTTTTATATTTTAAAATCTCTCTTTTAAAACTTGTAGATATCTACAAAAATAAGATTTTAAAAATTCAAAACACCCCTCTTAGTTTGAATTATATTGGTCGGCCCCTTCTTGCTTGGGCACCAAGCAAAGGGTCGTTCATGAGTGGATTTAAGGCTTCATTGAGGCTACGACAAGGACCTAGAAGAGAAATTAGTTTTGGCCTTCCGACGAGCTCGAGTATCCCGTGTTCGCCCCGAACACACAACTCAAGTTCATCAATAATAACTCATTCCACTAAAGAATTATTATTACACTACCGCACCAATCCCAAATTACATTATGGGCTCCTTCTTATCATGAGTGTGTTAGTCTCCCTGTGTTTAAGATATCGAATGTACATTAATTTAATTGAGTTACTAACAACTCACTATAATTAATGTCTTAGTCCAAGAGTAGTACCACTCAACCTCATTGTCATGTTGGACTAAGTCCACCTACAGGGTTTAACATGACAATCCTTATGAGCTCCTCTTGGGGACATTCTCAACCTAGATTACTAGGACACAGTTTCCTTCTATAATCACCAACACACACTATAAATAATATAATTTCTCAACTTATCAGGCCTATTAATTTATCGAGTTAAATCTCACCCTTTGATAAGTTAAAGAAATAAATACTAAATATATATGCTTGTTATTATATTAGGATTAAGAGCACGCACTTCCATAATAACTAAGGTCTAGTTCTTTTATTAAGTCAGTATAAAAAGAACTTACCTAAAATGGTCCTACTCAATATACTTAGAGTGTACTAGTGTAATTTATTAGTCAAGATAAACTAATATCTAATTACACTACGACTATTCCATTGGTTTGTTCCTTTCCATCTTAGTCGTGAGCAACTGTTTATAATTTATAAAGAACTGATAACATGATCTTCTGTGTGTGACACCACACACCATGTTATCTACAATATAAATTAATTGAACAACTACACTTAACAAATGAATGTAGACATTTGACCAATGTGATTCTTTTATTTCAAAAATAAATGTTTACAAAAGCTAGGCTTTTAGTATACACTCTAACAATAATTACTCCCTTAATCCTAGAACAATGAATCTACTCTATAGTACAAAGATAGAGATCCAAAGATAAAGAAACAACAAACATTCCAATCCCCATCGAGAAGAGAGAATAGAAATGCTTATCTAGAGATGATAAGTGATCTTCGGAACAAATCCTTAGCTTCTGGAGTCAATACGGATGTGGACATGGCTTAGGATTACTGGAACAAAGCTGGAGAGGATGAAGAACAACCCTAAATTGAATCTCCCCAAAATGGAGAGTCTCCTCTGGTAAAGCTACACAACCTGTCTGCACCACACGGCCAAGGTCATTTTCCTTGTTTCTTTGGCATGGCTATATGGCTCACATGGCTAGTGTTGTCTTCCTTCGTTTGTTGATAGTATTGACCATGAACATCATTTCCTCTCCACATTCAACTCCTGTAAGCAGAAAGTACATAAGAGTATATCTCCGAACAAAGAAGAGTAATTATGCTGAAAGTAAGACTAAGAGTATGCAAGTGCATAGACAAAGCATGCATAAAATATATGAATGTGCGTCAAAATATGCTAAATAAGTGTATATAATATATGCACATCACACCCTTAGACTTAAACTTTTACTTGTCCTCAAGCAAAATGCCATAATCTAAACTCATGTGCTCTATGATGCATCATAATCCCTAATTCACTTTCCTAACTCTATCTACAAGTTTCATTGGTAAGCATGATCATGGAAATAACTCAAGTATGGCCTAAGCATAAGTTTCTTGTACACAGTGCAATAAGTAATCCAAACTCTTCAAGTTACAATCTTTATCCTAGTCAAGTCATCATCCAATCGAGTTCTTAATGTTCCTGGTGATAGGCACTTACCTACCACACACTTGGTTCATATTCCTCAATCAACCCAAGGTCTCAAAGGCATGCTCGATATCAAGAGAAACATAGGAGTCATTTTCCCAATAACCTAACTCAGTCTCAAAGGGGTAACTTGCTTGTTTCCACTCACGACAATTACTTTTTATATATCCCTTTTTTTCTTTAGTGATTACAAGATGCAACACTTGAACACGAATGCATTTAAGTGCAAATGTCGAAATATTTTGATTTTTCTAAATGAGCTTACAAAACTCGAGCATCATCCAGTAACCAAGATGTAGTTTGAGAAATTACCATAGGAACTAAGTACTAAACAAATAGGATAAATCATGACTATTCCAATGATATCAACTATTCAAGCTCAAGTAAAGTGATAATAGAATCCTTAAGGTTAAGCCAAAACTTGAATTTATTTTCGTACAATACTTAGCTCATATCATGCTACTTAAGATAGAGAAAAGAGGTACACTAAACATATTAGCATTATATCCAAAACATCATGAATCAAGATATAAACGTGCAAATAAGTTTACTTGTAGACAAGTCAGCAGAAGTGAGGAATGATGTTCTCAATATGCCACATGTTTCAAAAGACAATCAAGTGACAATCAAAACCAAATCTAGCAAACAAAGCAAGGAAAAATGCAAGACACAAGCAAAAACTGAATGCAAGCAAAGCAAATTAAACAAAATGCAGAACAACTGATAATGTAAAAGAAAATGTAGAAATTTCAGGTTGCAAACACCCCTCCAGACTTAAACTTTTCATCGTCCCGATGAAATCAATATGGTGGTGGTGGAGAGGGAGGACGGGGAAATGGAGGTCTACGCGGTCGGCCAATAGGAAAACCAGGAGTCTCGCTCAGGATCCTATGATATTCATAGAGGGCGTCAACTTGTTGACGTGTAACGTTTATGTCCTCTATGAACTCTCTCATTCTAGCTTGATCCGTATCATAATCCTGGACAAATTCAGCCACCTGACCCTGAAAGTTCCTCGTGAACTGAAAATGATCTTGCACCTCTCTATACTGGTCATCAGACAAGGTGAAGTGGCCCTCCAACATTACTCGTTGGGCCTCTTGCTTCTCGTGAAGAGAGTCTAGAGAAGCACAAAAATCAAAAAAATCAAATCTGGAGTGACCCGTACCATAGGAAAAAGAGTGTCTAGTAGGTTCCGGATGTCTGGACGGCTGTGGGTGTCCAGATGACGAGGGCTCAAGGTGGGGCTCGGTGTCTCCAGACAAAGAAGGGGCATTCTTAGGATCTAAATCAGTGATCACCCAATTAGCGGGGTTGCAAACAGAGGTCCGCTTGGGATAAGAAAGGGGTAATGGAAACCCATCCTTCTTAGGAAAGGCAAAACCATTCTCATCCCAGCAAATTATCTTTATGGCAAGACATGCATCGATATCGATCATGTCATTGCCATGAACAATTTCTAACTCATCTAGATCACAACCCAGATTTATAGCTATTTGGGTAATCAATCCACCAAAGACAATCAATCCCGAGGATGATTTCCCGGCTCTCACTAGGTTTTACAAAAAATGGAAATCGGAATCAAAGTCAACCTTATGTAACATGGCCCATAGAGCATAAAGTTCTACTTTCCTAACAACTCCATCGCTTTCCCCTTTACCAAAACTAGTTTTACTCATAATTCCGTGTAAGTATCTAAAGATGGGGTTTTGCATATGGGAAGCTTTAGCTCTATAAGCCTCATAAGGTTGATCCAATCCGGTGATTGAATTCCAAAAATTATTCCAATTAAATCTAGGATCAAACCTGCGAGAACCGCTAGCAGACAAACCAAAACAACTGTTGAAGTCACTAAATGTCCACTGAAATTATTGATTCATTAATCTAAAAGTAATTTTGCCAATATAATCATCTTTATTTGAATAGTGGACATCTAATGAGCTCAAGAATTCAAGTATAATTCAGGGGTATGTAGGAAGATGTGTATACATAATATCATCCCAATCTAGAGAACTAATCATTCAATTTACATCATCTCTAATTCCTAAAACATTCAAAACAGTTGGGTCCATGTATCGTGTACACACAATCTTCCTTGTGACAAGAATATCAAATCTAGCTTTATGATCCTTATTTCTAAAAACAATATAGAATTCATTATCGTTACCTTCGTCGCGTGCCCTTTCCCCTTTACGACTTTCTCTTTTCCCTTTTCCTTTGATGGATCCTTTTCTCGGCTTGAACCACCACTTCCTTTTTGAAGCTTCTTCAAAAGGTTAGACATGATGTCAAGTTCCAAGAGGGAAAAGTGTTGTTTAATTGGAGAAGTGAGATGTTAAGAAATAAGATCTTAGGGAAGGAAGCTGTAGATCTTGAGGGTAGGAGAGGAGAATTGCTGTTTAGATCTAAATCTGGATGTGGTTTATGGAGAAGAATGATTGAGAGATTTAGATCTGATAGGTTAAGAAGGAAGGTTGAAGATGAGAAAGGGTTGGAGAGAAGATTTGGCTTGGGGGTGTGGCCGACACGGCCTTGGCACGGTCGTGTCTTATGACACGGCCAGGTCAAGATGCTCCATACGGTCGTATAGATCTACATAGCCCAAGCAGTCCTCCTCTCGGTCAGAATCACACGGTCGTGCCAAATGGCATGGGCAGTGTCATCTGCTCCTCTGTTGGGCTCACACGGTCAGTGTGTGTCACACGATCGTGTTCATTTTCATCTCTGTCGGCCTCACACGGTTGTGTGTGTTACATGGCCTCCTTCTACTCCTCCTATGAAATTTTCACACGCCCGTGTGAAATCACACGCCCTTGTCCTTCTTTTTCTCTGGTGAGCACACACGGCCGGTGTGAGTCACACAGACTTGTGCTTCTCCACCTCTATAAGTGTCACACGACCAATTTGAGTCACACGGCCAGTTGCTTCTCTTCCTCTGTAAATGTCACACGACCGTGTATGGTACACAACGTAGCTCTGTTAAGTTCAGTATTACTGAATTTCCTCCTTTTTGACTTCTCCAATGCCTCTATGCCCATGAAAAAATCATGGTCGGCTCATGGAAGTAATGTACAACCTAAAAATAATAAACAAAAATAATTTTAAAGCATTAACTAATAAAAAAAAAAGTTACAATTGAATCTAACTAAAGGAATCCTTGGGTTACCTCCCAAGAAGCGCTTATTTAAGGTCATTAGTTTGACCCCGTTTCCATTTTAATGGCTATACCCAAGGAGACACGATCCTAGGGTTGAGTGTGTTTATTCTTCCCTTATTCTTGCCCTCGGAGGGTAGATGTGCTTCTCAGTTTTTATTTGGGGCCTTCTCTCAACATTTGTCGGATCATATTCCTCATCCGGCAGCCTCCCATGAGGATGGAAGTTCTAATCCTCGAATTTGTAAGCATCTGCCCCGTTGTAAATGCTCACTAAGAAAGAAGAGGCATGGTTAGAAGAATAAGATAGATCATACTCTAACCTTTCCTTATCGATTACCAATGAAAGTTTATGGTTTTTCACGTCGATTATAGCTCCAGCCATTACAAGAAAAGGTCTTCCCAGTATTATTGGAATCTTCGGGTCTTCTTCCATGTCAAGCACAACAAAATCTATGGGAATAATGCTCCCACCCACTTCTACTAACACATCTTCAGCAATACCCGTAGGGTACCTGCAAGTATGATCAGCTAATTGCAGTGCCATAGTAGAAAGTTTAAAGTTTTTGAGACCTAGCTTATTACAAATTGAGTATGGAATGAGGCTAACACTTTCCCCCAAATCACAAAAAGTCTTTTCTATAAATTTAGATCCTATAGTGCAAGGAATATAAAAGCTTCCGGAGTCTTGGAGCTTCGGAAAAGTGTTCTTCTCAAATAAAGCACTACATTCTTCAGTAAGAGCTACGATCTCGATCTCTCCTTTTCTTCTTTTGTTGGGCATAATATCCTTCAGAAATTTGCTAAACTATGGCATTTGTTGAATGACATCTATTAGAGGGACCTCAACACAAATATCTTTAACCTTATCAAGAAATCTGCCAAATTCTTCATCCTTCTTCAACATGACTAATCTTTGAGGAAAAGGGATTACTTGGTTTTGAGGGTAGCGTGGAAGAGTCTCTTCAACCTTCTTGGTATTCTCCTCATCATCTTAAATCTGAACGGGTTCAAGTGTTGGAGGAGAGAGCTCTTCTTGAATTTTCATCCTTTTGGAGCAGTCACTTGAGGATCCCCCAAGGTCCATCCGCTCCTAAGCTCAATTCTGTTACAGTGTTCCATTGGATTTACATCAAGTTTTCCAAGAAATTATCCTAATGCTCTTGAAGATGAAGAAGCTATCTGGGTAATTTGGCTATCTTGCATTTTCTAGTATTTCTTTGAATTATCCATTCTCTGATTTAACAACTTGATTTCTTGCTTCAATTTGTTTTGACCAAAAATGGCTTCTTCAAGCATTTTCTCCAATTTAGAAAATTGATAGCCTTGAGAAGGTTGTTGTTGTTGATAGTTTTGTTGCCCAAGCTGGTAGCTCGGTCTAGCCCCCATCGATGGTTCTTGATCTTGATTATTACGATAAGAGAAGTTTGGATAATTTTTCCAACCAGGGTTATATATGTTGGAGTATGGATTGTTCTGTTTCTAATTATAACTCATGATAGCATGACACTGCTCAAGTTGATTGATATATGCAGAGATGGCTCCCAATGGGCATGAGTCTTGAGCATGATCTGTGCTTCCACATGTTTCACAAACACACACTATGGCATTGACTGTACTAGAATTTGTTCCCATATTTTCTAGCTTTTAAGTAAGAGCATCCAATTTTGAAGACATCAAAGTAATTGCATCTACATCAAACTTTCCTGATGCTTTAACTGGGTTTGGATAAGAATAGCCTCCACTTCTTTTTATTGCCCATTGATGATGATTTTGTGCTACATTTTCAATAATACTCTCGGCTTCATCTAGGTTTTTGTTCATAAGTTCCCCTCCAGCTGCAGAATCTAGAGACACCTTTGTATAATACATCAAAGTAATTGCATCTACATCAAACTTTCCTGATGCTTTAACTGGGTTTGGATAAGAATAGCCTCCACTTCTTTTTATTGCCCATTGATGATGATTTTGTGCTACATTTTCAATAATACTCTCGGCTTCATCTAGGTTTTTGTTCATAAGTTCCCCTCCAGCTGCAGAATCTAGAGACACCTTTGTATAATAGTTGATGTCATTATAAAATGTATATAGAACTAGCCATTTTTTCAATTCATGGTGTGGCCATTGTCTGAGCATATTGTTGTATCTATCTCATGCTTTAAATAATGATTCAGAATCTGACTGTCTGAAGCTTGCTATTAAATTTCTCATATGAGCAGTTTTGTTTGGAGGATAGAATTTGTCCAGAAATTATTACTCACATTGTTCCCAAGTGGATATACTATTTACAGGTAAAGAATTTAGCCACTGTTTGGCTCTATCTCTCAAAGAAAATCCAAATAATAATAATTGCACTACTTCTGCTGGAACACCATTCATTTTCATCGTACCACGGATTTCATAGAAAACTTCAAGATGTTGATTAGGACCTTCGAGTGGTCCACCTCCAAACTGATTCTGTTGTACCATAGTGATTATCCCAGGTTTGATTTCAAAATTATTGGCTTCATTAGCTGGTCTTGTGATGCTAGAATAAAGTCCTCTTGCATACGGTGTTGCATAATCTTTCAGTGGTTTGTTTGCCATATTTGAGTGTTCTTGTTCTTCTAGATGTCCTTGGGAGGTTTTTCTTTTATGAAAGGTTCTATCAATTTCAGGATCAAAAGGTAACAAATCACCTGCAAGGTTAGATCTTCGCATACAAAGAACAAGATCACAAGTCACAAAATTTGTTCTTTACTTGAAAGGCAAAGAACAACTAAACTGAAATTCTAAAAATATAAAATGCAGAATTTGAATTGCAACAAGACAAATTGCAGAAAAAAAATCAGAAATAAAAGATAAGATTGTGAAAATAAAATTTCTAAGACTAGTTACAACTATGTAATAAAAAAG
Source organism: Zingiber officinale (assembly GCF_018446385.1). NCBI lineage: Eukaryota > Viridiplantae > Streptophyta > Magnoliopsida > Zingiberales > Zingiberaceae > Zingiber > Zingiber officinale. The sequence continues at coordinate 42,472,494 of NC_055995.1, forward strand.
AAAAGTTTAGTCTAACTTGAATGATTATCTCTAATGTTATAAACACAATCCCCGGCAACGGTGCCAAAAACTTATTACGCAACTGTAAGTGCATGGTTTCATCGTCAGTAATAAAAAGATATCGATCCCACAGGGATTGATTATAAGCACAAGAGATGTCTCACGTAGAATTAGCTAAACAATCAACAAGGTAAGGAATGAACTAAGTAGCAACTAGAAATGGAACTAGGAAAGTAAATGAAGTATATGGTTTGGTGATTGTTCTAGGAATTTGGTTTCATTGTAATATTCATTGATGTAGCATGGTTCTCCAATTCATATCCTCAATTGACATGTATTTGTAGGAAGTTTTTGATTTTCTCCTGCAGAAGAAAACTGGCAAGGGACTTCGATCTAGACCTCTAGCGATTAAATGATTATGATCCCTATGAAGTCCGTTAATGGGGCAGCTTGTCACCAACGCCCCTCGGTCATACAACACAGAAACACAACACCACTCAATTCACATAAAAGTGCAGGAACTAAATGCATTCAACTATTCCACCTTCTTGTAGAGACTAGCTTCACCTTTCAAGGTGATCCCCTAAACGTCCATTAGTAGGGCAGCCTGTCACAAACATCCCTCGATCATACGATCTAGGGTATCCCTCTATAGGATCCAAAAGCCTCACAAACATTCAATCAAACATGGTAATTAGATCCAAACACAAGCATCCACATAAGATCAAATAGATACAAAACACATCAACATCATCTAAATAAGAAATTGACATATCCATGAGATTCATACATCAAATCACACCACAATTACTTCCTTAATCCTAGAACGATGAATCTACTCCATAGTACAAAGATAGAGATCTGAAGATAAAGAAATTACAAACATTCCAACCCCCATCGAGAAGAGAGAATAGAAATGCTTATCTAGAGACGATGAGTGATCTTCGGAAACAATCCTTAGCTTCTGGACTCGATACGGAGGTGGAGATGGCTTAGGATCGCTGGAACAAAGTTGGAGAGGATAAAGAATAGCCCCAAATTGAATCTCCCAAAAAGGGAGAGCCTCCTCTGGTAAAGCTACACGGCCTGTCTGCACCACACGGCTAAGTTTATTTTCCTCTTTGCTTCTTTAGCATGGTCGTGTGGTTCACATGGCCAGTGTTGTCTTCCTTTATTTGTTGACAGTGTTGGTTACTGCACCTGGATTCCGTTATGTTCCCCTGTATAAAAATTTTGTACAAACATAGAACTTTTCCTAGCTACCCATGTGCTCTACTGAAGTTAAACTTGGATTGCAAACGATGCTTAACATTATTAATCCAAGTTTCTCTTCAGAAATTAAACTTGGATTGGAAATAAAACTTAACATTTTACTCCAAGTTCAACCAATGTGTTCTTCAGAAGTTAAACCATATTACAAAAGATGATTAAACATTTATTTCAAAGATTGGCTTCCAGGTTAAACATGGGGAGGCACTAGGCCTTCTTGGGTATGGGATCATCCACCACTTCCTAGGCAAAGTCTTTCAAAGAAATTAAATGTTTAAACTTCTTACAGTAACCATCAATTTAACTAAAGAGACCTCAATAGAAGTACAAGATCGAAACACAAAATCGATAACACAAAATCGATAACCTAAAATCGATAGCCTCTTGCATTGGTATTTCAGGATCCATTCAAAGAATATGAACTAATTATGAAGCGGAAACTAATAATTAGTTATACCTTTCTTTGAAGATTTAATAACCTCTTGATCTTCTATTGTATTCCTCTCCTCCTCTTGGACGTCGTGTGGGCGACGATCTACCAAGATGAAATCCACCCAAACCTTCTTCTTCCTTCCAAGCTTTCGGCCACCAAAGGGATATCACAACTAGAGAACCTCCTTTCTCTTCTTATTCACCTCCAAGTATCCGGCCACCAATGGAACTCCAAGCTTGATGTCGCCGGTCACAAAGAAGAAGAAGAAAAGAAGAAGATGAAGGGTCGGCCACCAAGGAAAGGAAGAGGAAATAGAAGATGTGTTAAACCCTAAGGCACCACCTCCTCTTCTTTTATAATCCATGGTGATTGCAAAAAAGGAAAATTTTAAAACAAAATTAAAACTTCCTTTTAATCCTCTATCATGGCCGGCCACACCCTTTTCATCAAACAAGGAAAGATTTTAAACAAAAATTAAAATCTCTCTTTTAAAATCCCTTTTGTGGATAGCTATAAAAGGAATATTTTATAAAATTAAAATCTCTCTTTTAAATCCTTTTGCAGATGTCTATAAAAGGAAAGATTTCAATAATTAAAATCTCTCTTTTAAATCCTTTTTATGGATCTCTATAAAAGGAAAGATTTTAACAAGATGAAAACTCCTTTTATTTCCTTTGGTGACCGATCTAAAAAAGGAAAGTTTTATAATTAAAATCATTCTTTTAAATCCTTTTTATGGATCTCTATAAAGGAAAGATTTAACAAAAATAAAACTTCCTTTTCTAATTTATGTGTGGCCAGCCCCTTGCTTGGGCACCAAGCAAGGCTTGGTCGGCCCTAGCTTGGGCTCCAAGCTTGGCTTGGCCGACCCCTTACTTGGACACCAAGCAAGGCTAGCTTAGGCTAAGAAGCTGGGCTTTGGGTGGATATAAGGCTTTATATAAGAGGCTACAATAGAGACCTAGAGGAGGAATTAGCTTTGGTCTCCCGATGAGCTTGAGCTTCTCATGTTCGCCCCGAACACCCAACTCAAATTCATTAATAATAACTCATACCACTAAAGAGTTATTATTGAACTACCGCACCAATCCCAAATTATATTATGGGCTCTTTCTTATCATGAATGTGTTAATCTCCTTGTATTTAAGATATCGAATGTCCATTAATTAAATGAGTTACTGACACTCACTTAATTAACATCTAGCTCCAAGAGTAGTATCACTCACCTTTATTGTCATGCCGGACTAAGCCCACCTGCAGGGTTTACATGGCAATCTTTGAGTTCCTCAAGGGAACATCATCAACCTAGATAACTAGGACACATTTTCCTTCTATAATCAACAACACACCATATAAATAATATTATTTCCCAACTTATCGGACCTATTGATTTAATGAACTAAATCTCACCCATTGATAAATTAAAGAAATAAATACTAAATATATGTATTTGTCATTATACGCACTTCCATAATAACAGGGGTCATGTTCTTTTATGCAATTAGTATAAAAAGAACAATCTCAAATGGTCCTGCTCAATACACTCAAAGTGTACTAGTGTAATTTTATAGTCAAGATAAACTAATACTAAATCACACTACGACCATTCCAATGGTTTGTCCCAATCCATTTTGGTCATGAGCTACTATTTATAATTTATAAGAAACTGATAACATAATCTTCTGTGTGACACCACACACCATGTTATCTACAATATAAATTAAATAAGCAACTACATTTAACATAAATGAAGATATTTGACCAACGTGATTCTTATTTCAAAATAAATGTTTATACAAAAAGCTAGCCTTTTAGTATACATTCTAACAATCTCTCACTTATACTAAAAGACTATGCTACCATATATGTTGTCATACATCTGATTCTCATCCCCTCAACATTCCCATCAAAAGCTCTCACCGGAAGAGCCTTAGTGAAAGGGTCTGCCAGGTTATCTGCTGATGCAATCTTGGCGACAACAACTTCTCCTCGCTTTACGATGTCTCGTATCAGGTGATACTTGCGCTCAATGTGTTTACTTGCCTTATGGGCTCGTGGTTCCTTCAAGTTTGCTACTGCACCACTATTATCACAATAAAGTGTGATAATTTTGGGCAAACCAGGAATCACATCTAAGTCCATCAAAAAGTTCCTGAGTCATACAGCTTCTTTTGCTGCCTCAGAAGCTGCTACATACTCAGCTTCCATAGTGGAGTCTGAAATGCACTTCTGCTTAACACTCCTCCATGCTATGGTTATACCTCCCAAAGTAAACACATACCCCGAGGTCAACTTACTATTGTCCCTATCTGATTGGAAGTCAGAATCCGTGTAACCCACAGGGAGCAAATCATCTTCCTGGTAAACTAGCATATAATCTCTAGTCCTTTTCAGGTACTTTAATATATATTTTACGGTAGTCCAATGTCCTTGTCCTGGATTATTTTGATATTGCTAACCATGCCCACGGCAAAACAGATATCCGATCTCGTACATAGCATTGCATACATTAGGCTTCCTACAGCCGAAGCATAAGGAACTGCCTTCATCTCCTCTATTTCCTTTGGTGTCTTTGGAGACATCTCTTTAGATAAAGGTACTCCATGCCAAAAAGGTAAGAAACCTTTCTTGGAGTTTTGCATACTAAAATGAGCAAGGATAGTATCGATGTATGAAACTTGAGATAAGCATAACATCTTTTTCTTGCGATCCCTTATTAATTTTATCCTAAGAATATATCCACATTCTCCCAAGTCCTTCATATTAAACTATTTGGACAACCATATCCTTACGTCTGATAATAATTTGACATTGTTGTCAATGAGCAAAATATCATCTACGTATAGTACAAGAAATACCATCACATTTCCATCACTCTTCTTGTATACATAAGACTCATCCGGACACTGAATAAATTCATAAGACTAGATCACTTCATTAAACCGGATGTTCCAAGATCTTGAAGCTTGCTTTAGCCCATAAATAGACCGATTGAGCTTACATACGAGATGGTCTTTGCCCTTTGCAATCAATCTCTCTGGTTGCTTCATATGGATGTTTTCTTCAAGACTTCCATTAAGGAAAGTTGTCTTGACATCCATTTGTCAAATCTCATAATCCATATGAGCAGCAATAGATAAAAGAATCTGGATAGACTTAAGCATGGCTACCAGTGAAAAGGTTTCCTTATAATCGATTCCCTCTTTCTGAGTATACCCTTTCGCAACAAGCCTCGCTTTAAAGGTTTCCACCTTCCTGTCTGCCCCTCTTTTCCTTTTGTAGACCCACTTACATCCAATGGCTTTTACATCATTTGGTGGTTCTACTAGCTCCCAGACTTTATTAGAATACATAGATTCTATTTCAGAGTTCATTGCACTTTGTCAAGATGCTGCATCTTTATCTTGGAGTGCTTCATCATAAGTGCAGGGAGCAGGTTCATGTTTACCAGGGATCAAGTTCAAAGACTCTCCCAAAAACATGAATCTATCAGGTTGCCGAACAACCCTACGACGTGGCACTGCTTGTAATTGTACATCATTGTTTCACGTGTTGCAGTTTCTTGTGATATCTCATCTTGTACCGTTGGTACTAAAGTAGATGTGTCTTCTCTTATTTCTCCAAGAACAATTTTACTCATAGGCTTGTGGTTTATTACATAATCCTCTTCTAAAAATCAGGCATTGGTGCTAACAATGACCTTTGTTGGATTTTTCGGGCCGCGAAAATCATTTCTTCGCGTCGCGGAAACCCCGAAACCCCGCCACCGGATCCGTGCGAAGAATAAAACCTTCGAAAAACATTACGAGTACGAGTTTTATGCTAGTTCTAAACTAGATTTACAATGAGAAAACCTTTTACCCTTGATGCGTGCCCTTCGTGAGTCCCGCTTGTCCAAGGAGATGCCGGATCTCAAGTTATCAAGGTAGACAACTCTCTATGCGTATCCACACGAACTAATTAGGTGGAGAAGACTAAATAATAGGTGTGCTAGCACCTAGATGGTTCGGCCAAGGAGAAGAGGGAGAGGAGAAGGAGAGCTTGAGGAAGAAGATGAGTTTAATTCACTTGAATGGAAAAATGAAATCCATTCACTATGAAAAGTGGTCGGCCACCTTCATGGAGTGTAACTCCTTTTTTTTTCATTAAATGTGGAGAGCCACATTAAATTGAAAGGGAATTTGTAACCCCCATTAGGTGGCACACACATGTGCTAAACATGATGATGTGGCACATCATCATTGGCCACCTAATGCTAAGTCACAAATGATGTGGCATAAAGTCAAGTCAAACTTGACTCTTCCTCTTCCTCTCAAGTCAAGTCAAACTTGACTTAATCTCTCTCATAGTTGATCTAATCCAACCATTTAATTCAAGTCAATTTAATATAATGAATCTAATTCATTTAATTAAATTGATTCAATGAGTCATAATCTAAATTAGACTCATTGAACACATGAATCAACTTGAGTCCAACTCAATTAGCCCAATTAAGATTACTCTTAATCCAATTTGATTCATCACATGAATCTAATCCTCTTGGTTCATCATATGAACCTAATCTTCATCTAATTGTCCTTAGTGCGTGACCCTATAGGTTCTTGTAACGTTGGCAATGCCCCTAAACCCATTTAGGAGCATAAGTAATGAGCGGTATCAAGCAACACATCATTACAACCCAAGTTACAAGAATGTTGAGATCCAACATCACCTTGTGACTACTAATTGTGACTCCTCACAATATATGACAAGTGTCCTTCTATCCTAGACATCAAGATTGATCAATGTGAGGCATAGACCGTATCATCCTCTGACCAATCTAAATCTTGATCTCCAAGTAGACTCACTAAAACAAATGAGCTCAATATCTCATATTGACTCATTTGGGCATGGCCATGCACTTCGTGGTCTCACTCTATCAAGAATATCGATGTTGCTCCCGTCATATAGGAGGGATAGATCCCATCTACATCACTCACATCCCTCTGCATAATTTGTTATATACCCAGTAGTCGCCTTTATAGTCCACCCAGTTACGGGTGACGTTTGACGAAACCAAAGTACATAACTCCTTATGTAGGGATCCATGGTGACTTCAGGTCCAAGGACTAGTAGTCATACTAATAGCCACATGAGAAAGTATATGACACTCATATAACGATCCATGATACTTTCTCATGGCGGGTCATTCAGTATACATTCTCCAATGCATACCCATGTGTCAACTTGATATCTCTATATCCATGACTTGTGAGATCAAGTCATCGAGTTGACCTACATGCTAGTCTTATTGTATTAACATTGTCCCTGAATGTTAATACTCGACTAGGAATGATTAAGAGTAGTGTTCCCTATATCATCTCACTATCGGTTCAACTAACTGATTGATATAGGTGAGAACCTTCTACTCAAGGACGCTATTATACTTAGTTTATTTGGCACCAATACAAGTAAGTATAATAACCAAAAATAAATGCCTTTATTTATATAAGAATATGATACAACAAGTCCATAATACAATCATCAAATGATTGGCTCTAGGGCTCTAACTAACAATCTCCCACTAGCACTAGTGCCAATCAGTGTAGGCTCTAAGCCCCAATGACCTAGTGTGACCATCATGCTTCCTATGTGCCAAAGCCTTGGTCAAGGGATCTGCGATGTTAGCCTCTGTAGGTACTCTGTAAATCTTAACATCTCCTCTCTCGATAATCTCTCGAATGAGATGGAAGCCCCATAGTATGTGTTTGGTCCGCTGGTGTGAGCGAGGTTCCTTCGCCTGTGCTATAGCTCCATTGTTGTCACAATAGAGCTCAATAGGGTCAGCGATACTGGGAACCACCCCATGTTCAGTGATGAACTTGCGGATCCAAACTGCCTCATTTGCTGCCTCTAATGCAGTAATGTACTCGGCCTCTGTCGTAGAATCAGCTACTGTGTCCTGCTTCGAACTCTTCCAGCTCACATCACCACCATTTATGCTAAATACGAACCCTGACTGCGATCGATAATCATCCTGATCTGTCTGGAAGCTGGCATCACTGTAACCCTTTACAGCTAGCTCATCATTGCCTCCATATATCAAGAAATATTCTTTAGTCCTTCTTAAGTAACTAAGAATATTCTTGACCGCTATCCAGTGACTTTCACCTGGATCTGACTAGTATCTACTTGTCATGCTTAAAGCATACGAGACATCAGGTCGAGTACATAGCATGGCGTACATGATAGATCCTATGACTGAGGCATAAGGGATCTGATCCATGCGATCTCTCTCCTCTCTAGAAGAGGGACCTTGAGTCTTCGAAAGACTCACGCCATGTGACATCGGCAGAAATCCCTTCTTGGAGTTCTGCATGGCAAGCCGAAGGAGTACCTTGTCAATATATGTACTCTGACTTAGGCCAAGCAATCTCTTAGATCTATCTCTATAGATCTGTATCCCTAGAATGCGGGATACCTCACCTAAGTCCTTCATTGAGAAGAAACTCTCTAGCCAGGTCTTGATAGACTGAAGCAAAGGGATGTCCTTCCCAATGAGTAGTATGTCATCCACATACAATATGAGGAAGACAACTATATCCCCTACAACCTTCTTGTAGGCACAAGGCTCATCTTCATTCTTGATGAAACCAAACTATTTGATTGCATCATTGAATCAAAGATTCCAGCTCCGAGAAGCTTGCTTTAGTCCATAAATGGACCTATGCAGCTTGCATATTCTGTTAGTATGCTGTGGATCTACAAAACTCTCAGGTTGTGTCATGTACACATCCTCAAATAGGTTTCCATTCAGAAATGTGGTTTTGACATCCATCTGTCATATCTCATAGTCATGGTATGCTACAATAGCAAGCATGATCCGAATGGACTTAAACATCGCTACTGGAGAAAAGGTTTCATCATAGTCAATACCATGAATCTGCTTGAAACCTTTAGCTACCAAGCGACCCTTATAGATAAGTCCATCCATGTCAGTCTTTCTCTTAAAGACCCACTTACACCCAATGGGTTTTACCCCTTCAGGTGGATCAACCAAAGTCCATACTTGGTTGGTGTACATGGATTCCATCTCGGATCTCATGGCCACTAGCCATTTCTCGGAATATGGTCTCATCACATCTTCCTGATAGGTGGTAGGCTCATCTTCTATGAACACAATGTCATCATGGTCAGACAAGAGAAATGAGTATCTCTCAGGCTGACGACGTACCCTATCAGATCTGCGAAGAGGTATGTCTACTTGAACTGGTTGTTGTTCCTCAACTCCTTGTGGAACAACATCATCCACAACACTTTGTGGTTCCAGTTCAACTTCCATCGAGGCTTCAGTGCTATTGTTCGCATCTTGAACTTCTTCAAGATCGAACGTGCTCCCACTAGTCTTTCTAGAAACAAAGTCTCTTTCTAGAAAGACCCCAGTCTTTGCCATAACTACCTTGTGCTGACTGGGAATGTAGAAGTAATATCCCTTAGTTTCCTTGGGATATCTAATAAAGTAGCACTTGTCGAATTTGGGTCCTAATTTATCTAAGACTTGACGTCTAATGTAAGCCTCACAACCCCAAATCCTCATAAAAGACACCTGGGCATCTCTCCCAGTTCATATCCTATATAGTGTCTTTATCACGGCCTTGGATGGAACTCGGTTGAGTATAAAAGATGCCGTGTCTAGAGCATAGCGCCAAAGGTATGTCGGAAGCTCTGTGTGACTTATCATAAATCGTACCATATCTAATATTATACGATTCCTCCTTTCGGATACACCATTCCACTATGGTGTTCTAGGAGGAGTAAGTTGGGATAAAATCTCACACTCAGCTAGATAGTCACGAAACTCATGGCTAAGGTCTTCTCCACCTCGATCTGATCGAAGTATCTTAATACTCTTGTCTGCTGGTTCTGTACTTCATTCTTGAATCTTTGAACTTTTCAAAGGATTCTGACTTATGTGTCATCAAGTACACATAACCATATCTACTGAAGTCATCAGTAAATGTGATGAAGTACCTATAACCGCCTCTAGCAGCGACATTGAAAGGGCCACATACATCACTATGTATAAGTCCTAACAAATCAGTCGCTCTTTCGCTGTGCCCACTAAAGGGAGTCTTGGTCATCTTGCCTAGTAGGCATGACTCGCACGTCTCATAAGATTCAAAATCAAATGAGTCCAGCAAACCATCCTTATGGAGCTGGGATAAGCGCTTGTCATTTATATGACCTAAGCGACAATGCCAGAGATAGGTTTGGTTAAGGTCATTTGACTTGAACCTCTTGGTATTTATGTTATAGATAGGGCTTTCAAGGTCTAGAATGTAGAGTCCGTTCATCAGAGGTGCACTACAATAGAACATATCTTTTAAATAAACAGAATAACATTTGTCCTTAATTATAAAAAAGAAACCTTTCTTGTCCAAACAAGAAACTAAAATTATGTTCTTAGTTAATGCAGGCATATAACAACAATCATCCAACTCTAATACAAGCCCAGAGGGCAGAGATAGAAAATAAGTCCCTACAGCAACAGCAACAACTCGTGCTCCATTGCCTACGCGTAGGTCCACCTCGCCCTTCGTCAATGCCCTGCTATTTCTCAGCGCCTGCACATTAGTACAAATGTGAGATGCACATCCGGTAGCTAATACCCATGATGAAGAAATAGATAGATTGACTTCTATAACATATATACCTGAAGTGGAAGTCTCACTTTGTTTCTTCTTAAGATCTTCCAGGTACACCTTGCAGTTCCTCTTCCAGTGTCCGGTCTGACCGCAGTGGAAGCAGGTAGCATCCTTGGCGACCCCTCCTTTAGGCTTCAGTGCCTTGCCTTTACCCTTGGCTTGGGACTTTCCCTTGCCTTTGGGCTTGCCCTTGCTCTTGTGTTTCTGAACCATCAGAACAGAGTGGGGCTTAGCCTTCTTAAGGTTCAGCTGAGCAGTTCTTAACATGCTAAGCAGCTCGGGCAGTGGCTTGTCAATTTCATTCATATTGTAGTTTATAACGAACTGACTATAGCTATCCGGCAAGGATTGCAAGATCAGGTCAGTGGCCAGCTCTTGGCCAAGAGGGAATCCCAACCTCTGTAGGTTTTCTATGTACCCAATCATTTTGAGTACATATGAGCCTACAGGAGCCCCATCTGACATCTTGCACTGAAATAGTGCCCTTGAGATCTCAAATCTCTCATGCCGCACTTGTCCTTGATACAGTTGACAAAGATGTTCAACCCAATCGTAAGCGCCCATCAACTCGTGTTGCTTCTGAAGCTCAGAGTTCATGGTCGCGAGCATTAGACAGGACACATCTAATGCGTCATCTTATTGCTTCTTGTAAGCATCTTTATCTGCTCGCGTGGCATTGGCAGGAGGAGCCTCCGGAATGGGCTGCTCCAGAACGTACAGTTTACGTTCCTGGGTGAGAACTATTCTCAAGTTCCTGTACCAGTCCAGGAAATTTGCTCCGTTGAGCTTGTCCTTCTCAAGGACAGAACGTAGAGAGAAGGTGTTCGTATTCGACGTCATGGTTATCTACAACAGAAAAATGCAGAAAATAAATATCATATTCTTTTAAATCATTTAATTAGGTCTTTAACTAAATGACGCCCCACTGAATTCTATAATTCATGTGGGACAAGATCCACATCATACTATGCCTTGAGTTAGCTTTGGCTAAATCGCCCAAGACTTAGTATGATCGGTAGATAACAATTTATCAATTACATCTCTATGCAACTCTTGTTTATAGGATTATTATCCGCAGTTATATTAAAACTTGAGTTAGCTTTGGCTAATACGCCCAAGAATTAATATAAATGTGATTTATGTCCTATCTTTCCAACCATTGGAAGAATGCCTATAGTTGTACTCGATCCAACCGAGTTAACTAGGAATACTCAATCTAATTGAGTTTGTACTCGCCCATGCGTTGATAAGCGGGACCAAGATTGTCCCTCCGTACTCTAGCAGGATAATATGTGTTGCTCTGCTTTGGCATATTCAACAACACATGTGATCAAGGTAGTGATATGTATCACGGCACGGTAGGCATTAGAGTTGATGCGATTGAGATCTAATCTAATCGAGAGGGTGCATCTTGTACACGATTTAGATCTAATCTAATCGTTAGGCACTAATTAATTACTAATCGTGCATCACATACACACAAGCAATTAATTAAATTAATTTGTGATTAGTCATGGCCCTACTACGATCTTCTCAAGCCAATGAGAAGATCGGATGGTCAACCTAGGGTCAACAGCTTCTCAAGCTCCTCCCTTAAACCACCTTGTGTTACTCGCGCCCTCCTCGTAACTCCGTCTCGAGTGGACCTTCCACGGCTCCAATTTTGTACATTACAATTTTTGAAACTCGAGTTACATTCGAGTCTAAACTACTTTTACATCAAGAATAAATGGATAAAGGCACGACGCGTAGGTCGCGAATCAAATGTACAACATGCACAACACAAATGACGGCGCGCAGGCCGTAATATGAATTACAACACAAATCCAATCAAATTGGGTCTTTTGGGGCCATGACTATCACAAATTATACATAATTCTAAATTATGTAATTTCCATAATTTTCTGTAATTTTAATACTAATTTTTATAATTTTTACGAGTAAAATTTCTCGGCGGTCCCGTTTAGCGGTTTTCGGGCGCAATAGCAGAACGAATCCCCTTACGGGGCCAGGGGCAGTGCCCCTACCCGCGATCTAACCATCACGAGTGTCCCTAAGCAATCCTACAGCGCCTTAGTCCACTGTCCCAAAAATTTTTGGGGCGAAACCTTGCCGTTTCGGAAAAAACTTCTCGGTAGTCGAAGTCTATAAGTGTCGAAACACTTGTGCTTCGCTTCTACGAGAAAAATATCCATAAAAATCAGAAAAATCAGAAATTTACAGAAAAATACAGTACTGAATTTTTTTCATAAAAACAAAAACTAAACTTGTACAAGCTTCGCACGTGGTTCTAATACCGCTGTTGGGTTTTTCGAACCGCGAAAACCGCTTTTTCGCGTCGCGGAAACCCCGAAACCCCGCCACCGGATCCGTGCAAAGAATAAAACCTTCGAAAAACATTACGAGTACGAGTTTTATGCTAGTTCTAAACTAGATTTACATGGAGAAAACCTTTTACCCTTGATGCGTGCCCTTCGCGAGTCCCGCGTGTCCAAGGAGATGTCGGATCTCAAGTTGTCAAGGTAGACAACTCTCTATGCGTATTCACATGAACTAATTAGGTGGAGAAGACCAAACAATAGGTGTGCTAGCACCTAGATGGTTCGGCCAAGGAGAAGAGGGAGAGGAGAAGGAGAGCTTGAGGAAGAAGATGAGTTTAATTCACTTGAATGGAAAAATGAAATCCATTCACTATGAAAAGTGGTCGGCCACCTTCATGGAGTGTAACTCTTTTTTTTTCATTAAATGTGGAGAGCCACATTAAATTGAAAGGGAATTTGTAACCCCCATTAGGTGGCACACACATGTGCTAAACATGATGATGTGGCACATCATCATTGGCCACTTAATGCTAAGTCACAAATGATGTGGCATAAAGTCAAGTCAAACTTGACTCTTCCTCTTCCTCTCAAGTCAAGTAAAACTTGACTTAATCTCTCTCATGGTTGATCTAATCCAACCATTTAATTCAAGCTAATTTAATATAATGAATCTAATTCATTTAATTAAATTGATTCAATGAGTCATAATCTAAATTAGACTCATTGAACACATAAATCAACTTGAGTCCAACTCAATTAGCCCAATTAGGATTACTCTTAATCCAATTTGATTCATCACATGAATCTAATCCTCTTGGTTCATCATATGAACCTAATCTCCATCTAATTATCCTTAGTGTGTGACCCTATAGGTTCTTGTAATGTTGGCAATGCCCCTAAACCCATTTAGGAGCATAAGTAATGAGCGGTATCTAGCAACACATCATTACTACCCAAGTTACAAGAATGTTGAGATCCAACATCACCTTGTGACTACTAATTGTGACTCCTTACAATATATTACAAGTGTCCTTCTATCCTAGACATCTAGATTGATCAATGTGCGGCATAGACCGTGTCATCCTCTGACCAATCTAAATCTTGATCTCCAAGTAGACTCACCAAAACAAATGAGGTCAATATCTCCTATTGACTCATTTGGGCATGGCCATGCACTTCGTGGTCTCACTCTATCAAGAATATCGATATCGCTCCCGTCATATAGGAGGGATAGATCCCATCTACATCACTCACATCCCTCTGCATAATTTGTTATATACCCAGTAGTCGCCTTTATAGTCCACCCAGTTACGGGTGACGTTTGACGAAACCAAAGTACATAACTCCTTATGTAGGGATCCATGGTAACTTCAGGTCCAAGGACTAGTAGTCATACTAATAGCCACATGAGAAATTATATGACACTCATATAACGATCCATGATACTTTCTCATGGCGGGTCATTCAGTATACATTCTCCAATGCATACCCATGTGTCAACTTGATATCTCTATATCCATGACTTGTGAGATCAAGTCATCGAGTTGACCTACATGATAGTCTTATTGCATTAACATTATCCCTGAATGTTAATACTCGACTAGGAATGATTAAGAGTAGTGTTCCCTATATCATCTCACTATCGGTTCAACTAACCGATTGATATAGGTGAGAACCTTCTACTCAAGGACGCTATTATACTTAGTTTATTTGGCACCAATACAAGTAAGTATAATAACCAAAAACAAATGTCTTTATTTATATAAAAATATGATACAACAAGTCCATAATATAATCATCAAATGATTGGCTCTAGGGCTCTAACTAACAACCTTTTGATCTTTAGGACTATAAAATAAACCACCTTTCGTTCCTTTAGGATAACCCATAAACAAACGAACTTCTATACATGATTCCAACTTATCAATGTCTCCCTTCAGCACATGTGTTGGACTACCCCAAATTCGAATATGCTTCAGACTAGGCTTACGCTTATTCCTTAATTCTATGGGAGTAGAGGGTACTGACTTAGAAGGTACCAAGTTCAGAATGTACACTTTCATTTCCAGAGCATATCCCCAAAATGAATTTGGTAATTCTGAATAACTCATCATTGATCTAACTGTTGGTTGCTATGCGGAATATCATACCGGTTCCCCTGTACAAAAATTTTGTACAAGTCCTGAACCTTTACTAACAACCTATTGTGTTCTTTAGAAATTAAATTAGGAATCGCAAACGGTACTTAACATTATTGATTCCAAATTTAACTTATCTGTTCTTAGTGGTTTAGACTTGGATCACAAACGATGCTTAACATTATTGATCCAAATCCACCCATGTTCTAAATTCAATTAAATATTAATTTTAGAAATTGGCTTCCAGGTTAAACATGGCGAGGCACTAGGCCTTCTTGGGTATGGGATCATCCACCATTTCCTAGACAAAGTCTTTTAATGAAATCTAATATTTAATTTCCTTATATAACCCTAGGTTTAACCAAAAGGAACAATCGAATCACAAATTCGAAAACAAAAAAAACACTAACTCGAATCACAAATTCGAAACCTAGAATCATATGCCTCTTGTGTTTGGTATTTCAAAACTATACAAAGAAAACTAGTATGATGCGAAAAATAATTACTAGTTATACCTTTCTTTGTATGCAACTACCTCTTGATCTTCTACTGTATTCCTCTTCTTATCTCGAACGTCGTGTGGGTGACAATCTTCCAAGACGAGAACCACCCAAGCCCTTCTTCTTCCTTCTTCCAAGTTTCGGCCAAGCAACTTCTCCAAGAAATTGTAAGTCTCGGCCACCAACCAAGCTCCAAAGAAAACTAGGAAACAAAACCTCCTTTCTCTTCTTCTTCTCCAAGCTAGATCTGGCCACCAAAACAAGCTCCTAGAGGTTGATGAGGTTTGTCCACCAAGGAGGAATAAAAGGAGGAGATGAGGAGATGATATTGCCGGCCGCACCAAGGAAGAGAAGAGAGGGATAGAAGAGAGTTATCACATGAAGGCATCCCCTCCCTCTCTTTTATAATCCTTGGTCTTGGCAAATAAGGAAAGTTTTAATAAAACCTTCCTTATTTTCTTTGCCATGGAAAGGAAAAATTTTTTAAAAAAAAACTATTTCCTTTTCTTTTATTAAGTGGTCGGCCACCTCATAGCTCCAAGTAAGGAAAGTTTTAATAACACAATAATTAAAACTTCCTAATTTGTTTCCAGAAATTTTTAAAATAAAAATTTCTCTATCAATTTTCCCTTCATGATTGGTTATAAAAGGAAATTTTATAAATTAAAATCTCTCTAAAACATGTGGATGATTTTCAAAAAGGAGAGTTATCTTTAAAATTAAAATCTTCCTCTCAATCTACAAATAAGGAAAAATATCAAATCTTTTCTTAATCTTTTGTAGAAACTATAAAAGGAAAAATTTATAATTTTAAAACTCTCTTTTAAATCATGAACATGGTTACAAAAAAGAAAAGTTTTCTCAAAATTAAAATCTTCCTTTCAATCTACAAATAAGGAAATATATCAAATCTTTTCTTAATCTTTTGTAGAAAGCTATAAAAGGAAAGATTTAAATTATAAACTCTCTTTTAAAACCATGATATCTACATAAGAAAAATTTTAAAAAATAAAATCCCTTTTACTTTATATGGCCGGCCACACCAAGCTTGGACTCCAAGCTAGGGTCGGCCACCTATACTTGTCTCAACCTATGGCTTGGCCGGCCCAAGCTTGGACTCCAAGCTTGCTTGGCCGGCCACCTAATGGTTGGGTAAGAAGGTGGGTATAGGCGGGTATAACACTTTATAAATAAGAGGCTACGATAGGGACCGAGAGGAGAAATTAGTTTTGGTCGCTCGATGAAATTAAGCTTCCCATGTTCGCCCCGAACACCCAACTTAATTTCATCAATAATAATTCATACCACTAAAGAATTATTATTGAACTACCGCACCAATCCAAAATTACATTATGGGCTCCTTCTTATTATGAGTGTATTAGTCTCCCTGTGTTTAAGATATAAAATGTCCAGTAATTAAATGAGTTACTGACAACTCACTTAATTAATATCTAGCTCCAAGAGTAGTACCACTCAACTTCATTATCATGTCAAACTAAGTCCACCTACAGGGTTTACATGACAATCCTTATGAGCTCCTCTTGGGGACATCATCAACCTAGATAACTAGGACACAGTTTCCTTCTATAATTAACAACACACACTATAAATAATATCATTTCCCAACTTATCGGGCCTTTTGATTTATCGAACTAAGTCTCACCCATTGATAAGTCAAAGAAATAAATACTAGATATATGTGTTTCTTATTATATCAGGATTAAGAGCATACACTTTCATAATAACAAAGGTCTTGTTCTTTTATTCAGTCGGTATAAAAAGAACTTAGCTTAAATGGTCCTGCTCAATACACTCAGAGTGTACTAGTGTAATTTTATAGTTAAGATAAACTAATAACAAATTATACTATCACTATTACAATGGTTTGTTCCTTTCCATTTTAGTTGTGAGCTACTGTTTATAATTTATAAGGAATTGATAACATGATCTTCTGCGTGTGACACCACACACCATGTTATCTATAATATAAATTAATTGAACAACTACACTTAGCATATAAATGTAGATAGTTGACCAATGTGATTCTTTATTTCAAAATAAAATGTTTACAAAAGGCTAGGCTTTTAGTATACACTCTAACACTAACCATTTCCATAAGAGTCATATTTCTTCGTTCTACCACACCATTCTATTGGGGTGTACCCGATGCAAACAGTTGGGATTGAATCCTGGCCTCTGATAAGTAACTCCTAAACTCTCCTAAGAGGTACTCACCACCACGATCAGACCGTAGTGTCTTAATACTTTTACCATGACGTTTCTCCACATCAGCCTTGTATTCTTTGAACTTATCAAAGCACTCAGACTTGCGGTGCATCAAGTAAATGCACCCGTATCTCGAATAGTCATCTATAAAAGAGACAAAATATTCGAAACCACCTCTTGCCTTGATAGTTATAGGTCCAAACAAATCAGAATGAACCAATTCCAACACATCTTTGGCTCTATACCCTTTGGCCTTAAAAGGTCTCTTGGTCATTTTTCCTTCTAAGCAAGATTTGCAGGTTGGAAAATTTTCCACCACTAATGAACTCAAAAGTCCTTCAGCTATTAACCTTTGAATCCTACTTAAGTTAATATGACCTAGCCTTAGATGCCAAAGATATGTTTGTTTTATTTCCGAAGGTTGCTTTATCTTATTAGAATTAGAGGATGTGTTATTAATTTCCATTTGTTGCATCATGGGAGTTATTAGATTAAGAGTATACAAATTTCCAACCAACGTACCAGAACAGATAATCTCCCTATTCTTCTTGACAACCACTTTGTCATCAAAAGAAATAGAATATCCATCCTTAAACAATTTAGAAACTGAAATCAAGTTCTTTTTAAAAGATGGTACATAAAGATAATTTCTCAAAATCAATGTTTTATTCCTATCAAAAGATAAATAAACATCTCCCATTGCAACAGCCACCACTTTTGTAGCATTGCCCATGTAGACGGTTATTTCCCCTTCATGTAGTTGTCAGGTTTCCTGGAACCCCTAAAATGAATTACAGACATGATCAGTGGCTCCCGTATATACACACCAGGTACCAGTAGATAACACCGCTAAACATGTTTTGACAACTAATGAATAAGATACACCTTCATTGTTCTCATTTCTGCGAGGATAGTCCGTTACATGAGCCATCATCTTGAGGATATGATTCCTTACGGGTATCCCCTCAATCATGGTGGTCGTCATTAAGTTTCTTATGGCCTCCTGCCTGGCAGCCCGATTCTGCTGTCCAAAGAGTTTCTTGAGATTGAGTATCATGTCATAGGCAGTGTGTAAGGCATGATGCTGATGTTGCGGCACATTTGACATCGAAGCCAAAATATAACACCGCATCATCTCATCTTCCTTGACCCATTTCTTATGTCTCTCTATCTCCTCTTCTCTAGAATCCTTATCAGGCACTCTAGGACAGACCTCAAGAAGTATGAACTTATAACCTTCAGTAGTTAAGATAATGTCCAAGTTTTGTTTCCAATCAATGTAATTGGGACCAGTAAATTTGTTTTCTTCTAATATAACAGCTAGGGGATTGAAGATCATTTGAAATCCTAAGAATCATAAAATATTTGGTCAAAACTTAAGAATTTAAAATAATATTGGTTCCTCAAATAATATCATTTAAATTCACCAACACCTCAAAGCACCGTGAATTTTGTATGCCACGATAGTGCAGACATATACCAATTCAAACATTTGTAAGAGGGGGATTTACCCAATAATTTTATTATCTTGTCAACCTAACTTTATGAAAAATAAAATTAATAGTTGGTTTTTCTTCGATCACACAAATAATAGCAGTGACTCCGATGGGGAGGATACTATTAAATGCGCCTAAGTGTATACCATTACTTGATACTTAGTCCATTAAATAGGATTCTGTCCCTTCAGATGGAGAAGATCACACGCACCTAATTAAATAACTTCCTATAATCATCCATAAAGGAAGTTTGATCTAGTGATCCGCAAACAAACTCATCTGATGTGGAGGAAGACACTCAGAGCCAACGCGCAAGTTTGAATGCATCACTTACAAAACAATAATGGAGACCGTGGAATTTAAATAATTCCTCTCCCACTTAGTTATTTAAAACAAGGAATTTTAACATGCATACACACACAGCACAGCACACACATCACAGGATAAAAGGCAATAAATATGAAAACTAATTTTCCAACTATTTGTAAGACTTTCGAGCCGCAAAAACCATTTTTTGCATTGTGGAAACCTCGAAGCTAGCCACAGATCCGTGCGAAGATAAATAAAAATATTCATGTGCACGTTTGTCTACACTAGATCTACCTTAGATCTACATGAAAAGAAGTATTACCCTTGTAGTGATGCCCTTCGCTTATCCCGCTCGTCCAAATGGTTGTCGGATCTCGTAGAGTGTCAAGTGTACACTCCTCTACATGTATCCACACGGGCAAAAGGTGGAGAAAATCACTTAGAGTGTGTTAGCACTCTAAGAGGTCTCGGCAATGGAGGAGAAGGAGAGAAAAAGAAGAGGGGAGGAAGAAGATGCCTTGAATGAGCACACAACCATCTTCATGTGTGTGGTCGGCCAATTAATAGAGGATTTAATAACTCCATATAATACCAAGAGTCATGGCTCTTGGTCTTCCTCATGAGATGGCATACAATGATGTAGCCTTGATGATGTGGAACATCATCATTGGTCGGCCCATGCCAAGTCACAATGAAGTGACATTTGGTCAAGTCAAACTTGACCCTTCATCTTCCCTCTCAAGTCAAGTCAAACTTGACCTCTTATCTCCCATGGTTGATCAAATCTACCCTTTAATTCAAATTAATTTAATTTAATGAATCTCTATTCATTGGTTTAAATTGACTCAATAAATCATAGTCTAAATTAGACTCATTCGACACATGAATCAAATTGAGTCCAACTCAATTAGTCTAATTTGGATTACTCTTAATCCAATTTGGTTCATCACATGAACCTAATCCTCTTGGTCCATCATATGAACCTAATCTCCATCTAACTGCCCTTTGTGTGTGACACTATAGGTTCTTATAACATTGGTAATGCTCCTAAGCCCATTTAGAAACATAAGCAATGAGTGGTATCTAGCAACACATCATTACTACCCAAGTTACAAGAATGTTGAGATCTAACATCACCATTGTGACTGCTAATTATGACTCTCACAATATGTGATAATGTCCTTCTATCTTTGACATCTAAATTGATCAATTGAGGCATAAACCGTGTCATCCTCTGATCAATCTATGTCTTGAACTCCAAGCAAACTCACTCTAATCAAATGAGCTCAATATCTCATATTGACTTATTTGGGCATGGCCATGCACTTAGTCGTCTCACTCTATCAAGAATCATGATATCACTCCCGCCATATAGGAGGGATAAATCCCTTCTACACCACTCACATCCCTCCGCATAATTTGTTACATACCCAGTAGTCGCCTTTATAGTCCACCCATTTACGGGTGACGTTTGACGAAGCCAAAGTATACAACTCCTTATGTAGGGAACCATGGTGACTTCAGGTCCAAGGACTGATAGTCATACTAATAGTCACATGAGAAAGTATATGACACTCATATAATGATCCATGATACTTTCTCATGGTGGGTCATTCAGTATACATTCTCCAATGCATACCCATGTGTCAACTTGATATCTAATATCCATGACTTGTGAGATCAAGTCATCAAGTTGACCTACATGCTAGTCTCATCACATTAACATTGTCCCTTAATGTTAATACTTGACTAGGAATAATTAAGAGTAGTGTTCTCTATATCATCTCATTATCAATTCAACCAATCGATTGATATAGATAAGAACCTTCTACTCAACGACGCTATTATACTCAGTTATTTGGCACCAATACAAGTAAGTATAATAACTATAAAGAAATATCTTTATAAATATATATAGAAATATGATACATCGAGTCCATACAACAATCACCACATGATCGGCTCTAGGTCTCTCAATAACAATCTCCCACTAGTACTAGTGCCAATCAGGGTAGGCTCTAACACCCAATGACCTAGTGTGATCATCATACTTTCTCTGTGCCAAAGCCTTGGTCAAGGGATCAGCGACGTTAGCCTCTGTGGGTACTCTGTAAATTTTTACATCTCCTCTATCGATGATCTCTCGAATGAGATGGAAGCGACGTAGTATGTGTTTGGTCCGCTGGTGTGAGTGAGGTTCCTTAGCCTGCGCAATTGCTCCATTGTTGTCACAATAGAGCTCTATAGGATCGGCTATGCTAGGAACCACCCCAAGCTCAATAATGAACTTGCGGATCCAAACTGCCTCCTTTGCAGCTTCTGATGTAGAAATATACTCGGCCTCTATTGTAGAATCAGTAACTATGTCCTGCTTCGAACTCTTCCAGCTCACAGCACCACCATTCAAGAAAAACACGAACCCAGACTGCGATCTATAATCATCCTGGTCAGTTTGGAAGCTGACATCACTGTAACCCTTTACAGCTAGCTCGTCATCGCCTCTAAATATCAAGAAATATTCTTTAGTCCTTCTCAAGTGCTTAAGAATATTCTTGACCGCTATCCAGTAACGTTCACCTGGATCTAACTGGTATCTGCTCGTCATGCTCAAAGCATACGAAACATCAGGACAAGTACATAGCATGGCGTACATGATAGATCCTATGGCTGAAGCATAAGGGATCTTATCCATGTGGTTTCTCTCCTCTCTAGAAGAGGGACTTTGAGTCTTCGAAAGACTCACACCATGTGACATCGGAAGAAATCCTTTCTTGGAACACTGTATGGCAAACCGTAGTAATATCGTGTCAATATATGTACTTTGACTTAGGCCAAGCAATCTCTTAGATCTATCTCTACAGATCTTTATGCCTAAAATACAAGCTGTTTCACCTAAGTCCTTCATTGAGAAACAATTCCCTAGTCAAGTCTTTACAGACTGCAGCAAAGGGATGTCATTTCCAATGAGTAGTATGTCATCCACATACAATACAAGGAAGACAACTGTGTTCCCAACAACCTTCTTGTAGAAACAGGGTTCATCTTCATTCTTGATGAAACCAAACTATTTGATCACATCATCGAATTGAAGATTCTAGCTCCGAGAAGCTTGCTTGAGTCCATAAATGGACTTATGCAGCTTGCATACTCTGCCAGTATGCAGTGGATCTACAAAACCCTCAGGTTGTGTCATGTACACATCCTCGAGCAAGTTTACATTCAGAAACACAATTTTGACTTCCATCTGCCAGATCTCATAATCATGGTATGCTGCAATAACAATCATGATCCGAATGGACTTAAACATTGCTACTGGAGAAAAAGTTTCATCATAGTCAATACTATGAATTTGCTTGAAACCTTTAGCTACCAAATGACCCTTATAGGTAATAAGTCCATCCATGTCAGTCTTTCTCTTAAAGGCCCACTTACACCCAATCGGTTTGACGCCTACAGGTGGATCAACCAAAGTCCATACTTGGTTGGTGTACATGGATTCCATCTCGGATCACATGGCCTCTAGCCATTTCTCAGAATCTGGTCTCATCACAGCTTCCTGATAGGAGGTAGGCTCATTTTCAACGAGCATAACGTCGTCATGGTCAGACAAGAGAAAAGAGTATCTCTCAGGCTGACGACGTATCCTGTCAGACCTGCGAAGAGGTAGGTCTACTTGAACTGGTTGTTGTTCCTCAACTCCTTGTGCAACAACCACATCATCTGTAACATTTTGCGGTTCCAGTTCAAGTTCCATCAAGGCTTCAGTGCTATGGTCCATATTTTGAACTTCTTCAAGATCGAACGTACTCCCACTAGTTTTTCTAGAAACAAAGTCCTTTTCTAGAAATATCCCAGTCTTAGCCACAAACACTTTGTGGTGACTGGGAATATAGAAGTAATATCCCTTCGTTTCCTTGGGATATCCTATAAAATAGCACTTATCGGATTGGGTCCCAGTTTGTCCGAGACTTGACGTCAAACTTAAGCCTCACAATCCCAAATCCTCATAAAAGATATCTGGGCATCTCTCCCAGTCCATATCCTATATGGTGTCTTTATCACAGCTTTGGATAGAACACGGTTAAGTGTGAAGGTTGCTGTGTCTAGAGCATATCCCCAAAAAGATATAGGAAGATCTGTGTGACTCATCATAGATCGTACCATATCTAATAGGGTACGATTCCTCCTTTCGGATACACCATTCCACTGTGGTGTTCCAGGAGGAGTGAGTTGGGATAGAATCTCACACTCATCTAGATAGTCACGAAACTCATGGCTAAGATATTCACCACCTCAATCTGATCGAAGTATCTTAACACTCTTGTCTTGCTGATTTTGTACTTCATTCTTGAATTCTTTGAACTTTTCAAAGGATTGTGACTTATGTGTCATCAGATACACATAACCATATCTACTGAAGTCATCAGTAAATGTAATGAAGTATCTATAATCACCTCTGGCAGTGACATTGAAAGGGCCACATACATCACTATGTATAAGTCCTAACAAGTCAGTTGCTCTTTCACTGTGTCCACTAAAGGGAGTCTTGGTCATCTTGCCCAGTAGGCATGACTCGCATGTCTCATATGATTCAAAATCAAATGAGTCCAGCAAACTATCTTTATGGAGCTGGGATAAGTGATTCTCATTTATATGACCTAAGCGACAATGTCAGAGATAGGTTTGGTTCATTTCATTTGACTTGAACCTTTTGGTACTAATGTTATAGATGGGGTTCTCTAAGTCTAGAATGTAGAGTCCGTTCATCAGAGGTGCACTACAATAGAACATATCTTTCAAATAAACGAAACAACATTTGTTCTTTATTATAAATGAAAAGCCTTTCTTGTCTAAACAAGAAACTGAAATGATGTTCTTTGTAAGAGCAGGCACATAACAACATTCATCCAATTCTAGTACAAGCCCAGAGGGCAGAGATAGATAGTAAGTTCCTACAGCAACAGCAGCAACCCGTGCTCCATTGCCTACTCATAGGTCCACCTCGCCCTTCATCAATGCCCTGCTATTTCTCAGCGCTTGCACATTAGTATAAATGTGAGAAGCACATCCGGTATCTAATACCCACGATGAAGAAATAGAAAGATTGACTTCTATAACATATATACCTGAAGTAGAAATCTCATTTTTCTTCTTCTTAAGATCTTCCAGGTATCCTTTGCAGTTCCTCTTCCAATGCCCGGTCTGACCGCAGTGGAAGCAGGTAGCATCCATGGCAACCCCTCCTTTAGGTTTCATTACCTTGCCTTTGCCCTTGGCTTGGGACTTTCCCTTACTTTTAGGCTTGCCCTTGCCTTTATGCTTTTGCACCATCAAAATAGAGTTGGGCTTTACCTTCTTAAGGTTGAGCTCAGCAGTTCGCAACATACTTAGCAGCTCAGGTAGTGGCTTATCAATTTCATTCATGCTGTAATTTATGACAAATTGACTGTAACTTTCTGGCAAGGATTGCAAAATCAAGTCAGTGGTCAGTTCTTGGCCAAGTGGGAATCCCAACCTCTGTAGGTTCTCTAGGTACCCAATCATCTTGAGGACATATGGATCTACGGGAGTCCCATCTTGCATCTTACACTGAAACAGTGCCTTAGAGATCTCAAATCTCTCGTGCCTTGCTTGTCCTTGATATAGTTGACGAAGATGTTCAACAATATCATAAGCAGTCATCAACTCGTGTTGCTTCTGAAGCTCAGAGTTCATGGTTGCGAGCATGAGGCATGACACATCTACTGCATCATCTTGATGCTTCTTATAAGCATCTCGGTCGGCTCGCGTGGTAGTGGCAGGAGGTGCCTCCGGAATGGGTTGCTCCAGGACGTACAATTTTCTTTCTTGTGTGAGAACAATTCTCAGATTCCTGTACCAGTCCAGGAAATTAGCTCCATTGAGCTTGTCCTTGTCAAGGACAGAACGCAGGGAGAAAATGTTCGTGTTCGTCGACATGGCAATCTACAACATAAATAAAGCAGAAAGTAAATATCATATTCCACTTATCATTTAATTAGGCCTTTAACTAAATGATGCTCTCACTGAACTATAGGGCTTTTGTAGAATCAAGTCATGGATGTGGTCAAACCACACTACTAGATTCATAGCAATTAGCTATAATTCTCGTGGGACAAGATCCACATCATACTACGCCTTGAGTTAGCTTTAGCTAAGTCCCCAGGGCGTAGCACAGATGGGGAGTGCATGGTTCTATGGCTGAAAGGTCCAGGGGTCAATCCCTGGGGTGTCACTGCCTAGGGTTAATGTCTCCTCTATGCACTTTCCACATGTGTACCTGCATTTACCTCCCTCCATATCCGTGGGACCGACTCTAGGGGGCCGCTGATGTGGCGGTTCCACATTTTTTGAGTTAGCTTTAGCTAAATCGCCCAAGACTTAGTATGATTTGTAGATAACTAATCATCAATTACATCTTTATGCAACTCTTGTTTATATGATCAAGATAAATGTGATCTTTATCCTATCTTCCCAACCGTTGGAAAATGCGTATAGTTTTACCAGATCCAATTGAGTTAACTAGCCATACTCAATCTAATTGAGTTTGTTCTCACCCAAGCTTTGATAGGAGGGACCAAGATTGTCCCTCCGCATCCTACCAAGATAATATGCATTGCTCTGCTTTGGCAGATTCAACAACAACAAATGATCGAGGTAGTGATGGGTATCAAAACTTGGTAGGCATTTCGAGTTGAATTGATTAAGATCTAATCTAATCATGTAATCATGTATGTGTATCATATATGCATTAAGGCACTAATTACCCTATATTAGCATGCATCACATACACACAAGCAATGACAAATACATACATTTATATATATATATATATATATATATATATATATATATATATATATATATATATATATATATATATATATATATATATATATATATATATATATATATATATATATACATATATACTGATTAATTAATTTGTGATGAGGTCATGGCCCTACTACGATCTTCTCAAGCCAATGAAAAGATCGAACGGTCAACCTAGGGTTAACGGCCTCTTCAAGCACCTCCTTTTGACTGTCATGTGTTGACAGCACCCTCTTCGTAACTCCTTCTTGAGTGGACCTTCCACTGCTTCATTTTGTACATTACAAATATGAAACTCAAGTTACATTCGAGTCTAAAATCTATTTACAACAGGAACATAATAAGGGAGGTACGACGCGCAAGTCGCATATCATATACAACACGCTCAATACAAAAATGGCGCGCAGGCCATATTATGAATTAAAACACAATTTTAACCAATCACATTGGGGTTTTTGGGCCATGACCATTGCAATATCATACATAATTATAAATTATATATTTTACAAAAATTTCTATAATTTTACTATTGTTTTATCAATTTTATGAGTCACAACTCCTCGACGGTCCCGTTAAGCGATTTTCGGGCGCGATCACGAGACAATGCCCCTTACGGGGTTAGGGGTAGTGCTCCTTCTCGCGAAATGAATATCGCGAGTCTACCAAACTTGTTGGGTTTTTCGGGCCGCGAAAACCGCTTTCCGCGTCGCGAAAATCCCGAATCGCCCAAGCCACGGATCTCGTGCAAGGTAAAACTGAACGAAAATACGAGTACGAGTTTGAAAACTTTAATCTACAGTAGATCTACATAAGGATAAACCATTTATACCTTTGTAGCAAAGCCCTTCGCAATCCCGCTTGTCCTTGGTTCGCCGGATCTCAACAGTGTCAAAGTAGACACTTCTCTATTTGTATCCACACAAGCAAGAGATGGAGAAGAAACCTTAGAGTGTTCTAGCACTCAAGCAAGGTCTCGGCAAGAAGGAGAAGAGGGAGAGAAGAATTGTGAGCAAGAGGAAGAAGATGAAATCAATTAGCCTTGAATGAAAAATAAAACATTCATTTTACACTCAAAGTGGCCGGCCACATTAAACCTTGTAACCCCCATGGAATATCAAGAGTCACAACTCTTGGTAACTCCCATGAGGTGGCATTTGGTCAAGTCAAACTTGACCAAATGAAGAGGCCTTGATGATGTGGCATTGGTCAAGTCAAAGTCAAGTCAAAAACATGACTCTTCATCTTCCTACTTAAGTCAAGTCAAACTTGACCACTTCTATCCCTTGGTTGATCTAATCTAACCATTGGTTCAAGCCAATTTTAATTTAATGAATCTCTATTCATTGAATTAAATTAATTAAATGAGTCTAAGTCCAAATTAGACTCACTTAACACATGAACCAACTAGAGTCCAACTCAATTATCCTACTTTGGATTACTCTTAATCCAATTTGGTTCATCATATGAACCTAATCATTTAGGTTCATCAAATGAACCTAGTCTCCATCTGTTTGCCCTTAGTGTGTGACCCTATAGGTTCTTGTAATGTTGGCAATGCCCCTAAACCCATTTAGGAGCATAAGTAATGAGCGGTATCTAGCAACACATCATTACTACCCAAGTTACAAGAATGTCGAGATCCGACATCACCTTGTGACTACTAATTGTGACTCCTCACAATATGAGAAATTGTCCTTCTATCCTAGACATCTAGATTGATCAATGTGAGGCATAGACCGTGTCATCCTCCAATCAATCTAAATCTTAAACTCCAAGTAGACTCACTCGATCAAATGAGCTCAACATCTAATGTTGACTCATTTGGGCATGGCCATGCGCTTAGTGGTCTCACTCTATCAAGAATAGCGATGTCGCTCCCGTCATATGGGAGGGATAGATCCCTTCTACATCACTCACATCCCTCTGCATAATTCGTTACATACCCAGTAATCGCCTTTATAGTCCACCCAGTTACGGGTGACGTTTGACGAAACTAAAGTACATAACTCCTTATGTAGGGATCCATGGTGACTTCAGGTCTAAGGACTAATAGTCATACTAATAGTCATATGAGAAAGTATATGACACTCATATAACAATCCATGATACTTTCTCACGGCGGGTCATTCAGTATACATTCTCTAATGCATACCCATGTGTCAGCTTGATATCTCTATATCCATGACTTGTGAGATCAAGTCATCGAGCTAACCTACATGCTAGTCTTATTGTATTAACATTGTCCCTGAATGTTAATACTCGACTAGGAATGATTTAGAGTAGTGTTCCCTATATCATCTCACTATCGATTCAACTAATCGATTGATATAGGTATGAACGTTCTACTCAAAGACGTTACTATACTTATTTTATCTTACACTAATACAAATAAGCATAATAACCAAAAACCAATGCCTTTATTAAGAATATGATATACATGAGTCCATACAATCATCAAATGATTGGCTCTAGGGCTCTAACTAACAATCTCCCACTAGCACTAGTGCCAATCAGTATAGGCTCTAAGGCCTAAAGACCTAGTGTGACCATCATGCTTCCTCTGTGCCAAAGCCTTGGTCAAGGGATCTGCGATGTTAGCCTCTGTAGGTACTCTGCAAATCTTCACATCTCCTCTATCGATAATCTCTCGAATGAGATGGAAGCGCCATAGTATATGCTTGGTCCGCTGGTGTGAGCGAGGTTCCTTCTCCTGTGTTATAGCTCCATTGTTGTCACAATAGAGCTCAATGGGGTCAGCAATGCTGGGAACCACCCCAAGTTTAGTGATGAACTTGCGGATCCAAACTGCCTCCTTTGCTGCCTCTGATGCAGCAATGTACTCGGCTTCTGTTGTAGAATCAGCTACTGTATCTGACAGCGCCACCATTAATGCAAAATACGAACCCCGACTGCGATCTATAGTCATCCTGGTCGGTCTGGAAGCTAGCATCACTGTAACCCTTTACAGTTAGCTCATCATTGCCTCCATATATCAAGAAATATTCTTTAGTCCTTCTTAAGTACTTAAGAATATTCTTGACAGCTATCCAGTGACTTTCACCTGGATCTGACTGGTATCTGCTCGTCATGCTCAAAGCATACGAGACATCAGGTCGAGTACATAGCATGGCGTACATGATCGATCCTATGGCTGAGGCATAAGGGATCTGATCCATGCGATCTCTCTCCTCTCTAGAAGAGGGACCTTGAGTCTTCGAAAGACTCACGCCATGTGACATCGGCAGAAATCCCTTCTTGGAATTCTGCATGGCAAACCGAAGGAGTACCTTGTCAATGTATGTACTCTGACTTAGGCCAAGCAATCTCTTAGATCTATCTCTATAGATCTGTATCCCTAGAATGCGGGATGCCTCACCTAAGTCCTTCATTGAGAAGCAACTCCCTAGCCAGGTCTTGACAAACTGAAGCATAGGGATGTCCTTCCCAATGAGTAGTATGTCATCCACATACAATATGAGGAAAACAACTATGTCCCCTACAACCTTCTTGTAGACACAAGGCTCATCTTCGTTCTTGATGAAACCAAACTGTTTGATCGCATCATCGAATCGAAGATTCCAACTCCGAGAAGCTTGCTTTAGTCCATATATGGACCTATGCAGCTTGCATACTCTACTAGTATGCTGTGGATCTACAAAACCCTCAGGTTGTGTCATGTACACATCCTCGAGTAGGTTTTCATTCAGAAACACGGTTTTGACATCCATCTGCCATATCTCATAGTCATGGTAGGCTGCAATAGCAAGCATGATCCGAATGGACTTAAACATCGCCACTGGAGAAAAGGTTTCATCATAGTCAATACCATGAATCTGCTTGAAACCTTTAGCTACCAAGCGACCCTTATAGATAAGTCCATCCATGTCAGTCTTTCTCTTAAAGACCCACTTGCACCCAATGGGTTTTACCCCTTCAGGTGGATCAACCAAAGTCCATACTTGGTTGGTGTACATGGATTCTATCTCGGATCTCATGGCTTCTAGCCATTTCTCATAATCTGGTCTCATCACAGCTTCTTGATAGGTGGTAGGCTCATCCTCTATGAGCACAATGTCATCATGGTCAGACAAGAGAAATGAGTATCTCTCAGGCTGACGACGTACCCTATCAGACCTGCGAAGAGGTATGTCTACATGAACCGGTTGTTGTTCCTCAACTCCTTGTGGAACAACATCATCCACAACACTTTGTGGTTCCAGTTCAATTTCCATCGTGGCATTAGTGCTATTGTTCGCATCTTGAATTTCTTCAAGATCGAACGCGCTCCCACTAGTCTTTCTAGAAACAAAGTCCCTTTCTAGAAAGACCCCAGTCTTTGCTACAACTACCTTGTGCTGACTGGGAATGTAGAAGTAATATCCCTTAGTTTCCTTGGGATATCCGATGAAATAGCACTTGTCGGATTTGGGTCCTAATTTGTCTGAGACTTGACGTCGTACGTAAACCTCACAACCCCAAATCCTCATGAAAGACACCTGGGCATCTCTCCCAGTCCATATCATATATGGTGTCTTTATCACGGCCTTTGATGGAACTCGGTTGAGTATGAAAGCTGCCGTGTCTAGAGCATATCCCCATAGATATGTCGGAAGATCTGTGTGACTCATCATAGATCGTACCATATCTAATAAGGTACGATTCCTCCTTTCGGATACACCATTCCACTGTGGTGTTCCAGGAGGAGTGAGTTTAGATAAAATCCCACACTCAGCTAAGTAGTCACGAAACTCATGGCTTAAGTATTCACCACCTCGATCTGATCGAAGTACTTTAATGCTCTTGCCAAGCTGGTTCTGTACTTCATTCTTGAATTCTTTGAACTTTTCAAAGGATTCAGACTTATGTGTCATCAAGTACACATAACCGTATCTTCTGAAATCATCAGTAAATGTGATGAAGTACCTATAACCGCCTCTAGCAGCAACATTGAAAGGGCCACATACATCACTATGTATGAGTCCTAACAAATCAGTTGCTCTCTCGCTATGCCCACTAAAGGGCTTCTTGGTCATCTTGCCTCGTAGGCATGACTCGCATATCTCATATGATTCTAAATCAAATGAGTCCAGCAAACCATCCTTATGGAGCTGGGATAAGCGTTTGTCATTTATATGACCTAAGCGACAGTGCCAGAGGTATGTTTGGTTCATGTCATTTGACTTGAACTTCTTGGTACTAATGTTATAGATAGGGCTCTCAAGGTCTAGAATATAGAGTCCGTTTATTAGTGGTGCACTACAATAGAACATATCTTTTAAATAAACAGAGCAACATTTGTGTTTTATTATAAAAGAGTATCCTTTCTTGTCTAAACAAGAAACTGAAACTATGTTCTTAGTAAGAGCAGGCACATAACAACAATCATCTAAATCTAGTACAAGCCCAGAGGACAGAGATAGCTGATAAGTTCCTACAGCAACAACAGCAACCCGTGATCCATTGCCTACTCATAGGTCCACCTCGCCCTTTGCCAATGCTCTGCTATTTCTCAGCGCCTGCACATCAGTACAAATGTGAGAAGCACATCCAGTATCTAATACCCATGATGTAGAAATAGATAGATTGACTTCTATAACATATATACCTGAAGTGGAAGTCTCACTTCGCTTCTTCTTCAAGTATACCTTGCAGTTCCTCTTCCAGTGCCCGGTCTGACCGCAGTGGAAGCAGGTAGCATCCTTGGCGACCCCTCCTTTAGGCTTCAGTGCCTTGCCTTTGCCCTTGGTTTGGGACTTTCCCTTACCTTTGGGCTTGCCCTTGCCCTTGTGCTTCTGGACCATCAGAATGGGCTTAACCTTCTTAAGGTTAATCTCAGCAGTTCATAACATACTAAGTAGCTCGGGCGGTGGCTTGTCAATCTCGTTCATGTTATAGTTGAGAACGAATTGACTATAGCTATCCGGCAAGGACTGCAAGATCAAGTCAGTGGCCAGCTCTTGGCCAAGTGGGAACCCCAGTCTTTGTAGGTTCTCTATGTACCCAATCATCTTGAGTACATAAGGACCTACAGGAGCCCCGTCTGACATCTTGCACTGAAACAGTGCCTTAGAGATCTCAAATCTCTCATGCCTCGCTTGTCCTTGATATAGTTGGCGAAGATGCTCAACCATATCGTAAGCGCCCATTAACTCATGTTGCTTCTGAAGCTCAGAGTTCATGGTCGCGAGCATTAGACAAGACACATCTAATGCGTCGTCTTGATGCTTCTTGTAAGCATCTTTGTCGGCTCGCGGGGCATTGGCAGGAGGAGCTTCCAGAATGGGCTGCTCCAGAACGTACAGCTTACGCTCCTGGGTGAGAACTATTCTCAGGTTCCTGTACCAGTCCAGGAAATTCGCTCCGTTGAGCTTGTCCTTCTCAAGGACAAATCGCAGGGAGAAGGAATTCGTGTTCGACGTCATGGTTATCTACAACAGAAAAATTTGCAGAAATAAATATCATATTCCTTTTAAAAATCATTTAATTAGGCCTTTTAATTAAATGATGCTCCCACTGAATTCTATAATTCTCGTGGGACAAGATCCACATCATATTAACCCTTGAGTTAGCTTTGGCTAATACGCCCAAGGCTTAGTATGATCGGTAGGTAACAATTACCAATTACATCTCTATGTAACTCCTGTTTATAGAATCAATATCCGCATTTATATTAAAACTCGAGTTAGCTTTGGCTAATACGCCCGAGAGTTAATATAGATGTGATATTGACCTATCTTTCCAACTATTGGAAGAATGCCTATAGTTGACTCGATCCAACCGAGTAACTATGAATACTCAATCTAATTGAGTTTGTATTCACCCATGCGTTGATAGACGGGACCATAATTGTCCCTCCGTATCCTACCAAGATAATATGCATTGCTCTGCTTTGGCAGATTCAACAATACATGTGATCGAGGTAGTGATAGGTATCACGGCACGGTTAGGCATTAGAGTTGAGTCGATTGAGATCTAATCTAATCGAGAAGGGATGCATCTTGTGCACGACTTAGATTTAATCTAATCGCAAGGGTGCATCATGTGCACGACTTAGATCTAATATAATCGTTAGGCACTAATTAATTAACTACTTATTAAATATGCATCACATACACAAGCAATTAATTAATCTATTTGTGATTTAGTCATGGCCCTACTACGATCTTCTCAAGCCAATGAGAAGATCGATTGGTCAACCTAGGGTCAACAACTTCTCCAAGCTCCTCCCTTTGACCACCTTGTGTTGCTCGTGCCCGCCTCGGAACTCCGTCTCGTGTGGACCCTCCACCGCTCCAATTTGTACATTACAATTTGAAACTCGAGTTACATTCGAGTCTAAATCTAATTTACAACAAGAAAATAAGAGAAGGCACGATGCGCAGGTCGCGAATATAATACAACACTCGCAAACACATAACGGCACGCAGGCCGTATTATGAATTACAACACAACCAATCATATTGGGCTTTGGGCCATGACTATCACAAAATTAATATATAATTCAAAATTATATATTTTCATAATTTTCTATAATTTTAAAATTAATTTTTACAATTTTTACGAATAAAATTTCCCGGCGGTCCCGTTTAGCGGTTTCGGGCGCAATCCCTTGCGGGGCCCAGGGGCATCGCCCCTACCCGCGATCTAACCATCGCGAGGGTTCCTTTGCGATCCAACAGCGCCTAAACCCGCTGTCCCAAAACGATTTGGGCCGAGACATTGCCGTTTCGGAAAAATCTTCCCGGCGGGTTCGTTTTTAGCGATTTCGGGTGCAATCGCGGAGCAAATCCCCTTGCGGGGTTAGGGGCAGTACCCCTACCCACGATCTAACCATCGTGAGTTGCTTCTTTGCGATCTAATGGCACCCAAGCCCGCTGTCCCAAATGGATTTGGGGCAAAACGAAGCCGGTTTTGAAAGATCTTTCCGGTAGCCGAAGCCTACAAGTGCCGAGACACTTGTGCTTCGCTTCTACGGAAAAATTACCCATAAAATCATAAAAAACTAATTTTTACAGAAAATCACAGAAGGTTTTATTTTTCATAAAAATAAAAACAAACTCGTACAAGCCTTGCACGTGGCTTTGATACCACTGTTGGTTTTCGCGTCGCGGAAACCCCGAATCGCCCAAGCCACGGATCTCGTGCAAGGTAAAACTGAACGAAAATACGAGTACGAGTTTGAAAACTTTAATCTACAGTAGATCTACATAAGGATAAACCATTTATACCTTTGTAGCGAAGCCCTTCGCTTGTCCTTGGTTCGCCGGATCTCAAAAGTGTCAAAGTAGACACTTCTCTATTTGTATCCACACAAGCAAGAGATGGAGAAGAAACCTTAGAGTGTGCTAGCACTCAAGCAAGGTCTCGGCAAGAAGGAGAAGAGGGAGAGAAGAATTGTGAGCAAGAGGAAGAAGATGAAATCAATTAGCCTTGAATGAAAAATAAAACATTCATTTTACACTCAAAGTGGCCGGCCACATTAAACCTTGTAACCCCCATGGAATATCAAGAGTTACAACTCTTGGTAACTCCCATGAGGTGGCATTTGGTCAAGTCAAACTTGACCAAATGAAGAGGCCTTGATGATGTGGCATTGGTCAAGTTAAAGTCAAGTCAAAAACATGACTCTTCATCTTCCTACTTAAGTCAAGTCAAACTTGACCACTTCTATCCCTTGGTTGATCTAATCTAACCATTGGTTCAAGCCAATTTTAATTTAATGAATCTCTATTCATTGAATTAAATTAATTAAATGAGTCTAAGTCCAAATTAGACTCACTTAACACATGAACCAACTAGAGTCCAACTCAATTATCCTACTTTGGATTACTCTTAATCCAATTTGGTTCATCATATGAACCTAATCATTTAGGTTCATCAAATGAACCTAGTCTCCATCTGTTTGCCCTTAGTGTGTGACCCTATAGGTTCTTGTAATGTTGGCAATGCCCCTAAACCCATTTAGGAGCATAAGTAATGAGCGGTATCTAGCAACACATCATTACTACCCAAGTTACAAGAATGTCGAGATCCGACATCACCTTGTGACTACTAATTGTGACTCCTCACAATATGAGAAATTGTCCTTCTATCCTAGACATCTAGATTGATCAATGTGAGGCATAGACCGTGTCATCCTCCAATCAATCTAAATCTTAAACTCCAAGTAGACTCACTCGATCAAATGAGCTCAACATCTAATGTTGACTCATTTGGGCATGGCCATGCGCTTAGTGGTCTCACTCTATCAAGAATAGCGATGTCGCTCCCGTCATATGGGAGGGATAGATCCCTTCTACATCACTCACATCCCTCTGCATAATTCGTTACATACCCAGTAATCGCCTTTATAGTCCACCCAGTTACGGGTGACGTTTGACGAAACTAAAGTACATAACTCCTTATGTAGGGATCCATGGTGACTTCAGGTCTAAGGACTAATAGTCATACTAATAGTCATATGAGAAAGTATATGACACTCATATAACAATCTATGATACTTTCTCACGGCGGGTCATTCAGTATACATTCTCTAATGCATACCCATGTGTCAGCTTGATATCTCTATATCCATGACTTGTGAGATCAAGTCATCGAGCTAACCTACATGCTAGTCTTATTGTATTAACATTGTCCCTGAATGTTAATACTCGACTAGGAATGATTTAGAGTAGTGTTCCCTATATCATCTCACTATCGATTCAACTAATCGATTGATATAGGTATGAACGTTCTACTCAAAGACGTTACTATACTTATTTTATCTTACACTAATACAAATAAGCATAATAACCAAAAACCAATGCCTTTATTAAGAATATGATATACATGAGTCCATACAATCATCAAATGATTGGCTCTAGGGCTCTAACTAACAAAACTGATCTAATAGCACCTTAAGTCGCTGTCCAAAAAAAAATAATTTGGTTTGGGCGAGACCTTGCCGTTTCGGAAGGTTTTTCTAGATATTTGAAGCCTACAAGTGTCCAAGCACTTGTTGCTTCGCCTCAACAAGAAAAATATTCACAAAATCTATAAAAGTAGAAAAATTATAGAAACTTACATATCTGAAACCTTTTCGAAATAACAAATACAAACATGTACAAGCTTCGCACGTGGCTCTGATACCACTGTAAGACTTTCGAGCCACAAAAATCGCTTTTTGCGTTGTGGAAACCTCGAAGCTAGCCATGGATCCGTGCTAAGATAAATAAAAATATTCATGAACACGTTTGTCTACACTAGATCTACCTTAGATGTACATGAAAAGAAGTATTACCCTTGTAGCGATGCCCTTCGCTTATCCCGCTTGTCCAAATGGTTGTCAGATCTCGTAGAGTGTCAAGTGTACACTCCTCTACACGTATCCACACGAACAAAAGGTGGAGAAAACTACTTAGAGTGTGCTAGCACTCTTAGAGGTCTCGACAATGGAGGAGAAGGAGAGAAAAAGAAGAGGGGAGGAAGAAGATGCCTTGAATGAGCACACAACCATCTTCATGTGTGTGGCCGACCACTTGATAGAGGATTTAATACCTCTATGTAATACCAAGAGTCATGGCTCTTGGTCTTCCTCATGAGATGGCATACAATGATGTAGCCTTGATGATGTGGATCATCATCATTGGCTAGCCCATGCCAAGTCACAATGAAGTGGCATTTGGTCAAGTCAAACTTGACCCTTCATCTTCCCTCTCAAGTCAGGTTAAACTTGACCTCTTATCTCCCATAGTTGATCAAATCTACCCTTTGATTCAAATCAATTTAATTTAATGAGTCTCTATTCATTGGTTTAAATTAACTCAATGAATCATAGTCTAAATTAGACTCATTCGACACATGAATCAAATTGAGTCCAACTCAATTAGTCTAATTTGGATTACTCTAAATCCAATTTGGTTCATCACATGAACCTAATCCTCTTGGTCCATCATATGAACCTAATCTCCATCTAACTGCCCTTTATGCAATTAGTATAAAAAGAATAACCTCAAATGGTCCTACTCAATACACTCAGAGTGTACTAGTATAATTTTATAGTTAAGATAAACTAATACTAAATCACACTACGACCATTCCAATGGTTTGTCCCTATCCATTTTGGTCGTGAGCTACTATTTATAATTTATAAGGAACTGATAACATAATCTTCTCTGTGACACCACACACCATGTTATCTATAATATAAATTAAATGAACAACTACATTTAACATAAATGAAGATATTTGACCAACGTGATTCTTATTTCAAAATAAATGTTTATACAAAAAGCTAGGCTTTTAGTATACATTCTAATAGACAGGATTGACCACGAACATCGTTTCCTCTCCACATTCGACTCCTATAAGCAGAAAGTACACAAGAGCATATCTCCGAATAAAAAAGAATAATTATACTGAAAGTAAGACTAAGAGTATGAAAGTGCATAGACAAAGCATGCGTAAAATATAGGAATATATGTTAAAACATGCTAAGTAAGTGTATATAATCTACGCATATCACTCATGGAAATATGAAAATCTATATTGACACATGTCTTGCTATGAATCATTTGGGATGAGAACGGCTTTGCCTTCTTAAGGAGGGATGGAAATGATTTCCACTCCCTCTTCCTAATCTCAATCGCACCATAGTTCCCTTTTCAGCAAATTGGGTTATTATAGATACAGTTCCCGAGGGTTCTCCTACTCCCGTAGTTCATCTTGAGCCCTCGTCATCTAGAGACCCGGAGCCACTCTTCCATCTAGAGTCAGGTCGGCATTCATTCGCCTATGACACAAGTCCCTCTAGATTTGATTTTTCATATTTTCACTCCTCCTTAGATTCACTTCATGAGAAGCATAGTGCCCAACAATGATTGTTAGAGGACCACTTTAAACTGAGTTATGACCCGTTTCAAGAGGTGCGGGATAACATCCAATATATGAGGGACTTTTAGGATCAAGTGTCAGTTTTCATTGGAGATTATAATGATGACCAAAGGAGAATGGAGGAATTCAGGCACTCCATATTACTAGGTAGCAGCTGTCCACAATCTATCAGTATCATGAGCATATTGGCACCATACCTAGATTGCCTCTATTCCCTTGTCATGTCCTTCAGGAGGCCCATATCCACCCCCCCCCCCTTTTTATCTTGCTTATACCTATAATTAATGCAATACCTTTCTCGACCAAACATGCATTAGTCTGTTCGTGAAGTTCAAATTCTGAAAATAACTCATCTAGTCTAATTAAAAAAAAGGTCCTTAGATACCTTGTAAGCATCTACCATCGATTCCCATAATGTATTCCTTGGACAAGCGTTAAGGGCATATCTGATAATGCAGCTGTTGGTGCAGGGAACACCAAACGATCGAACCTGTATTTTGATAATGGCTAAGGGGTTCAAAGTTAAGTTATCTTGTGATCTAACAAGTGTGACTAATTATGTAGGAAAGTCCTAGTTACGATTAGAAAGGTGAAAAGTCCTAGCTGTGGTTAGGCAATAAAGTCGTAGTCCAGAGGATTGGGAAAAGCCTTGGCAGGTTGAGGACATCAGGCAAAATCCTAGGGTCGCGAATTCTAGGTGGAAGTCCTGGGGGTCGCGGACACCAAGAGGAAGATTGGATGGGTCAAGGATCGATCATCCAATGGAAAAGTCCTAAAGCCTCGGATGTTGAGCAAAAGTCCAAACGATCTGGAGGACTAATCTGACAAAAGGTAATTTCTCCTGAGAGAAGTAGGTGAGGACGCATTCCCTGAAGATGTAAAAGTAGGCATCGGTCCACCTAGAGTTTTAGCGAAACTCAAAGTCAGGAACGGATAGTCCGAAGGTAGTCAAATCTATCATTCTTTACATGTTATTTTCTTAGACTAACCTAATTTTACAGGAAAAAAAATCGTGAAAATGGTGGTCTAGGCGCTCAAAGGGAGTTCGAGCGCTCGGACTGGCTTTTCCTAGAGCAGGGTGTCTGGCCAAGCACCCTCGTGGTCCGAGCACCCGGAGCTGCTCTAGGCACTCGGATGGACAAAAACCTATCTGTGCGGCGAGTTGGAGCACACTGATTGGGGGACCTACGTCACGGTTCGAGCGCCTAGGGTGGGGTCGGGATCCCGGAGGTGGATAACTTTTGCATATTGAGTTTCGACGTGAGTATGCCACGTCAGCCCTGTGGGGCCTAGGGGAGGTTCTATGCACCCAGAGTGGGCTATAAAAGGAGGATTTGACCAGCACCTCAAGCACAATATTTCGAACAACTTCCGCTTCTGCGTGCTGCTCAGAAAACACCTCCTCGACGCCTGTAAGCTACTCCGATGATGACTGTGCTTAAGATTTGATTTTTCAAGTCGTTGGTATTGTTATTATTCAAATTACTTATACTAAAGTTATAATTATTCTTGTAATCATTAGATTGATTAGTATTTTCCCATCAAAAGCACTCTTATGCGTGGGCTAGCCTTGGAGTAGGAGTCGTCACAGGTTTCGAACCAAGTAACTCTTGGTGTGTTAGCGTTGTCTCTTTCTTTCTTTCTTTCTGTCTTTATTCCAATGCCATTTTACTCAATTGATTTTAATGAACGTGAAAACCGTGAGCACTATTCACCCCCCCCTCCTAATGCAATGACCCTACAATTGGTATTAGAGCAGAGTCGCTCTGAATCGGTGCAACTACTGTTTGAGTATTCTTTTTCATTGCTTTTTCATCCATTTTTTTGTATCAAATTTTTGACATAAGTCAGGATTGGCCTAATAACCTCTCTTGATTAATTTATCAATTTGTTAAATTTTTTCTCAAAATTGATGCAACACTAGTTAAGCCATTTTTTCATCTTCTCTCCTTTATACTACATTACTAATCCAAGACTAAGTCTTGGAACAAGTTTTATTATTTTTGTCGATGCAAGATCTTAACTACAATGGCGACCAAAAAGGCTACAATACCACTCGCCCACCTCTTTTCTCCATCGAGGACTTCGGACACTAGAAAGGTCAAATGGAGTACCATCTCAAGACCCAAGTGGAAATGTGGATCATAATCCAAATCGGATTCACATTTCCCACATAAGACGGAGTACTCATAGCCTGTGACAAGTGGGATGAACCAACAAAGAGGAAGATTGAGGCTGATGTGAAAACCACACAAACTCTCCAATGTGGCTTAACCAAAGAAGAGTTGAACTAGGTTGGCCCCTTTAACGGCGCCAAGGAATTGTGGGAAATTCTAATCGAGCTACACGAGGGCACCTCTAACACTAAGGTAAGTAAATGAGACTTAATTCTAAATAAATTATGCAATATTAAAATGCAGGATAAGTCAACTCCATGCTCGGATCCAAGACCTGCTTAAAGGACTACACGCAATCGGCCAGAAGGTAGAGAATCGTGATATAATAAGGTATGCATTAAATGCTTTTTCAATGAATACCTTATGGGCATCGATGGTAAATGCTTACAAAGTATCCAAGGAGATTTCTTTAATTAGACTAGACAAGCTATTTTAGAATTTGAATTGCATGAATAGACTAATGCACTTCCAGTCGAAAAAGGTATTACGTTGGTTGCAGGTACAAGAAAGACCAAGGAGTCTAGGAACAAGTGTCAAACCGAACCTGAGTCCCAAGATGAATCCAACACAGAAGAAGATGACAAAATTACCGCCAAACTTGTGAAACTGATACGAAAACTGTACAAGAAAAAGAAAGGCTTTATAAAATGTGAGATCAAGAAGGTAACTCAGTCAAACACAAAGACCAAGTCTAAAGTCACATGCTACGGCTGCAACAAGAAGGAACATATCAGGCCTGACTGTTCACACCATAAGTAAAGAAGAAGGAAAGCTAGCTCTGAAAGCCACGTGGTCTGAATCCTCGAAAGACTCCGATGAAGAACATGAGATAGCAAGTTTCCTTGCTCTACCGGTACAAGCTCATGTTGTCAAGTCTAAATCCGAGTCCATGACAGAATCAGAAGTTGAGTCTGAGTGAAGCCACTGATCCGTATCTAGTTAAGAAGATTCCCAATCTACTATAAGTATCTCTTTAATTAGATCCATAATTTAATTTCATACTTGTCTAGAAAATTAGCTAAGCCCAATATCCAGGTCAAGACACTCCAAAAGGAGATTGAACCCCTTAAGGAGGAGATTAACCCAAGTCCTTTGACTAAGACAGTTCAAAGTGAAAATTCAACCCAAGTCCAACAACTTGAGGAAGAAAATTCTAATTTTAAAACTCAAGTCAAAGGACTTAAGGACACGTTAGAATAGTTCACCATGGGTTCCAAGAACCTTGATCTGATTCTTAGAAAACAAAAGGTCGTATATAACCAAACCAGACTTGGGTACAAGGCTAGACATCGATTCAAATCTTACTTGTCTCTAATGAATCGATCAACTAAGAACCTAGTTCATGTTAGCTAGAGCCCTAGAGCCAATCATTTGATGATTGTATTTTGGACTTGTTGTATCATATTCTATATAAATAAAGGCATTTGGTTTTTGGTTATTATACTTACTTGTATTGGTGCCAAATAAACTAAGTATAATAACGTCCTTGAGTAGAAGGTTCTTACCTATATCAATTGATTGGTTGAATCGATAGTGAGATGATATAGGGAACACTACTCTTAATCATTCCTAGTCGAGTATTAACATTCAGGGACAATGTTAATGCAATAAGACTAACATGTAAGTCAACTCGATGACTTGATCTCACAAGTCATGGATATAGAGATATCAAGTTGACACATGGGTATGCATTAGAGAATGTATACTGAATGACCCGCCATGAGAAAGTATCATGGATCGTTATATGAGTGTCATATACTTTCTCATGTGGCTATTAGTATGACTACTAGTCCTTAGACCTGAAGTCACCATGGTTCCCTACATAAGGAGTTATGTACTTTGGTTTCGTCAAACATCACCCGTAACTGGGTGGACTATAAAGGAGATTACTGGGTATGTAACGAATTATGCAGAGGGATGTGAGTGATGTAGATGGGATATATCCCTCCTATATGACGAGAGAGACATCGGTATTCTTGATAGAGTGAGACCACGAAGTGCATGGCCATGCCCAAATGAGTCAATATGAGATATTGAGCTCATTTGTTTTAGTGAGTCTACTTGGAGTTCAAGATTTAGATTGATCAGAGGATGACATGGTCTATGCCTCACATTGATCAATCTAAATGTCTAGGATAGAAGGACACTTATCATATTTTGTGAGGAGTCACAATTAGTAGTCACAGGGTGATGTTGGATCTCAACATTCTTGTAACTTGGGTAGTAATGATGTGTTGCTAGATACCGCTCATTACTTATGCTCCTAAATAGGTTTAGGGGCATTACCAACGTTACAAGAACCTATAGGGTCGCACACTAAGGACAATTATATGGAGATTAGGTTCATATGATGAACCAAGAGGATTAGATTCATTTGATGAATCAAATTGGATTAAGAGTAATCCTAATTAGGCTAACTTGAGTTGGACTCAAGTTGATTCATGTGTTCAATGAGTCTAATTTAGATTATGACTCATTGAATCAATTTAATTAAATGAATTAGATTCATTATATTAAATTGGCTTGAATTAAATTGTTGGATTAGATCAACCATGAGAGAGATCAAGTCAAGTTTGACTTGACTTGAGAGGAAGAGAAAGAGTCAAGTTTGACTTGACTTTTTGCCACATCATTAGTGAGTTGGCAAGATGTGAACCAATGATGATGCTCCACATCATCATGATTAATTAAGTGAGATGCCACCTCATGGAGGTTACAATTCTTCACTTTAATGGGTACACATTAATTGCACTTAATGCAAAATGGGAGTTACATTCTTTTGAATGTGGCTGGCCACTATGGTGTGGTGTGGAATGAATTTTTCATTCATGTGTGCATTCACTCTTTCTTCTTCCTCTCAAGCTCTCCCTCTCCCTCTTCTCCTCTCTTGCCGTGACCTATCAAGGTGCTAGCACACCTTCGTTTAGGCCTTCTCCACCTAATTAGTTCATGTGGATACTTCTAGAGGAGTATCTATTTTGATACTCTTGAGATCTGGCACCGTTTGGACGAGCGGGAACGCGAAGGGCTTCGCTTCAAAGGTATAACCCTTTTCCATGTAGATCTAGGAGTAGATCTCGGTAGAAACTCGTATTCGTAGTTTTTTCAAAAAATTTCTTTGCACGGATCCATTGGCTTTGGGGCTTTCGGGGTTTCCGCGATGTGAAAACGCAGTTTTCGCGGCCCGAAAAACCCAACAGTGGTATCAGAGCCACGTGCGAAGACGAATACGAGTTTATTTTGTGTTTTATGAAAAATTTTCAGTTCTGTAATATTCTGTAAATTTATTATTTTTATAGTTTTTATGGGTATTTTTCTCGTAGAAGCGAAGCACAAGTGTTTCGATACTTGTAGGCTTCGACTACCGAGAAGAATTTTCCAAAACGGCCAAGTTTCACCCCAAAACTTTTTGAGACAGCGGTCTAAGGCACTGTTAGATCACAATGGAACCCTCGCGATGGTTAGATTGCGGGTAGGGGCGCTGCCCCT
Organism: Zingiber officinale; assembly: GCF_018446385.1. NCBI lineage: Eukaryota > Viridiplantae > Streptophyta > Magnoliopsida > Zingiberales > Zingiberaceae > Zingiber > Zingiber officinale. The sequence goes on from NC_055995.1 coordinate 42,516,259, forward strand.
GGCCCCGCAAGGGGATTTGTTCCGCGATTGCCCCCGAAAATCGCTAAACGGAACCGCCGGGAAATTGTACTCGTAAAAAAATTATAAAAATTATAGAAAAATTACAAAAAATTATATAAATATATAATTTTGAATTATATATTATTTTTGTGATAGTCATGGCCCAAAGACTCAATTCGATTGGATAATTTGTGTTGTAATTCATAATACGGCCTACGTGTCGTGATGTAATGTGCGTGTTGTATTTTTTTTTTTTTTTTTGCAACCTGCGCGTCGTGTATTTCTCTTTTATTCTTGTTGTAAATTAGATTTAGACTCGAATATAACTCGAGTTTCAAAATGTAATGTAAATTTTGAAGCGATGGAAGGTCCACTCGAGACGGAGTTACGAGGAGGGCGCGAGCAACACGAGGTGGTCAAAGGAAGGAGCTTGAGAAGTTGTTGACCTTAGGTTGACCATCTGATCTTCTCATTGGCTTGAGTAGATCGTAGTAGGGCCATGACATAATCACAAAATTATTTAATTAATTGTTTTTGTGTGTATGTGATGCATGCTAGTTAATTAAGTAATTAATTAGTGCCTAACGATTAGATTAGATCTAAGTCGTGCACATGATGCACCCTTCGATTAGATTAGATCTATCGTGTATATGATACGCATCATCGTTTAGATTAGATCTAAATCGCGTCAACTCGTAATGCCTACCATGCCGTGATACCTACCACTACCTCGATCGCATGTTGTTGTTGAATCTGCCAAAGCAGAGCAACACATACTATCTTGGTAGGGTACGGAGGGACACTTTTGGTCCCGCCTATCAACGCATGGGTGAGTACAGCTCAATTAGATTGAGTAACTAGTTAACTCAATTGGATTTTGTTTAACTATAGGCATTATCCAATGGTTGGTAGATAGGTCAAAATCACGTTTATATTAACTCTTGGGCGTATTAGCCAAAGCTAACTCGAGTTTTAATATAAATGCGGATTTTGATATTATAAACAAGAGTTGTATAGAGATGTAATTGGTAATTGTTACCTACCGATCATACTAAGTCTTGGGCGTATTAGTCAAAGCTAACTCAAGGGTTAGTATGATGTGGATCTTGTCCCACATGAATTATAGAATTCAGTGGGAGCATCATTTAGTTAAAGGTCTAATTAAATGATTAAGAATATGATACTTATATCTGCATTTATTTCTGTTGTAGATTACCATGACGTCGAATACGAACACCTTCTCCCTGCGATCTGTCCTCGAGAAGGACAAGCTCAACGGAGCAAACTTCCTGGACTAGTACAGGAACCTGAGAATAGTTCTCACTCAGGAACGTAAACTGTACGTTCTGGAGCAGCCCATTCCGGAAGCTCCTCCTACCACTGGCCCGCAAGCTGACCGAGATGATTTCAAGAAGCATCAAGATGATGCATTAGATGTGTCTTGTCTAATGCTCGCGACCATGAACTCTGAGCTTCAGAATCAACACGAGTTAATGGGCGCTTACGATATGGTTGAACATCTTCGTCAACTGTATCAAGGTCAAGCGAGGCATGAGAGATTTGAGATCTCAAGGTCACTATTTCAGTGCAAGATGTCAGACGGGGCTCCTATAGGCCCATATGTACTCAAAATGATTGGGTACATAAAGAACCTACAAAGGTTGGGGTTCCCACTTGGCCAAGAGCTGGCTACTGACCTGATCTTGCAATCCTTGCCGGATAGCTACAGTCAATTCGTTCTAAACTACAATATGAACGAGATTGACAAGCCACTGCCCGAGCTGCTTAGTATGTTGCGAACTGCTAAGATGAACCTTAAGAAGGCTAAGCCCAACACTGTTCTGATGGTTCAGAAACATAAGGGCAAGGGCAAGCCCAAAGGCAAGGGAAAGTCCCAAGCCAAGGGCAAAGGCAAGGCACTGAAGCCTAAAGGAGGGGTCGCCAAGGATGCTACCTGCTTCCACTGCGGTCAGACCGGGCACTGCAAGGTATACTTAGAGGATATTAAGAAGAAGCGAAGTGAGACTTCCACTTCAGGTATATATGTTATAGAAGTCAATCTATCTATTTCTACATCATGGGTATTAGATACTGGATGTGCTTCTCACATTTGTACTGATGTGCAGGCGCTGAGAAATAGCAGGGCATTGACAAAGGGCGAGCTGGACCTACGAGTAGACAATGGAGCACGGGTTGCTGCTATTGCTGTAGGGACTTACTTTCTATCTCTGCCCTCTAGGCTTGTACTAGAGTTAGTCAATTGTTGTTATGTGCCTACATTAACTAAGAACATTATATCAGTTTCTTGTTTGGACAAGAAAGGTTTCTCGTTTACAATAAAGAACAAATGTTGTTCCATCTATTTAAACGATATGTTCTATTATAGTGCACCTCTGATAAACGGACTCTATATTCTATACCTTGAGAGCCCTATCTATAACATAAATACCAAGAGGTTCAAGTCAAATGACATGAACCAAACCTACCTCTGGCACTGTCGCTTAGGTCATATAAATGACAAGCGCTTATCCCAACTCTATAAGGATGGTTTGCTGGACTCATTTGATTTTGAATCATATGAGATATGCGAGTCATGCCTACGAGGCAAGATGACCAAGACTCCCTTTAGTGGGCACAGCGAGAGAGCGACTGATTTGTTAGGACTTATACATAGTGATGTATGTGGCCCTTTCAATGTCGCTGCTAGAGGTGGTTATAGGTACTTCATCACATTTACTGATGACTTCAGTAGATATGGTTATGTGTACTTGATGACACATAAGTCTGAATCCTTTGAAAAGTTCAAAGAATTCAAGAATGAAGTACAGAACCAGCTTGGCAAGAGTATTAAGATACTTCGATCCGATCGAGGTGGAGAATACCTTAGCCATGAGTTCCGTGACTATTTAGCTGAGTGTCGGATTCTATCCCAACTCACTCCTCCTGGAACACCACAGTGGAATGGTGTATCCGAAAAGAGGAATCATACCTTATTAGATATGGTGAGTCACACAGATCTTCCGGCATTCCTTTGAGGCTATGCTCTAGACACGACAGCTTTTATACTCAACCGAGTTCCATCCAAGGCCGTGATAAAGACACCATATAGGATGTGGACTGGGAGAGATGCCCAGGTGTCTTTCATGAGGATTTGGGGTTGTGAGGCTTACGTTCGACGTCAAGTCTCAGACAAGTTAGGACCCAAATCCGACAAGTGCTATTTCATTGGATATCCCAAGGAAACTAAGGGATATTACTTCTACATTCCCAGTCAGCACAAGGTAGTTGTGGCAAAGACTGGGGTCTTTCTAGAAAGGGACTTTGTTTCTAGAAAGACTAGTGTGAGCACGTTCGATCTTGAAGAAGTTCAAGAAGCGAACAATAGTACTGATGCCTCGATGGAAGTTGAACTGGAACCACAAAGTGTTGTGGATGATGTTGTTCCACAAAGAGTTGAGGAACAACCAGTTCAAGTAGGCATACCTCTTCGCAGGTCTGATAGGGTACGTCGTCAGCCTGAGAGATACTCATTTCTCTTGTCTGACCATGATGACGTTGTGCTCATAGATGATGAGTCTACCACCTATCAGGAAGCTGTGATGAGACCAGATTCCGAGAAATGGCTAGAGGCCATGAGATCCGAAATGGAATCCATGTACACCAACCAAGTATGGACTTTGGTTGATCCACCTGAAGGGGTAAAGCCCATTGGGTGTAAGTGGGTCTTTAAGAGAAAGACTGACATGGATGGACTTATTTATAAGGGTCGCTTAGTAGCTAAAGGTTTCAAGCAGATTCATGGTATTGACTATGATGAAACCTTTTCTCCAGTAGCGATGTTTAAGTCTATTCGGATCATGCTTGTTATTGTAGCTTACCATGACTATGAGATATGGCAGATGGATGTCAAAACCGTATTTCTGAATGAAAACCTGCTCGAGGATGTGTACATGACACAACCTGAGGGTTTTGTAGATCCACAGCATACTAGCAAAGTATGCAAGCTGCATAGGTCCATTTATGGACTAAAGCAAGCTTCTCGGAGTTGGAATCTTCGATTCGATGATGCAATCAAATAGTTTGATTTCATCAAGAACGAATATGAGCCTTGGGTCTATAAGAAGGTTGTAGGGGATATAGTTGTCTTCCTCATATTGTATGTGGATGACATACTACTCATTGGGAAGGACATCCCTATGCTTCAATCTGTCAAGACCTGGCTAGGGAGTTGCTTCTCAATGAAGGACTTAGGTGAGGCATCCCGCATTTTAGGGATACAGATCTATAGAGATAGATCTAAGAGATTGCTTGGCCTAAGTCAGAGTACATATATTGACAAGGTACTCCTTCGGTTTGCCATGCAGAACTCCAAGAAGGGATTTCTGCCGATGTCACATGGCGTGAGTCTTTCGAAGACTCAGGGCCCCTCTTCTAGAGAGGAGAGAGACCGCATGGATCAGATCCCTTATGCTTCAGCCATAGGATCTATCATGTACGCCATGCTATGTACTCGACCTGATGTCTCGTATGCTTTGAGCATGACGAGCAGATACCAGTCAGATCCAGGTGAAAGTCACTGGATAGCGGTCAAGAATATTCTTAAGTACTTAAGAAGGACTAAAGAATATTTCTTAACATATGGAGGCGATGATGAGCTAGCTGTAAAGGGTTACAGTGATGCTAGCTTCCAGACCGACCAGGATGATTATCTATCGTAGTCAAGGTTCGTGTTTTGCATAAATGGTGGTGCTGTGAGCTGGAAGAGTTCGAAGCAGGACACAGTAGCTGATTCTACGACAGAGGCCGAGTATATTGCTGCATCAGAGGCAGCAAAGGAGGCAGTTTGGATTCGCAAGTTCATCACTGAACTTGGGGTGGTTCCTAGCATTGCTGACCCTATTGAGCTCTATTGTGACAACAATGGAGGTATAGCATAGGCGAAGGAACCTCGCTCACACCAGCGGACCAAACACATACTACGGCGCTTCCATCTCATTCGAGAGATCATCGAGAGAGGAGATGTGAAGATTTGCAGAGTACCTAAAGAGGCTAACATCGCAGATCCCTTGACCAAGGCTTTGGCACGGAGGAAGCATGATGGTCACACTAGGTCATTGGGGCTTAGAGCCTACACTGATTGGCATTAGTGCTAGTGGGAGATTGTTAGCTAGAGCACTAGAGCCAATCATTTGATGATTGTATTTTGGACTTGTTGTATCATATTCTATATAAATAAAGGTATTTGGTTTTTGGTTATTATACTTACTTGTATTGGTGCCAAATAAACTAAGTATAATAACGTCCTTGAGTAGAAGGTTCTTACCTATATCAATCGATTGGTTGAATCGATAGTGAGATGATATAGGGAACACTACTCTTAATAATTCCTAGTCGAGTATTAACATTCAAGGACAATGTTAATGCAATAAGACTAGCATGTAGGTCAACTCGATGACTTGATCTCACAAGTCATGGATATAGAGATATCAAGTTGACACATGGGTATACATTAGAGAATGTATACTGAATGACCCGCCATGAGAAAGTATCATGGATCATTATATGAGTGTCATATATTTTCTCATGTGGCTATTAGTATGACTACTAGTCCTTAGACCTGAAGTCACCATAGATCCCTACATAAGGAGTTATATACTTTGATTTCGTCAAACGTCACCCGTAACTGGGTGGACTATAAAGGCGATTACTGGGTATATAACAAATTATGCAGAGGGATGTGAGTGATGTAGATGGGATCTATCCCTCCTATATGACGGGAGAGACATCGATATTCTTGATAGAGTGAGACCACGAAGTGCATGGCCATGCCTATTCAGTCAATATGAGATATGATCATCTTTTATATCTACTTGCGAGATTTAGATTGCGGAGAGGAACATCTATGCCTCACATTGATCAATCTAGATGTCTAGGATAGAAGGACACTTGTCATATATTGTGAGGAGTCACAATTAATAGTCACAAGGTGATGTTGGATCTCAACATTTCTTGTAACTTGGGTAGCAATGATGTATTGCTAGATGCCGCTCATTGCTTATGTTTTAAAGGAGTTTAGAAACATTGCCAACGTTACAAGAACCTATTGGGTCACACACAAAGAACAAGTGGATGGAGATTAGGTTCATATGATGAACCAATTGGATTAGGTTCATATGATGAACCAATTGGATTCGGATTGATTTAAATTAGACTTATTGAGTTAGACTCAATTAGATTCAATTGTTGAATGAGTCTAATTTAAATTTGATTTATTAAGTCAATTTATATTAATGAATTGAGATTCATTAGATTGAAATTGGCTTGAATCAAAGAATGAATTCAACTCAACATGGAAGAGATTTGGTCAATTTTGACTTGACCAAAATGGGAAGTTGAAACATCAAGTTTGACTTGATGAATTGCTACTTCATGGAGGATGACTCATCCTACATGGCAGCCACATCATCTCCACCTCATGAGGTGTGCCACCTCATGGAGGTTACAACACCTCCCATTCCATTTAATGTGGCCGGCCACATTAAATGAGGGGGTTACATTGTGTGGCCGGCCACACTAATGTGAAGAGGGGATTTTATTTTGTGGCAATTAGTGGCATTGATGTGTGGTAATTGTCTCATCTTCTTCCTTGTTTCTTCCTTCTCTTCTCTTGTGGTTGCCGAGAGCTTTTGATGAAAAGAGAAGGTGGTTGAGTGGGTTCCAACACAAAGGAAGAGTGAAGGTCACAAAGGAGGGACACTACTTCTTGAGTGTATGACATTCCCTTTTGCATCCTTTCTTTTCTTCCTTTTAAATCCTACCCGAGAGCCCTAGAAAGTGCTAGCACACTTGGGTGCTCTCTTCTCCATCCTTGAGTGTTAGAGAACACCTCTTGTTCGTGTGGATATCACTAGAGAGTTGTCTACGTTGACAACTTCGAGATCTGGCGTACCGTTGGACGAGCGGGATTTGCGAGGGCACGCTTCGAAGGTAAAATGTTTCTCCTTTGTAGATCTACTGTAGATCGTTGTTTAAAACTCGTATTCGTGTTTTCAAAATTTTTCTTCGCACGAGATCCAGTGGCATGGGTGATTCGGGGTTTCCGCGACGCGAAAAAGCGGTTTTCGTGGCCCGAAAAACCCAACAAATAAAATTATGAAAATGGTGGTCCGAGTGCCTTGACTCAGAGCGCCCGGACTGGATTTGCCTGAAGTAGTGTGCCTGGCCAAGCGCCTTAACGGTCTGGGTGCCCGGAGTTGCTCTAGGCGCCCGGACGACCAAAACCTATCTATGCGGTGAGCTGGAGCGCACTAATTGGGGGAACTACGTCAAGGTCTGAGCGCCCAGGGGTGGTCCGGGAGCTTGGAGGTGGATAACTTTTGCAGATTGAGTTTCAATGAGAGCAAGCCACATCAGGCCTGTGGAGGCGCTCGGGGGAGGTTCCAAGCTCCCGAAGTGGGGCTCCCGGATTTGACCAGCACCTCAAGAACAATATTCTGAACAACTTCTGATTTTGCATGCTGCTCAGAAAACGGCTCCTCGACACCCGAAAGCTGCTTCAATGACGACTGCGCTTAAGATTTTACTCTCCAAGTCATTGGTATCGTTGTTATTCAAATTACTTATACTAAAGTTGTAATTATTCTTGTAATCATCAGATTGATTAGTATTGTCCCATCGAAAGCACTCTCACGTGTGAGTCTTAGAGTAGGAATCACCACAGGCTCTGAACCAAGTAACTCTTGGTGTGTTAACATTATCTCTTTCTTTCTTTCTGTATTTATTCCACTGTAATTTTACTTGATCGATTTTGAATGAACATGAAAGCTGCGAGCGCTATTCAACCCCCCCCCCCTCTCTAGCACAATGATCCTATAGTCGCGATTCTCTACTTTTTGTCTAATTGCGTTGAGTCCGTTAAGCAGTTCTTGGATCTGAGCGTGGAGTTGATTTGCTAACTCACCATCCTACATCTTAATATTGTATAATTTATTTAAAATGAAGTTTTGTTTGCTCACCTTAGTGTCGGAGGTGCTCTCGTGAAGCTCGATTAACTTTTTCCATAATTCCTTGGCACTGTTAAAGGGGTCGACCCGATTTAATTCCTCTTTGGTTAAGCCACATTGAAGGGTCTAGGTTGCTTTCGCATCAGTTTCGATCTTCTTCATTACAGTTTGGTCCTAATTTTCATAGGATACTGGTTTTCTAATGTCGTCGAGTGGAAGTACGAAGTCGATTTCGATGATGATCCACATCTCGACTTGTGTTTTGAGATGATATTCCATTCAGCTCTTCCAATAGCCGAAATCTTCACCGAGGAAGAGTGGTGGGCATGCGATGCTATAACCTTCTTGGTAGGTCATTTGAAAAGCAAATCTTGCGCATAATAAAATACGAAAACTTGTCCCAAGACTTAGTCTTAGATTAGCAATGTGGTATAAAGGAAAAAAAAAATACTAAAGAACTCAAGTGGTGTTGCACCAAATTCAAGAAAAAATTTATTGTGAGAATGAATGATCGAAAGGGGCCATTATACCTGATATAGGTTAAGTTTAGTAGGTCCCCGGTGAGAAGGAGAAAAGAGATAGCAGGATTAAACAAGCATGAATACCAGTCGGGGTAATATGCTTAAGAAAATAGGTCAATATCGGTCGGTATAATACCTTAAGAAAGATCTACCAATATTGGCCGGGTATACATGTTTAAGATAGATAAACCAAGATTATCTGAATTTGCACATCTGGATATAGACTAGTATTGGTTGGGCGTATATGATCGCCCAGGTATATAAAGATACAAGGCCTTACAGGATTTAGGGTATATTATCAGACGATTAAGGACATATGTTGAACAATATTAATAACCCGCCCGGACATAAATTATGTTCAATTCCGTCTGATACAAATCATAGTATAATACCGAGCTGTCTATAACATAGTAAAAACAGGATAAGCAAGCCTGGGGGATAAATATACCTCAATATAACTTATAAGACAGGGCGAGGATAGATATTGCAGAAATATTCATAAATAGCTTATGAAAATATATGTCGCATGTGATTGCATAACAGGTTGACTAATTTGGCGGGAAGAATGTTTCTAGACTCTTCTACAGGTACTAAGCGACAAAAAGGGTACATCTGGGGTATAAAAAAGATTCCTTAAAAACTATTTTCTGCAAGTACCTGGCTTACGTCACTTCATTACAAACTCTAACAAACTGGGATCCACTTCATGATTACGAAGGTTATATGAAGTGGTATAAAAAGGGGAATCCTCTCTGTTGGTCAGGTATGCTCACGCTTACAACACTCATAATCATTCTAGTTCAGTTACTGTTCATCTTTTTTCCTTCGACACCAAGAGAGATCACTGACGGGAGCGTCGGAGGGCCTAGCCAAGGATTCTCACCCTGGTCTTAGGTCACTAACAATAGTGTTGGCTGGTCTCTTGTGCGCAGGAGGTCGTTAAAGCTCCAGATCTTGGTATTCCTCAGAGGATCTTTCCTTCTGTCCTTGGGTCTTTGCACAAGGAGATGTTCTGTAACTTTATTCTTCTGGATTCGCTTTGGTTTTCTCAGATCGAAAGTCCTCAGGTATTCTTCTTCATCAATAGTAAGTTTTCTTCCCAGCTTTCCGTTTTGTTCAATTTCTCAGGCAGGATCAATACCGATTCCAATCGACTCTAAAAAAATTTAAAAACTAAATGACGAAAAAGTTGCTTGAATGGTGGTTTCACCGATTCCAAGTGGCCCTGCTTTGATACCAATAGTAGGATCGTTGCACCAGAGGGAGGTAAATAGCGCTCGTGGTTTTTTCACACTTTTCAAAAAACACAGAATAAACATAGTGGATAAAAAGCAAGATAAAACAAACGTTAACCAGTGTTGGTTTTACTTGGTTCGGAGAATGTGACGACTCCTACTCCAAGACTCATGATCGTCGATCACTTTCGTTGGGCAATTCACTATCAATTCGAATATTACAAGAATAGTTGAATTATAATATAGATGTAAATATTATAAGTTACTGACAACTACAGATTTTGAAGATTCTTGACTTTGGTTGTCGAAGCAGCGTTTAGGCGTTGTCGAGACTTTTCTAGAGTAGCGCGCAAGAGAGAAACTTGTTCATAATGTTGTTATAAAGTGTTGGTCGAATCCTCCTTTTATAGTCCGCTATTGGCCCCTAGAACCTCCCCCGAGCGCCCCCATAGGGTTGACATGGTGTGCTCTCGTCGAAACTCGATCTGGCATAAGTTATCCATCTCCGAGCGCCCGGACCACCCCGGGCGCCTGGATCGTGACGTAGGTCCACCAATTATCGTGCTCCATCTCGCTGGAAAGATCAATTTTTGGTCGTCCAAGCGCTTAGAGCAACTCCGAGCACTCAGACCGTGAGGCCGCCTGGCCAGGCACCCTACTACTCGGTAAAGTCATCTCGAGCACCTGGAGCAGCTTTGGGCGCCCAAAGCCCGGGCGCCCGGACCAACATTTTCTGCACTTCTATTTTCTGCAAAACAAGGTTAGTCCAAGCAAATAATATTTAAAGAATGACAAGTTTTGATAGTCTTCGGATTGTCCGGTCCTAACTTGTTTTGCATAAACCCTAGGTTGGACCGACACCTACTATCCCCTCTTGGGGAATGCGTCCTCACCTACTCCTCAAAGGAGAAATTACCTTTTGTCAGACCGGTCCTCCAGACCATCTGGATTTTTTCTCAGCATCCTAGACTTCAGGACTTCATACTAGACGTCCACTCTATGACCTGTCCAGTCTTCCACTTGACGTCCATGACCCCCAGGATTTTCACCTAGAGTCCTCGACTCTAGGATTTCACCCAAAGTCCTCGACCTGCCAAGACTTCGCCCAGTCCCCAAGACCAGGACTTCGTTGCCTAACCGTAGTTAGGACTTTTCTTTTCCTAAAATCACTTAGGACTTTCCTGCACACTTAGTTCAACTTTATTAGATAATAAGATAGCTTAACTTTGAACCCTTTGCCATAATCAAAATTTAGGTTTGATCATCTGGTGCTTTCTGCACCAACACTATATGCACTATAAAACTATTATAATTTGCATTGAAACAATATACCTTTTTTGAATGGTATTGTGCCAATACGATCGTATAACAGTTGCAATTCTACTAGGTGTGCCTGGAGGATGATTCTCATTGTACTAACTTTCAGCACGTCCCTAGAAAACATTCACCTTCTAATCATTTCCAATGATTGGATCATCGTTGATAGTGACAAATGATCTCCCTAAAACCTCATCTTCAACCTTACTTCATGTTGACCACTTTCTTCTATCTGCAGTGCTAGAATCCACCTTCTCCAAATTTACGAGTTTAATTGGGAATTCACGACCAGACAGTTGAGTCTCTGGAACAAAAGTCAGAGTAAATGGTTCATTTTCTATCAGAGATGTAAAAGATATACCAGTTGTATGTGGAGTAAATGAATAATTTTGTAGATATGAATAATTTGGTAGATATTGACCATATTAATTATTTGGTGGGTATGTATTATGTGAATAATTTGGTAGATATGAAAAATATGAATAATTTAGTGAAATTTGAAAATTTTGGAAAAAAACATTTTCTAAAAAGTTTCTTAAAATAATCCTCGATTATTTTCATCCATTTTGAAGGAAAATAGTAGAGAGAAGATTTTTCGAAGGACTTCGGTATTTGTATAATTGAAAGAAGTTTTGTAAGATGATGAGTATTTATAGATAAAATTTTAACTTTTTTTATTAAAATAAACCTTAACTAGCCGTTGTATGAATTTACTAGCCGTTTACATTGTATCCAATCTTTTTATTCCACTGGAAGAAAAAACAGAGGTGAAAGAACATATGACAATTGTCAATAAGCTTAAGTAATTGAAAAAACAATAGTGAGACAATAGGCCCATCTGCCATGCTCAGCATTACAGAAAAAACATGATGATAGCCAACGCCCAAAGATTCCTCAATCAATGTGCACTCGGACACTGAATCACCAATTGTATCAGTTCTTTCCTCTTGCAGCACACTCATGGCTTGTACTGGTTTTTACTATAGGATAAGAATGCATCAACACTGTTCTTTAGAATAGTTGGCATTACCAAACAAAAACTGTTAGACTGGTTTCTATATTTCTTCTACTTTTGATTCAAATTTCAGAACAACTTGTTTGCATCATTTTGAACTGCAATAGACCAAAAGCTTGTCCATAATGTCACTGGTATCAGTTATTCCTATTTTCCCAAGTGATCTCATAGCTGAAGAGAGATCTTTGAAGATACTACTTCCCTCGATGCAATTTTGGGTCCTCCTCTTTGTCGTACTTTGAGGTCTTTGAGGTGTTGTCATGGTCATCACCAGCTTTGAAATTTTACTGCGGTAAATGGGACAGACAGGTGATGGCAAGCACAAGGTTATGGAGTAGGGCTTGCCATGGCAGCACAAAGCAAGTATGCAATGGGCACACATCTGATGCTTGCATTAAATATTTGAAATATATTGCATCAAATATTCAATCCAGTTCTATCCTTCCAATTTATCAAACCAATTAACGAATAAGAAGTATTCTACAAAATCATGAGTGCACCAAACACACTAAAAGCACTTGCCAATGAGTATTATCTTTAGTGAATCCTTCTCGACAACAATTTCAATTTGAATGAAGTCTTTAGATGTAGATCTACTAATGTAGTTCAGAACATTGACCTTCACCAAGTGCAATCTATTCATTTATTATTGTCAAGAAAAAAGAAATAGCTTGTATATGATCTCAGAACCTTGGAAACAGACCTGGCATGCGTATGAAACTTCATTTCCATATTGCATGAATATTTCCTCTCTAACAATTTCTGCAACAAAGAATATCTTTGGATATTTGCTAGCTATATCCTACATGCTAAAGAAAATCACCTAAGAAATTTTTTGCATAAGGAACTTTTATACCATTGAACAATGAAAAATGAAGCAGCACTTCAACTAACTGAAGCAAACCATAGTAGCTTAGTTATTCCATTAAGATTTCAAAGATACTAGCTAGCAATGCTTGTAGAAGTGCAACCTCAAGACTCTTTGCAATTTCCCCTGGCTTGATCAAATCTTCCTGTTCAACACCAATAGAATAGGAAGGTTTGGTTACTCCTGAATGTTCCAATGCCTTCTAGTACATCATCAATCTACTCATATCCTTCAGATAATAAAATTTTTAATAGAAATTACCTTTTGTGGCACTTTACCAGCATCAATATGAGATTTGAACATTGACTCAGTCGAATCCCATATACTAATCACTTCTCTACTACATTTATTGATGCAAATGCTAACTTTAAAATTGTAAATAAAAGAAAATATGGTACCTGATATTCAGGACCACAGCATATACCAGGATATGGAAGAAGTGAAAGAAATCATTCAGAGAGGAACCAAAATCATCACCTTGATGTCGGCGGGCTGGGAGAAGATTTATAGGTAGAACCTATGACCAAGATGAGAGTGATCCCCCATCCAAATCCAAAGAAACCTAACACCGTGCTGAAGAACCCCATCGCCACTATCAAATCCACCACCTAGCTAAACAAAATCAACAAAGGCAGATAGAAGAGAAGAAAAGTGCAGATGTCTAGCTGCGCTCAGGTCCACTTGCTGGAGGACTTGTCTGTGGTGGTAGAGGAGGAGTTGTCAGTGGCGGTGGAGGCGGCGAGATGGAAGTCGCCGAGGAGTTGTCGATGGCATTTGTTTTTTTTATATAAACAAATGCTTTAAACGCATTCAATTGCTTGAACGTATTCAAAGCCACGTTGGCATTAACATCATGTCACCTTTTTAGGAGGACTGTTTTTCGCAGCCCTCTGACATACCCCTCCGTCCGGCCTCACCTTCTATTTTAATCTTCTTCCATTTATATCATTTCCATCCCTTCTTTTCATTATTATTTTCAATCACTTTATAGATATGTTTGGTTCAAATCATCATGTATAACCTTGGTTATATGATTATCAGGTAATCATATAACCAAGATTATAGAGAATAAAACATAATCAAATGTTCTTTGGTTCAACCTAGGTAATGCAATAAAAACTTATTTGTTTGAAGGTTTTAATGAATACCCTAGTTTAATATTTTACCGTATTGCCCTCAATTACAAAACCAACTATACATAATATTATTATTAATTTATTTATTTTTTAATGTTTTTTACTTTTCTTTTTCCTGTATTTTTTTTACTTTTTTATGTGTTTTTTTATTTTTTAATGTTTTTATATTATTTATATTTATATATTTTTAATTTTTACATTTTTTTATTTTTAATTTTAATTAATTTATTTTATTTTTAATTTTTTTAAAAAAAAAAATTTAAAAATTTAAAAATTTTTATAAATTTTTTATTTTTTAAAAAAAAAATTAAAAATTTTTTATTTTTTAAAAAAAAAATTAAAATTTTTTAACATTTTTAAAAATTTTAAAATTTTTTTTTTTTAATTTTAAAATTTATATTTTTTTTTTTATTTTTTTTAAATAAATTTTTAAATTTTAAATTTTTTAAAACATTTTTTTATTTTTTTACATATTTAATATTTTTTTACATTTTTTCTCTTTTTTTAATATTTTTTCTTATCGGAGGGTATTTTTGGTTAAAAAAAATTCGTTAACCCCGAAATCAAGAAAAACCTTAGTTTTCTAAGGTTTTTCGATTCCGGGCTGCATGACCCTTTTGCTGACGTGTCGGGAATGGAATATTACTTGGGAATCATCGAATACCTAAACCAAACAAGGTTTTTATTAATAACCTTGGATGGATAACCAAGGTTATCAAGAATAACCCCGAACCAAACGCACTCTATGTGTTTTCACTAATCCCTATACACCTTCTATTTTAGTTTTTGATTTTTTAATCTGTTTTTTTAATTTTTATCAATTTTATTTTTTAATAATTTTTTATTATATATTTATAATCTTTTGTCTATTTTTAGTTATAAATTTTAGGAGTTATCAACACTCGAAGCACGAAGGATGGGTAATTTAAGGGAAGGGGAGATTTTGACATGTGTCAAGCGTTAGAGGGGATAATTTAAAGGGAGAGAGGTGTTTGACATGTGTCAAAGTTTGGAGGGTAGGTAATTTAAAGAGAATGAGGAATTTTGACATATGTCAAGAGTTGGAAGTGGGATAATTTAAAGGGATGAAAGATTTTATTGTGGCAAAAGGTGAATACGCTCGGCCCCAGCGCCCCCGCCAACCCGTCCCAAGGCCAACACGGAGGAGGTAAATCACGGACGGCTACTAGCCTTTGGAATAGTGACTAGCATATAAGGGAGGTATTTACCTCGGCTTTATCGAGATTCGAACCTCAGACCTCATTGTGGTAACATCTCATGCGCTAGACACTAGACCCATCCGAGGGGACTGAAAGATTTTTAATATATATCAAGGGTTGGAAGTAGAGTAATTTAAAGGGATGAAAGATTTTGACATGTGTAAAGGAAGTTAAAGATACATAATTTAAAGGGAGAGGGTGTTTTGGAAAAATATAAAAAAATATAAAATAAATAAATAAAATTGATTAAAAAATAAAATTAAATAAAAATTTAAAAAATAATAATTAAAATTAATTAAAAAATAAAATTAAATAAAAATTAAATAAAATTAAAAAATATATAAGTATTGATAAAAAATAATAAACTAAATTAATTTAAAAAATTAAATTAAATTTAAAAATAATAAACAAAATTAATTAAAAATAAAATTAAATAAAATTAAAAAATATATAAATATTGATGAAAAAATAATAAATAAAATTATTTTAAAAAATAAAATTAAATAAAATTGAAAAAATAAAGAAAAAAGAAAGGGTAGAACTGTCATTTGATAGGGAGAGAAAGGAGGGGAGAGGGGTGCGGTGTCACATCAGGAGGGGGGAAAAGCAATTTACCTTTTTTAATAACTTACCAATGTGGAAACCTTATATTGGAGTGATCCTCATGTTTAGATTGCACACATTCGGTCTAATTTGATTTATGCATGCCACATGTTCGATGAAATGTCCCAACCGCTTCTATTACTTTAGTTATCGCATTTAAGTTTGTTAAACTTTTTGCCATGCTTATTATTGTCATGCTTTAAAAAGGTAGATCCGCTACCTTAGTGGCCCCCCTAGTGCCAGCCCCACGGATATGGAGGGAGGTTCATGCAGGTACACAGGCCATAGGCGCATGGCGGGGTAAACCTCAGGTCGTCAGTTCCTGAGAATCGACCCCTGGCCATTACGCCAGAGATACCATGCGCCCACCGTCTGCGCTACGCCCTGGGAACTTATTATTGTCATGCTTTAGTTCATTTGAATGTTGGTTATATTTGTGTCTTTCGTTTAATGCAATTAGATTAGGTTATGTTTCATTCATGCTTCATTATTTAAATGTTTACTTTATGTTGCTTTCCATTTTCTTATTCTCATAGTTTAGGTTAAATTAGATTTCTTTACTTACCGTGCCTTTCATTTATTAGGATTAAATTTTATTATCTGTATTGTTATTTCATTTCTTAGTTTTAGCACTCAAATCCAAACCTCCCATTTTAGATCAAAAATCATAAGCAATAACAATTGCATCCTAAGATTATCACTCTATTGTTACATTCCTTGGAAGAAACGATCTTGTTGGTGCAATCATGCCCTGGAAGTTTCAATGTGTTGATAATTATTTAAGTTTAGGTTAATACGGTGGAACTAACATGCATTGTGAGTTTGCAGGAGGAGTTTCTTGCAGGTCATAAGACCAGATGCAAGAGAAGTCCAAGAAGGTCGAGGACTGGATTCTTGGTAAAAAGAGTTCTTGCAGGTCAGAAGACCAGATGCAAGGCAAGAGAAGTCCAAGAAGGTCGAGGACCGGATTCTTGGCAAGAGAAGCTCCTACAAGTCACAAGATTATGTGTGTGATAGGCTCACTGTCAGAGATCGACTGGTAAATCGATTCAGACATGGCAGTGCGGCAGATTGCCTCTGAATCGATCAGCCGATCGATTGAAGGTAAGGCAATCGATTGGCTGATCGATTGGTAAAGTTCTGCGCAGCACAGAATGCGTCTGGATCGATCAGCCGATCGATTCAAGGTACTGAATCGATCGGCCGATCGATCCATGAACATTCTGTGCGAAGCATAGAATCGTTCTGAATCGATCAGCCGATCGATTCAAGGTACTGAATCGATCGGCTGATCGATCCGTGAACATTCTGTGCGAAGCACAGAATCGTTCTAAATCGATCAGCCGATCGATTCAAGGTATTGAATCGATCGGCCGATCGATTCACGAAGTTGCGATCTCATGAAGCAAGCGGCTGAATCGATTCAAACGATGCCCCAATCGATCCAAGTCAAATAAAAGAATCTGCACCGTTGATTTTGACGCGATGACTTCCAACGGATAGTTGTGAATCGATTGGGATATAATCTCAATCGATTCACGGCGATGGCGGCGTGAGAAACGGCTAGTTTTCTCAACGTATAAAACATGGGAAGAAACTGGGAAATGAACAACAACGAAAAATATACTGTTCCATTGCTCTCCAAGCCTTTTGAAAGCTCTTAAGTGATCAAGATTCAAAGCAAAGGGTTCAAGCTCCTCTCCACTACGTACTGAAATCTCACCTGCAAAGAAGAATTTGGTTAAAGCTTGTAATTCTTCTCTACTTCTTCGTTGTAGCATTAGTGATATTTACTTTGAAGAGAAGGGAGAGTTATTTTTCTGTTAAGGTTTCTCCACCTTCGGTGTGATTCCGAGAATGAGGGTTTTTGATAGTGAAAGAGTGTGAGTGGTGTGGATCCTTGGACTAGTCACCTCCTTGAGGAGGTGGATACCAAGTAAATACCGGTGTTAGCATTGCCTTCAGATTTCCGCTGTGCAAAACAAAGTTGGTCAGCAAAAGAAGTGAGTCATTCACCCCCCCCCTTCTAGCTCAACCGATCCTAACAAGTGTTATCAGAGCATTGGTTTGCTTTTGAGGATTCATCGTCAAGAAAGCACAAGTTAAAGAGCAACAAGATGTCAATGAAGGAGGGACATAGTACTTCACGACCATCATTCTATGAATGCAGCAATTTTGCTTATTGGAAGAGCCGCATGGAACACTATCTCATGACCGAAATTGATATGTGGTTCTCAATCACGGAGGGATTCATGGCGCCAACTGAAAATGGAAAAATGCTTGAGTCATCAAGGTGGACTGTTGAACAAAAAATGAAGGCTCAAGCAAATGCAAAGGCGATTGTGACTCTTCAATGTGGATTAAGCTCGGAACAACTCAACAAAGTTGGACCCTTTAAGAGTGCCAAGGATTTGTGGGATAAGCTTATTGAACTAAATGAAGGCACCAAGGATTCAAGAATTGCAAAGAGGGACTTGTTGATAAATCAACTTCAAAACTTCACCATGAAGGATGGAGAAACGGTAAGCTCACTACATGGGAGATTCAAGGAACTCCTAAATGGTCTTCATTCAGTTGGAGAGAGTGTGGAGAACCGAGATCTCATAAGGTATGCTTTAAAATCTTTCCCAAGAAACTCTTTATGGTCATCCATGGTGGATGCTTATAAGGTTTCAAGGGATTTGTCAATAGTGAAATTGGATGAATTATTTTGTGAACTTGAATTGCATGAGCAAGCTAACACAAGCCATAAGGAGAAAGGTATAGCCTTGGTTGCAGGTGAAAAGAGCAAAAAGAAGCACAAGGAAAAGAAAAAGGAGAAGAAGGAGTCATCTTCAGAATCCGAACAAGATAGTGATAGTGATAGTGATGAAGAGCTATCATCAAGTGAAATGGCAAACTTCGTTCGAAGAATGAGACATTCAAGGAAGTTTGACAAGAAGGATGTTAAGAAAATCTTCAATGATGAGAAAAGAAAAGGTAAATCTCTTGTGGATTCTAAGAATAAAACTGATGTAATTTGCTATGAATGTAAGAAAAAGGGGCACTACAAAACGGAGTGTCCAAAGTTGAAGAAGCAAGAGGAAAAGATCAAGAAAAAGAAGAAGGCGTTGAAAGCCACATGGGATGACTTATCATCAAGCTCATCGGAAGAAGATGAAAGGAACAGCTCAAAGCACATGGCTCTCATGGCCTTAAGTCATGTAGAAGATAGTGAAGATGAAGATAGTCATGAAGAAGATGTGGAGTCTTCAAGTGAGTCATCTTCTAGTGATGATGAGGTAATTTCCCCCAAGCTTGATAAGATGTATGCCACCATTGCATGCTTAAGCAATGCACTAGCTAAATCAAAAGGGAAGGTTAAAAGATTGCAAAATGAATTGAAATCACTCAAAAATGAAATTGTGCCATGTGAAAGTTGCATGCTTCATGAAAATGACAAAAATGATGTTGATGATCTTGAAAAAGAAAATGTATCATTGAAATCACAAGTTGATGATCTTAGATGTGTTCTAGTAAAATTTACTTCAAGCTCAAAATACTTAGACATGATTCTAGGAGCTCAAAGAGGCGTGTACAATAAAGCGGGACTAGGTTTTAAATCTCAAGATAAGGAAGTTAAATTCATGTCCCTAATTAGTAGAAACCATGCTTCAAGGGTTAAGGTTGTTCAAGCTTGGGTACCCAAGCAATTTGTTATTGATGCTACCGGACCCAAAGTGTGGGTACCAAAACATTTGGTTCATCGTGTTTAAACAGGCATGCGCAAAGGGGGAGCATCCAACAACATGGTTCGTAGATAGTGGATGCTCTAAGCATATGACGGGAGACTCATCAAAATTTTCATCATTTAGACACAAAAGTAAAGGTACCGTTTCTTTTGGTAATAGTGGTGAGCTAAAAGTTATAGGAATTGGAGATATTAGAATTTCCGAGAAATTTGTGATAAAAAATGTGTTACTAGTAAAAGGCATGGCTTTTAATCTCTTGAGTGTTAGTCAACTATGTGACTCGGGGTATAGAGTTGAGTTCAACTCATCTCAATGCCTAGTCAAACATAGTGAACTAAACACCAATGTTCTCATAGGCCATAGAAAAGAAAATATTTATCAAGTTGAACTATTTGGTGCTACTAATGTGTTTGCTAAGTGTCTCATGTCCAAAGAAGAGGAGACGTGGCTTTGGCACCGGAGACTCGCTCACACCAACATGAAGAATATCAAAAATCTCTCAAAAAAGGAGTTGGTGCACGGATTGCCAAAGTTGAAGTTTCAAAAGGACAAAATATGTGATGCATGTCAAATGGGTAAGCAAACCAAAGCTACTCATAAAGGTAAAAATGTTGTAAGTACTTCAAATGCTTTAGAGCTCATTCACATGGATTTATTTGATAGTAGCAAATATATTTCTTTAAATGGTAGTAGATATTGCTTTGTGATTGTGGATGATTACACTAGATATACATGGGTGTTTTTCTTGAAACATAAGGATCAAACTCTAGATACCTTGATTGCTTTTTGTAATAGAGTAGAAAATGAAAAGGCTCATAAGATAAACAAAATAAGAAGTGATCATGGAGGTGAGTTTGAAAATGATAGATTCACAAGTTTTTGTATGGAAAAAGGCTACAAACATGAGTTTTCAACCCCTAGAACACCTCAACAAAATGGAGTTGTTGAGAGGAAAAATAGGGTGTTACAAGAGGCCGCTAGGAGCATGTTAAATGAATATTCACTACATAGCTTCCTATGGGCCGAAGCAATCAATACGGCTTGTTATGTCCAAAATCGAACTTTAATACATAGGTTTCTAGGAAAAACACCTCATGAATTGTGGTTTGGTAAACAACCTACAATTAAGCATCTTAGAGTATTTGGGTGTAAGGTCTATATTCTAAACACCAAGGATCACTTGGGAAAGTTTTCCGCTAAGGCGGATGAGGGGATTCTTGTAGGTTACTCAAGTCATAGCAAGGCATATCGAATTTACAACAAAAGATCAAAACAAGTTGAAGAATCACTAAATGTTGTATTTGAAGAAAATCCCTCTTTAAACTCTATAAGAACAAACGATGAAGAATTACAATTTGAGTTAGAAAAACTAACACTAAATGAGGTAAATCATCAAGGAGAAGGAAATCAAGAAAATGATGGTGAGAAAAATGAACCTTTGCCACTTGAACCCGAAATTATAACAAATCAAGACTCAAGACCTACTAGGACTCATGTAAATCATCCCTTAGATCAAGTAGTAGGAGACATTACTTAAGGAGTAAGAACTCGATCTTACTTTAGAAATGAAGGAAGTCAAGTTGCCTTAATATCTCAAATAGAACCAAAAACCATTGATGATGCATTGTTTGATCCGGATTGGATTTTAGCAATGCAAGATGAATTATCTCAATTTGAGAGAAGTCAAGTTTGGGATTTAGTTCCTAGGCCTAACAACAAATCAATTATTGATACAAAATGGGTTTTTAGGAACAAACTTGATGATAAAGGGATAGTGGTGAGAAACAAAGCTAGATTGGTCGCTAGGGGTTTCAATCAAGTAGAAGGGTTGGACTATGATGAAACTTATGCACCCGTAGTAAGATTGGAGTCAATTAGAATGATGTTGGCCTTTGCCGCCCGCAAGGGTTTCAAATTGTACCAAATGGATGTAAAATCAGCATTTTTAAATGGTGTAATAAAAGAACAAGTATATGTTGAGCAACCACCGGGATTTGAAAATTTGGAGTGTCCAACCCATGTATATAAACTTAAAAAGGCCTTATATGGACTAAAACAAGCTCCTCGGGCTTGGTATGAACGATTGTCAACATTTCTAATATCAAAAGGGTTTCATAGAGGAAAAATTGATCCTACTTTATTCTTGAAAAATAATGGTAATGATTTGTTTGTGGCCCAAGTATATGTATATGACATTATTTGTGGTTCCACAAATAAAGATTTTTTAAATGAATTCATTAATCACATGGAGAGTGAATTCGAAATGAGTTTGGTTGGTGAGTTGACATTTTTCCTAGGATTACAAATTAAGCAAACAAAAGAAGGCATTTACATTCATCAATCCAAATATGTCAAAGAGCTATTTAAGAAATTTGGAATGGAAAACGCAAAGGAAATATCTACCCCCATGGCCACAAATACTAAGTTGGATAAAGACATTAAGGGGAAAGAAGTTGACTCCAAAGTGTATCGTAGTGCTATAGGAAGTCTTCTCTATCTCACGGCTAGTAGACCGGATATACTTTTCGCCGTAGGTATATGTGCTAGGTATCAATCTTGTGCTAAGGAGTCACATTTGAGTGTCGAGCGAATTCTTCGTTATCTCAAGGGGACTCAAAATGTTGGTCTTTGATATCCTAGAACCGAAACTTTTGACCTAGTGGGCTATACCGATTCCGATTATGCCGGATGCAAGTTGTATCGTAAAAGCACTAGTGGTAGCTGTCAATTTCTAGGGTCCTCTTTAGTAAGTTGGTCAAGTAGAAAACAACATTGTGTAGCTCTCTCCACAATCGAAGCGGAATATATTGCCATGGGAGAGTGTGTATCACAATTATTATGGATGACTCATACTCTAGAAGACTATAAACTTACCTATAACAATGTTCAAGTACTTTGTGATAATGTGAGTACAATCAACTTAACCAAAAATCCCGTTCATCATTCAAGAACGAAACACATAGAGGTTAAACATCATTTTATCCGTGATCATGTAACTCGAGGTGATATCATTTTAAATTATGTTGGATCAAAATCAAACTTAGCCAATATCTTCACCAAACCTCTTCCCGAAGTTGAATTTAGCTTTCTTAGAAGAGAATTGGGAATGTGTTGTATTGATTAAATCAAATCCTCCATGGTCACTTTATAGGTAAAGCTTTTAGGTTCTTCACCTTAATTTTTGCCTCTCACAAACACATAGGGTTATCTTCTTTGTGTGATTTAGATGGGGGTGAGAGGTTAGGAACATTTATCTTGGTCATAATGCTTGTTATGATGCATTAAGTTGGCCAAGAAAAATGATTTTCACATGAAACATTCATTTGTCCAATCATAGGGAAAGCAAGTGTACAACTCATGTGCCCGTTGCCCTACGATTATGATTGGAAATTTTCAATTGACCATATAACAACTCACTTCTAAAACATTGGTTCAAGTGTGTTATTGGATGGGGATTATTATGAAACAGGTAGATACAAACTTCCTCATATCTTTGAAGTTTTCAATAACAAGTTTTCAATATTTTGTGGTTTTGTGTAAGTTTTCACTAAGGCGAGTTCATTTTTATTAAACTTTATTTTTTCTATAATTTGGGACATACATATAGTGTCTATGCAAAATTTCATGATTTTTGGAGTAGTGTACAATTAGTTGTGCTTTTCCAAATCTTGGTTCTGAAAGTTTTTCAGACGTGCAGAAATATCAGGCTTCCCAATCGATTGGTCAATCGATTGGGAGGCTCGCACTTGGCCACAGAAGGCATCTGAATCGATCCATGGATTGATTCCGAGAAACTCGATCGATCAATGGATCGATTGAGACGCCCTTTCGGTTTTCCACAGAAGGCGTCTGAATCGATCTATGGATCGATTCAGCCGTCTGTTCGATTTTCACAGAAGCATTGTGAATCGATCGACCGATCGATTCACTTACTCTCAATCGATCGGTCGATCGATCGAGATCCTAAAACCCGTCTTAAACCCTTAGATCCGAATCGATCCCCTCACTCTTTTTCCTCTTTTCTCTCTCTCGACGCGGTCTTGCCTAGGCGACTTCCCAGGCGACGTTTTCCTCTGTCTCGTTCGTCACTCCGGCGTGCTTCTCCGGCGAAGAGGAGCTATTCCACTTCTCTTCCAGCTCTCTCTCGACGCACTAGGCAGCTCCCTTCCTCGTCTCCGCGTCCTCACACAAGATGCGGACTCCAAACCCTAACCCTAGGTAACACTCTTTGCTCTACTCCTTGTTGTTCTTTTTGCTCCTATTTTTGACCTAATCTGTATGTTTTTTTTGTGTGTCTTTGTGCATTGCATTATCCCTCATGCATTGCATTACTTGCATTACCCTTGAATCTTTGCATTACTTGCATTTCTTCCCGTTCACTGTCAAACCGTGTGCATCTCGTGCATTTGTTTTTCTATCCCACAGAAAGAAACAAAAGGTCGGTGAATCGAGTGAAGGGTCGTCTGTCCCTTCCTCACGTCCTCAACCTCCCACTGACCCTAGGTTTCCAAATGCTACAATGCAACAAGCCTTCACCAAAAACACTTTCAAACTTATTCCCCCTAGATCAGTGGATTTGCAATATTATAGATCATCTTGTTTTGATACCTATAATAGGTTCAAACATTATAAACTTGACTCCTTGTTGACTTGTGAGAGGGACATCAATATAGGTCTAGTCTCCGAATTTTATAATAATTTACACACTTCAGATGGTGTAAATTATCGTACTCGTGTAGCAAAACGGAGCCTAGACTTCTCTTATGAGATTCTTCAATCTTATCTTGACTGTCTACCTTCAAATAATGATTTTGTCTTTTATCCCACTCTTCCCGATGAGCTCCCTCCACCTTTTGAGCGTATTAACATCGCATCCATGCATCAATTTCTCTTTGGTCGTCCGCGTCCGGATGAGCCAGATGCTCATATCACTAAGTTCTCTTCTCTTGAGTTATCGGCTGAAAATGTCGCTTTGTTTAAAGTGATCATCAATTGTCTTTTCCCGATTGTCTCTCGTGCTCTAGCCGCTCTACGACCGCCTCATATGTTTGCCCTCTATGCCATTCGTCATTCCCTCAACATCAAGATCCCTCTGAATATCTTTCATTGCATCATCCATTTCACCCAGCCCGTGCAGCAGACGATACATATGCCTTTCGGGCATCTTATCACAGATTGGCTGGAGTCCCAGAAGATTGATGTCTCCCAGGGACGTTTGGAGCACATGACCGTGGCTTATTCTCGGATTTCTTCACGCTCTTTCAAGAAGTCGGGTCTTATTGGTGGTCCAGCTGGAGTTAGATGGATCGATGGCCGTGCTTTTGGGGAGGGACCCCGAGCTCGCCAAAGGGGGGAGGCACAGGCCTTGGCTCCTGTGGAGGATGAGGCTGAGGAGGAGTTCCATGGGCCAGCTTCTCCGAGTTTTGAGGAGACGGTTTTCACTCGCCTTGAGGAGCTGACCCTGGAGGTAGCCAGCCTGCGTACCACGTTGGATACCGTGGTCCAGCAGCAGACTTCGATGCAGCGGACTCTGGATACACTAGTGGACTTAGTGGGCTCGTGGGTGACGGTTAACCCGTCTCAGTCTGGTCCATCCACCGCCACTGTTCCCCCTGCTGCGGATGCCCCTGATCCTGACTCTGCGGCGGTTCCTGCTTCGGCTACTACGTCTGCTCCAGCTGCTGATACTGATCCCACTCCTCCTGGAGACGAGTTTATCGAGTTTTATGTTCCTATGTGATGTATTTTTATTTTGTTGTATGGATTGTTGTTCTAGAGTCCTTTTTGTGAACTCTCTTTCCATTTTGAATGTATGATATACTTTTATGCTCAGCTCTCTTTTTGATTCTACATTTCAGTATTGTTATGTTATGTTGATATATGTGTGTTTTAGGGGGAGCATTCCTCGGATTTATCATATTTGCTTTGTGCACTTATTGAGGGAGAGTTATTTGCTTTTGATTTTTGACAAAGGGGGAGATCTATGTTGAAATTCATACTTAGTGTTTATGCTTATCTCAGTAAATTAAAATCAAGCTTACTGCAATTATGCAATTATTATTTCAGCAAGCTACAATCATTATTTATCATTGTATTGGAAATTAGCCTAAACTTAAATAAATTGTCAAACATCAAAAAGGGGGAGATTGTTGGTGCAATCATGCCCTGGAAGTTTCAATGTGTTGATAATTATTTAAGTTTAGGTTAATACGGTGGAACTAACATGCATTGTGAGTTTGCAGGAGGAGTTTCTTGCAGGTCATAAGACCAGATGCAAGAGAAGTCCAAGAAGGTCGAGGACTGGATTCTTGGTAAAAAGAGTTCTTGCAGGTCAGAAGACCAGATGCAAGGCAAGAGAAGTCCAAGAAGGTCGAGGACCGGATTCTTGGCAAGAGAAGCTCCTACAAGTCACAAGATTATGTGTGTGATAGGCTCACTGTCAGAGATCGACTGGTAAATTGATTCAGACATGGTTGTGCGGCAGATTGCCTCTGAATCGATCAACCGATCGATTGAAAGTAAGGCAATCGATTGGCTGATCGATTGGTAAAGTTCTGCGCAGCACAGAATGCGTCTGGATCGATCAGCCGATCGATTCAAGGTACTGAATCGATCGGCCGATCGATCCGTGAACATTCTGTGCGAAGCACAGAATCGTTCTGAATCGATCAACCGATCGATTCAAGGTACTGAATCGATCGGCCGATCGATCCGTGAACATTCTGTGCGAAGCACAGAATCGTTCTGAATCGATCAGCCGATCGATTCAAGGTATTGAATCGATCGGTCGATCGATTCACGAAGCTGCGATCTCATGAAGCAAGCGGCTGAATCGATTCAAACGATGCCCCAATCGATCCAAGTCAAATAAAAGAATCTGCACCGTTGATTTTGATGCGATGACTTCCAACGGATAGTTGTGAATCGATTGGGATATAATCTCAATCGATTCACGGCGACGGCGGCGTGAGAAACGGCTAGTTTTCTCAACGTATAAAACATGGGAAGAAACTGGGAAATGAACAACAACGAAAAACATACTGTTCCATTGCTTTCCAAGCCTTTTGAAAGCTCTCAAGTGATCAAGATTCAAAGCAAAGGGTTCATGCTCCTCTCCACTACGTACTGAAATCTCACCTGCAAAGAAGAATCTGGTTAAAGCTTGTAATTCTTCTCTACTTCTTCGTTGTAGCATTTGTGATATTTACTTTGAAGAGAAGGGAGAGTTATTTTTCTGTTAAGGTTTCTCCACCTTCGGTGTGATTCCGAGAAGGAGGGTTTTTGATAGTGAAAGAGTGTGAGTGGTGTGGATCCTTGGACTAGTCACCTCCTTGAGGAGGTGGATACCAAGTAAATACCGGTGTTAGCATTGCCTTCAGATTTCCACTGTGCAAAACAAAGTTGGTCAGCAAAAGAAGTGAGCCATTCACCCCCCCCCCCCTCTAGCTCAACCGATCCTAACAGATCTAAGTCATCTCTATACTACCTTAGTGTAAAAGAGATTTGGTATATTAATTGTAATTTGATATACAAATAGTACAACATACAGGGTGCTCGCATCAACAACTGAGAGTGTGGGGTGTTCGGATATGTTCTGGACACCCTAGCTCTCAGTCGTGCACAACCAGATGTGTAGGATAACTTTTCTCTCTCTAGAGAAAGACGATGACTAACTCTCGTCCGTGACTCTCACATACATTCGGTCGTCTGAATCATTTTTGGGTGCCCCACATACTAAGTCGGGCATGAAAACAAGGCACCATATCAAAATCGTGTGTGTGTTAATATATATACATAGTACGCGACTGTATGCGTGCAACATATCAAGTGCGTATTTTTTTGGATTTTTTTTAAGCTTTTGGTTTAGGATTTTGGGTTTAGAGTATAGTATTTAGACTAAAAAAAAAATATTTTATTTAAGGTTTAGGTTTAGGATATAGTGTTTAAGTTAAAAAAAAAAATACTTTTTTAAGCTTTGGGTTTAGGATATAGTATTTAGGCTAAATTTTTTTAAAAAAAATTCTTTTAACCTTTGGGTTTAAAGTTTAGAGTATGATATTTACAATGTGTATATTTTTTTTCAAGCCCAAAGTTTAAAAAAATTTAAGAAAATCCATCGTTGATATGCTGCACACGCACAGTCACACACTGTGTGGTGCGCAACATATCAACGTTATATATAGTTTTAATATTCTTAAGTATTAAAGAAGATATGAAAATATGTGAGAGGTATGCTAATGTTTGGATAGTTAGAAGACCTAAACATCATCTTCTAGAGTCTTTAATATAGATAGTCAGTCTTTGAGACTATGATGTAATGATAAGAGCGCTAAGTTATCTTCCAATATTTATGGTTCGATTCCCAACTAGAACGTATTTGTAAGAATTTTTTTCTCCAAATAAAACTTATAATTAAAGGATATTGAACTTCTGGGCCGTCCGTCACAAGTACTTCCCGATTTACCCTGAATAGCTAGTTGAAAATTTTTATAAAGCCGAATCAGCCATCCCAAACTCGATGTTACCAGGCTACCAGCATGATTAATTTTTTTTTTAATATACATAGTTCAATTATTCACGTATCAGCTTTAGATGTTTTAGATTAAGTTAAAAGACAGATCACAACGTACCTTGCTTTGTCCTCGTAGCTAAATGATATGCAAATGCTTATGAAGTCTAGAATAGCATCAAAATCATGTTTCATTGTAAGTAATAAAAGTGTTGGAAAAGAATGAGTAAGTTACACCAAGCCAACAATGGAGATGATTATCTTATCTCAAGCATTGATACAAACACCAAATTGTTTGCAAGAGAGAGGGCACAGTAGGAGGACAGCATCAACATTGCCGCAGGATTCATTCCATTCATTCCATCCTTCAAGATAAACATGATAAAATGAGAATATATGTTGTAGGGTTTTTATTTATTATTATTATTATTTTTAATAATTCAAATATTTAACTTTGTGAACTAGTTTATCGTTGGGGATCTTTTATGACTAGCTAGAAGGGGGTTGAATAGTCGGTAGCCCAAATCGATCACTTCCTATGTATTTATTAGCACAGCGGAATACAAATAAAACAAACACAAATACGAAAGCTAAAGATAAGGAAAAAACAAGCAAATCGTTGCACATTGTTTAACGTGGTTTGGAGATAAGGCTCCTACTCTACGACCATCCGTAAGGTGGACAATCTCTCAATCCGTCGGTGGATTAGTCCCCGGCAAACTCCGGCTAGCTTACGTAACTCCTTGTATGTGGAGAAACTTCACCACAACTCTCACAAAAACTCTTGAGAAGCTAGGGCACTGGTAGACTACTAATAAGGGTTAACCATCTCTATTTCGTCAAGCTTAACCAAACTTTCAAACCTTAGTTATATAAGCCACGGGTTGGAAAATCCCGCCTACCAGTCGACTGATGAAAGTACTAGTCGACTGTCCTCCGTGGAGATTCGACCGTTACAACCCAACGGCTCGATACCCTGCTCCACACTGACCGAGCGAACAGAAACATTCTGTTCGCTCTTAGTCGACTGCCCAGTCGACTGCACCAATTGACTGTCATTTCTATCAGTCGATTGGTACCCCGAGTACAGTCTCTTAGCACTCAGACCTTCACCCTTACAACTCATTTGACTCTTCTTCGTTACAGCATTGACCTCTTGCCTTCAAGCCTACTTCCTTCGGCTCTCGTCCCTCAGATGCATTCAAGCTCGCGGCTTGCCCCCAATGTCATCTTTCATGTATGCCTCGAAGTCGCTTCCCTTAGCCCTTGTCCTTGCTACCTTATCCACGGTCCCTCGGATGCTCCATTCACCAGACCCGAAGCCATCAAGCTGAGTCATATATGTATCCTGCAAACCTGCACACTCACATACACATATCAAATACAAGGATAAACCTAACTTAAACTCTTTGCCCAAACACCAAAACACATGGTCGCACAGACCATTGAGATTGCTCCAACATTTATTATATAGCAAAAGGTGATTCGCTCGCCTCCAATGCCCCGTCAATCCCTCCTTAGACCAACACGGAGGAGGTAAATCATAAATGACTACTAGCTATTAATATATATGGTCAAGACATGGGAGGAGACCGAATCCTTTGGTCTACTTTTTGTGGACCAGGGGATGGTCCACAATGCAATTACTGTCGAACCGCGTCCACAATTCAACCGCAATTAGTTGCAATCCTTCCTTGAGTTCACTTTTCTATCCAAGTTATAGCTTTGGACGGCGTAAGCGGCCAAAAGCTATCCCCCGCTCGGCCCCTGGCAGTCCGATCATCCGCCCATTGCCGGCAACCTAGGGGCAACCTCCGATCGTCCACCCTGATCCAAACTATAATCTGGATGAGAAAATAAACTCAAAAAGGAATCATAACTAATTATAATCAAATTACAATCATGATCCAACCATAATTATATTATAAACTATCTTTTAATCTATACAAAGTAGACCAAAAGATTTTGACATGCTCTTTGAACCGGTTCAATATTACATAGGAAGGTATCCCATCCTTCTATACTAGAAGGAAATCCAGAAAGCATACACAGATGCTCCCCAAAGTGTTCTCCATTGTTTTTTTTAAAGAAAATAATTTTTAAAATTAATTTTTATATAATATTTATTTTATAGGCCTTTTTAATATGCTACCTACTTTATAATGAGCATTCCGTATTCACGCAGTATGATTTTTTTTAAGACTTAGAATTTATAATATAGTATTTAAACTAGAGGAAGTGAAAAAACAAAAAATAATAAAATAATAATAAAAATAATTTACACTAGCTGAGCCTAGATGTGCACCATAACAAAATATATATATATATATATATATATAAAGATTTTTACAATACATATCTCTGCACATTCTATGACTCTTCAGTGTCCGACATCCAAATCACATCGGGAATTTTTTACCATGCACTCATCATAGTCGACCATAATGAACGACACTCACAAATCCGGACACCTAGACAACATCAGGACACCCCATGTATATATATAAAAGAGATTTTTACAATACACATCTCTGCACATCTTATGACTCTCTGGTGTCCGGACGTCCAAATCACATCAAGAATTTTTTACCATGCACTCACCATAGTTGACCATGAGAACGACACTACAAGTCCGGATGCCTAGACCACATCAGGACGCCCTCTATATATATATATATATATATATATATATAGAGTTTTGTTACTGTGCGCGACCGCACAGTACGCGACTGTGAGCGTCGCGCACAGTAACAGCGCTTTTTTATTTTTTTTATTTTTTTTTATTTTTTGAATTTTAAAAATTCAACATTTCCTTATTTAAAATTTAATATATAAATATATCCCCTAAACATATTACAATATTCAATAAATACTTAAATTAATTTTATTTTAATTTTTTTTTTAAACCAAACACTATAACCTAATTAGAAAGCCTAAACTCTATAGTTAAAATCTAAAAAAAAAAATAGTTTTAACACTATACCCAAAGCCTGAACCCTATAAATAAAATCGTAAAAAAATTTTTTAATTTGACGCGCACAGTCGCGCACTGTGCCGTCGCGCGCAGTATCAAATCTGTATATATATATATATATATATATATAAAGAGATTTTTACAATACACATCTCTACCCATCCTATGACTCTATGGTGTCAGGACGTCCAAATCACATCGAAAATTTTTTACCATGCACTCATCATAATCGACCATGATGAGTAACACTCACAGATCCGGGCACCTAGACCATGTCAGGGCGCCCCATGTGTGTGTCTATATATATATATATAGAGAGAGAGAGAGAGATAGAGAGAGAGAGGCGTCTCCATTATATATAATCTGGTAAGTCAAGTGAATCAACTGACAATAGAACCACTTGAACTTGTGTGAGCAAGCATGACAAGTCCAAACCCGAACAGATTCCGATTCAAACTAAAGTCATGCCTTGCCCGTGTGTCCCAGACACCCTTCTTGGTGTCTGATTTCTTGCATGATGTTTGGCACCCTTTCTTTAGCATATAAAGATATAGGCCCTTAACATACAGGGTGCTCACCATGCGCGCCCATGCTGGAAGCCTGAGTGCATGCAAGGCACCTGAAAGTGCTCTAGGCACTCCGCTGCACTCGGGCTCCCAGAATTGGCACGCCCGGTGGACGCCCAACACATCACCTCTCTAAAGATATAATTAACACAACACATTACCCTTGGGCACTGTAGTTTCACTAGTCATGAGGAAGAGTGATCACAATCAAGGGCGCTTCAGTTGTATTTGCCATAAGGACTGAGGCATCACAATCCAACTAGTACTTTGAATGAGTGTCTGCTATTTTGAAGTAAAAGCGACAAATCCTTTGGCCAACAGACATGATTAATGTAATTTTACTCATAGTATGAGCCTGGGAAAATATTTGACCTCCTAGCTTGCAAGTATTCAGTTTCCTTTCCCATTTAGAACTTCAACCCTTCCACCATGATAAAAATAAGCTACAGTTGCAATACAGATGGAACTCTCTATGCTTGCTCATAGAAAAAGTGAGAATATTTCTGACTTGAGCGCACAAAGTAAACGATCCAGAAAAACTAAAGATTTTCACTGATTACTTTATTCATTTGTTTCAGCATTTGACCCTTCTATGGATTTCTTGGATTCCATCTCATCCATTTGCAAAATCAAATCCACAGTGGAGTAGGAATTTTTCTTACTAACTTCAGCATTGCCATTCTTAAGTTCTAAATCTGCTAAATATTCATGTTCTTTGACAGTTTGCAGTGCCGATGATGATTCAGTACTTAGTGGAACAGATTCCTTATGAATGCCCATTCCTTTAGAAAGAGCAACATACTTAAGAACAAGTTTCTTGTAGCAATTTAGAAGGCTGTGAACATCCTGGATGGTTAGATCACCAGCATTAGCAAATAAGAAAGGATAATCCTGAAAATATTTGCTTGTGTTTTCCTCCAAAAGGTCAGCAGCTCCTTTTTTTTCCAGATCAGAAATTGATAACATATTAGTGAGTGCCTTTTCATTTACATCTTTGTTGGCGTCATATGATTGGCTTGGAACATGGTGCCCATGAACTGACACCGAGTTGTCCAGTTCTCTGTTAGCTTTTAGTACCCCCGACCTTTGTTCAAGGGCATCCAGATTCGTTTCAGTTTGCTGATCTTCTCCACTAGTCGATGTGCCCATTAGATGGGCTCTGGCTGATTCCATTTTGTTCAGAAACTCCTTTTCTTCCATTGAAACTGCTTGTGCATCAATATTCCAAATGAAAGATTCTGCAGATAGGATATTTGTAAAGAAGTATGCAGCTTCAGAGACTAATCGTGATTGACGCCTATAACGCTGAATGTAAAGCAAGTTTGAATGCAACTGCGGTGGGTTTGCCTGCAAAACATAGTAAACATTTTTGTGCTTTTAAGCAGGAACTGCAACACAAGCTGAAAACCAAGATAGATTTTTACCTGTAGAATTCATTGCCTACATGATGGGAATTTTTCAGATGCTTTAGAAAGATTTGCTATTTCATACTTAAATTGGCAGTGTCAATGGAAGAGACAAGTTGTTTGAAGACTTGCAAAGCAAAGTACAATGAGGTAGAGTGAAAAAGATTCATGGCATTGATGTGCATTGACATAAACAATATGAAAATGCATAAAACCTTTTCTTCAACAATACTTCATTAGTGTTCCATTCTACAAATATTAATTTCACTTTTCCCTAATAACATGAGTATGTTATGTTGGTATACAAGTTTCTCGGAGACTGAGCAACTCAGCTGTGGGAAGGTAGTCCTAAGCAAGAAAAGTTTATCTGTGATCGTACTGTAACAATCCATAGTTTGAAGATACAATCATAAGAATTGTGAATTGCCCACTAAGGATTGTGTTTGCATTGAGCTTTGACAAGGACCAAAGCTTGAGAACCATACATCAAGATAGTAATGCCTATAATCTGTCCGGTATAGAATGTGGACTATCTGTATACAGAATATGTTGGCAGGAATCAAGCTTAACTATCCGTACCACAATAAAGCCACATACTATCTGGGTTATTGAGTGAATAAGTACATGGTATCACTTATGTTTCTGTCCCTTGTTCCTCCCATCACCTTCATGAATGTTATGAACCCTTGGATATATTCAATATGCTCTCCTAGTCAAGTAATCTTGAGCACTATTTTTGGACATAAAGCCCCTATCTATGATCAGAAGATATTCTACAGATTTAGTTGGCAGTAACTGCAAGGTGAAATGGTAGTATGCCTATTCTTATACTCATTCAAGTCTACTGGGATACCACAAATAAGCATGAAGCAATTACTTTAACATGCAACTATTGTTTTTATCTCTTTTTTTTAACAATGTTTGTTGTTAATTGCCAATATAAATGAAATATGGTGGAAAAATTTACCCACTTCTATTGCAGTTGTTAAAAGAAAGGAAAGAAAAAACAACTAAAGGCAATTGGTACTCATCAATGAATATTGTGTGAAAATTATACCTTTATAGTAACATAAATAAGGACAGGAAGGAATTCATCTGCTCCTGGAGGGTTCTCATTTGATGCAATTGATGCATTTATTAGTAAGTTATTTATAACTTTACAACAATTGAGTATACCAACGAGTTTGTCTCTAGGAGCCTTGTACATATTAATCTTTTGCAGTTCCTTCTGAGCAAGCTACACATATCAAGAAGATGTCAGTAAAGTCAACTCCCATTTGGGGTTTGGTAAAAGAATAATTGATATACTTTATTAGAATAAAAGTAGGTAATATGGCAACTGTTATAAGCCAACACTATATGTTAAGGAAAAGGTTTATAGACCAATATGGATGTTGGCAT
The DNA here is from genome assembly GCF_018446385.1 of Zingiber officinale. Lineage (NCBI taxonomy): Eukaryota > Viridiplantae > Streptophyta > Magnoliopsida > Zingiberales > Zingiberaceae > Zingiber > Zingiber officinale. The sequence continues at coordinate 42,550,764 of NC_055995.1, forward strand.
TCAGATATCCCCCCCAAAGACAAGGAATACTTACTGTGACAGAAACAAATAACTGCATTAGGCAGAGAAATTCTTGATGTCCCATCAAAGTTACACAACATTCACTTTCTGGCTATTGGAAACACTATAACAAGTCTTCAAACATTCAGATGTTCAGATTTGAATAAGATCATCTAACCAAGGAAAATAATAAATAACTGAGTTAGCCCAAATTCTTTTAAGACCTCATTTATTTTAACACAATAAGGGTGTCCTTCCTTCTAGGAAAAAATTCCAGTTTTCCATTTTACAAAGGAAAAAAATGAGTAGAAAATAAAAGCCAAACAAAAAGGACCTTTTATCATTTCTTTGAACTTTTTGATACACAAATTTATTTATCATGTTCCATCTTCTTGAAACATAAGATAAAATACCATCAAATATATTTATCAAGAGAAGTTTTCCTTTTATTTGAAAAAGAAACTAAGAAACAAAAAAAATATATAAACAAATACAACCAAAATTTTCAGGATCTCAAGCATTCAACATTCAAATAAGAATTAGTTCAATTGACAAAGAAAAATAAATTCTAATAAAAAACTTGGTTTAATGAGGAATACTAGACCTCACATACCCTCAATCTGTAAATTTTTTTTCGATAATCCGGATATCCAATTCTTCAAACCAACTAATTCTGGGGGTAACCTAATTGTCCAACCCTATGGAAATTTCCCTCTTGAAACATGAGATAAAATACCATCAAATATATTTATCAAGAGAAGTTTTCCTTTTATTTGAAAAAGAAACTAAGAAACAAAAAAATATATAAACAAATACGACCAAAATTTTCAAAATCTCAAGCATTCCACATTCAAATAAGGATTAGTTCAATAGACAAAGAAAAATAAATTCTAATAAAAAAACTTGGTTTAATGAAGAATACTAGACCTCACATACCCTCAATCTGCAAATTAATTTTTTTCTTGGTAATCCTATCCAATTCTTCGAACCGACTAATCCTGGAGGTAACCTAACCTGCCTAGGTCTGACCCCACGAAAGTTTCCCAATAGCTACCAAGGTAAATCGGGAAGCACTTGCGGAGGCCCATCAAAGCGGCCAACATTCTTAGAGTTGTCATCCCACTAGTGGAAAATCCCTGCAATGTGCCGCAGCTAGGATTCGACCGTTAGATGCCTAATTAATCACTTGAAGGGTCTAACCACTGCATCATTACTGTCACCCTAGCGCGCAAGGAAGAGAGGAAGCAGAGGACATAACAAGAAAATCATATTCAATAATTTAAGTTTCGCCAAACAATCCTCACCTTATATATAGGCTTTTACAATCAAAATAAAAATATACCAAGTGTATAATTACAACCCCAATAATATATAGACTTTTACAATCCAAATAAAAATATACCAACTATATAATTACAACCACGACAATTTAGAAAAAAAATATTTTAAAAATAAAATAATAATAAATAAATCTGTATGCAATTTAGATCCAAAATTAGCTTGTATCTTTCAGCTAAATTTTTTGCATCATTCTCCTCTATGAGGAAGAAATTCAATCCAACGAGTTTAAATGGATATCCAACTGTAAGTGCAGCAAATATCATTAGAAGAGCCATCATTTTTGCACTTCTCACTATCTTCACATTCCTTGCATAAATAAGTTAAATTTGTCATAAATCGTTCATGCATTAAATTGCCCTTGTCCATCAATAATAGATGTTCAATAATAGTACTATAACACTTTCCTTCAGGGTAGGACACTCACAAGAAGAGGTGCTGAACTCTGGACAAAAGTGGATATTATTAGTAAAATTATCAATCCTAGAGTAGAGGTTGGTGTATAAATTGGAAAACCAAAAACGAAAAATAAATATAGACAAGGTTTAAAATTTCAACCCGTGTCGAAATTTCGGTTCTGGACCGAAACGATACGGTTTCGGTACCGTATCGTGTCGTGCTGATATAATTTCAATATTTTCTAAATATAAAATATATTAATTAAAAAATTAAAATATTTAACATAAATATTTAAAAAATAAACAATACAAAAAAATAATCTTTTAAAAAAGAAAAAGATATGAAAATAGATAAATAAATAATTTATTATAATTTTTAAATTAAAATATAAAATTAATTAAATAATTTTATTAGGATTTAATAAAGTCTTTTTAGATTATCTCCATCATAGTTTGGAATTGATTAAAATAATTAACCTAAATTTAATTAAAAAAATTTGAAATCCGACACCACTCACAAGCTTGCGCGACTTCGGTGCTGTTGCAGGGTTGCACGACCCCTCAACGATGGCCGCGGGGATCGCATGACTCCTCTAGTGCGATCGCGGTGGTCCCTTTACAGCGGCCGCAGGGTCGCGCGATTCCTCCGCAGAGGTAGCAGAAGGGTTATGCGACCCTCCGCCACTGTTGTGGGGTCGAGCAACCCCTTTGCTGCGGCCACAGAGTCGCGCAACATGTCATAGCAGGTCTGGTGCCGAGGTCGTGCCGGTGTCGGTGCTGGTCGCCGAGCGGAACGAGATGTTTTGCCCGTTTCAACCGTCTCAGCACGGCACTTTAAATCATGAATGTAGATAGACTTGAAATCTATGGATAGGACGTCTTCAAATTGAATTAGAGTAACATTAATTTTGTTGGGCTAAACAGGTGCTAGCCTTAAATCCGCTTCATAATAATATGAGCTTATGCCTAAAAAGTGAAATAAATCTAACTGGCTTACAAGAAACTTTCAGAGAAGTTTTGAAAAAGAACATAGTCTTTCTATCATATGGAAAAGTTCTGAGCAGTAACATTGGTGCCACATTTGGTATTAACCTGGCATGGTTACCGTCTAGGTTTCCAATGTCTAGGTGTTGATTGATGTTGACACTCCTCATGGATTGGAATGATGCAGACAATGGAAATTTGGTCTTCGACAAGGTTCAAGCTTTTGATCCTCTCCTCGTTGGTTTTTCTTGCTTCCAAAAACAAGAATATGAGAGTTTCATACTAATTAAATTAAATTTAGTAAATTTATTAATTATAGCAAAGATTTTAACACAACACTAAGTTTTGAACACTCAAATCACCCATTAAATTGGGACAAAATTGATGAATCTAATGGAATAAATATATCACACACACAAAAAAACCTGGTTAGACGAATATCTCTCACTCATCTCACACAAAAAATCAAAGGCAAATTTATTAATTCAAAACTATCCTAGTATATAGTACTTAGGATTCTAACCTCTTTTTACACTAACAATTAGATCTAATCATAAGACTTAGTTAATTTTAATAAAATCTTTGATTGACTTTTTCTAAAAACTAAAATAAAAATTCTACCACTATTTACTAAAAATATAACAAACTATACAAATTTTAAAGGCATAAAATCAAAAGAACATCTTTTTTATTCATATAATCAAAAAGGTGTCCTTTCAAAATTTATCAAAAGGGCACCCCAATAATATCCCTTTGTTCTTGACTGATCCAACCACGGGGACATGAACCCAAGATGGTGTTTCTTTGTACAAAGCAGTTTCAAGGTGGTGCTTTGTAAGCAACTCTAAGGTGGTGCAGTAATTTTTGAAAGAAGGACGCTCTTTTGACAATATAGATAAAAAGATGCTCTTTTAATTTTCTGGCAATTTTAAATGACCTAGATAATTTGAAATTTTCAAAAAATTTAAATAGTATTTGAAAATCTTGATTGCATATTTTTTTCCCACTGCAAAGAACTCGACTTAAGGCAAGTTATCAAATTATTTTCTTGGCTTATCATTTCCAAGCATAAGGAACAATTGTTTTGCTACCTCTATTTAACAACATTCCTTTATTATTCTTTTTCTTTGGACATCCCTTTCAATAGGCAAGAAATGAATGCACTTTATTACACCTCTTTTTGTGCTTTAATTTGTGGTATTCATTTTGATTGCTTTTTCTAATCAATAAGAAAATATCTAACTTTGTTATTTGGAGAAAATGTTATACTGTTATGGGTGAAAATGCTATACAAACCTTCACTAAAATCATAGGGCATGAAGGCTTAAATGATGAGGATAAATCCGCATCACCTATAACAAAATCAACAATATGAATTATAGCAAAGCCAACATATGAACGAACGCTTAAATTTCTCCTACCAAATTAGCATATTCTCTAATTTAGAAATTGAACTTGTGTTTAGATAAGTTGAACAAATTAAATAAACATGCATAATGACCAATTTTTCTCACAATATGATAAAAAAAAAAAAAAGGTAAACATGAAGAATATAAATACACTAGATGTTATAAGAAAATTAAAATTCATAAATTATGTACGTAATATGAAAATTTATCATATTACTAAACACTTGATAATAATAATTACTCAATAGAATTTCATTCTTTATTTCAACAGATCTGACTCATAAGTGAAGTTCTAAGATTTTGTAGATAGCACATAAGAAAATAACTCAATTGGCAATTCGAGATTTAAAATTTTGAGTTGTGCTAAAGTTTTAGTTTATGACCGAAATATGATACGGTTTCGATATCATATCGTGTCATGCTGATACAATTTTGATACTTTTTAAATATAAATATGTTAATTGAGAAATGATTTTATTAATATTTGAGTGTTATATGTGTTTACTATTGAATTATATTTGAAATGTTGAATGTTGAGTTTAAATTATTATCTCCTAAAATGTTTGATATTTATTAAGAAAAAAGTCAATTTAGAGTTAGATGAAGATCATCATGTTGATCAATTTAAAATTAAACCAAATTTATATATACAATAATTTATTAAAAATAGTATGTTTTATAAGATTAGAAATTATATTATATTATATTTTTTATTTTTCCTAACAATTCGTTTTTTTTTCTTTGTTTACCTCATGAATAGAGACAACAACAACCAAATCTTTATCCAACTAAGTGGGATGGGTTATCTAGATTTGTTTACATCATCTATATTTAAAATAATTATTTTATTTTATCATTATTAGCCAAGTTTTCTTTAGTGTCCCTCTTCCTCCATTAATGTATATATTTGTCATAATCTCACATCGCCTAATAAATACATATTTACACCATCTTAAACAAATCTCTCATACTTTTTCCTCAATAAGTACAACCTCAACTTTTTCTCTAATATTTCCATTTCTTATCTGTCTATCCTCGTATGTCTGCACATCCACCTTAACATTCTCATCTCTACAACTCTTATCTTCTACTCGTGTACTCCTTTATAGTCAAATATTATACTCTATATAATATAGCAAGTCTAACTACTTTATAGAAGCTTTAGAGGTATCTTACGAATATAAAAAAAATATTTGACAGCTTCCTCCATTTCAATTATCTTACTTGTATCTCATATAACTCTATCAGCCCTTCTATTCTTTTACAAAAACAATCTTAGATATTTAAAATTTTCAATTACAGGTAATTCATCATGTCATATCTTAATTATCGTGCTACGTCTACTACTATTATTAAACTTAAATTTCATATATTATATCTTTACTAAATCCAAAACCTTTAACTTTTTTTCTACTTCCAAGATTGAACATAGCATTTATTACTTCACGAGACTCATTGACTAAAACAAAGTCATCTATAAACAACATGCACAATGGTAACTTATCTTGGATCCATAACTGGTGTAAAATAATATGGCCTTAAAGTTGATCCTTATTTTTATAAGAAATACTTCGGTTAATCAGCCTGGAATCTTCACTTGTCATTACATAATTATACAAATCATTAATTGTCTCAATATACACTACGTTAATACCTTTCTTTACTAACAATTATCCATATAATTTCTCTCGAGACTGTCATACATTAAGTCAATAAATATCATGTGTAAGTGTTTCTTCTTTTCTCAATACTTTTAAATCAATTGTCTAAAAAGATATATAGCTTATATCATTGATCTTTCAAGCATAGATCTAAATTGAATTTCAATCACCTTGTTCTCCTTCCTTAATCTTTTTCTATAACATTTTCCCAAATCTTCATGGTACAACCCATTAGCTTAATGCCCTTATAATTCGCACAAATTTCTTCATTTTCAATATCAAGTTCAATAATTTCATAAGTCATTCAATACCTTACTTCCTGCTTTCATACGTCTATTAAAATATCATCTTAATTCAATTGCTTTTTAATTTTTCATCCCATTTAACACCTATTATACTTTTGAAATTTAAATTCTCAAATAAGATTTTAAATTTCTATGCTCCTCTGACCTACTAAATTTCATAAGCTAAGTTAAGTTGGTCATCTAACCCCTAATTAAAAAGTTGATAAAAATACCTCTTTCATTATTCCTTTATTTCCTCCTCTCTCTTGCTTTAACTATAAATATCATTTTCCCCTTCTTTTGTATCAAATTATCAATACAAGTGTTTGAAAGTTTTTATTTTTAGCTTCACTCACTGCTTTCTTAACCTCATTCTTGACTACTACGTACTTTTTAAAGTTCTCTTCATTCTTACAAGTGTACAATAACTTATAGGTCATTCTTTTTTCCTTCAATTTCTCTTATACTTTCTCATTCCACCACCAAGATTCTCTTATACTTTCTCTTAATTTTGACATAATCTTATCCAAGGTTTGAAGTGTCGAGCTGTGCCGCCCGAAACAGTCGAAATTTACCGTTCCGGTGGCGAACCGAAACCGGCACAGTAGGAGAACAAATTTCGCTGCCACTAGAAGCGTCGCAGGTCTCTTCCGGTGGCGGTGGAGGCGTCGCGCAACGCTTCCCGCGGCGGCGGAAGCGTCGCGCGACGCCTCCGCCGACACCGAAAGCATCGCGTGGTGCCTCCGCCGGAGTCGGAAGCTTCGCGCGATGCCTCCACTGCCGGCAGAGGCGTCGCGCTCCGAGCGATGCGATCACGAGACAAACGAAATTTTTTTAATTAATTAAAAAACGAAATTTTTTAAATTAATTAAACAATTCCTAAGTGTGATATTTTGAATAGGCTCTTATAAACCCTAATTAAATTATCCCTATAAAATATATTTAAAATTTTAAAAAAAAATAAAAAAATTAATTGATATTAAAAAAAAATCTTTATACTGTTTTAAATTTATTTAAAATTTTTTTAAAAAAAATAAAAAATCTAATAAATCATATTTATATTCTAATAATTTATTATTATTTTTTTGCTGTTTAATTTATATTTTAATTTTTTTTACCATTTTAAATATATAAGATTTAAATTAATATTTAATTAAATGAATAAATAATTAATTTATATAATTATGATGTATCAATTTCAATTCGAGTAATTAATACATTTTTAAAGAAAATTATATTTAATTATTTTTTTTAACCATATTAAGTTGTTCAAGCAACTTATATAAAATCAATATATAATTTATTTTAAAATTATATACAATAAACATATCTATCTAATAATTACTATATATTAATAAAAAAATATCGAAACTGTATCGGCACGGCACGATATGATACCGAAACCGTATCGTTCCGGTCTGAGACTGAAACCTCGGCACGGGTCGAAATTTTAAACCTTGATCTTATCCCATACCTATTTAAATCGCTATGTATTTTTCCTAATACTTTAGCTTCAACTCTCACCTTAAAGATACTTTATTTTCCGTCCTTTAACTTCCATCACTTGATCCTAGGAGAAATACACTTTTGTTCTATTCATACTATGCTTGAGACGCATCTCTAACACTACGAACCTATATTGGATGTGTACATTTAACACCAATAACCTATGTTGGATGGTTGAATTTTTTTTTAAGGATCACCTTGCTATCTTTATAAATTTCTCTCTTTCTAACCATAAGAAAGTTGACTTATTGTTTCCACTTTTAAAAGTAAATAGGTGTTCTTCTCTCTTCTTAAAAAAATGTACTAACTATAATAAGTTCAAATGCTATTGTGAAATCAAATATAGCTTTTCCTCCATTTCTTATTTTAAAATCATAGCCCCATGCACCATCCTATCATATTCCTTGTTTCTTACTCCTACATACACATTTAGATCGTTTCCTATAAAAATCATCTCGTTGTGTGTCCGAATTTTTTGTACTACCTTATTTAAGTCTTCACAAAACCAATGTTTAGTGTCTTCATTTAATTCTACTTGAGGAGCATATATGCTAACTACTTGAGGGGTATATATATTAATTACATTAATAGTTTCTTTTGCTACAACTATCTTAAGAGTTATTATCCTATTCTCTTTTCTCACTACTCCTATTACTTCATCCATTAATAAACTTTCTACAATAATACCTATTTCATTTCTCGTTTTACTCTTTTCTATGTATTATAACAGTTCTCTATCATTTTTTGCTTTCTCCCCTACCCATTTTATTTCTTGTAAACATATATATATTGATTTTTCTTTTAATCATTATATCTACAACCTTCATTGTTTTATTGATGAGTGTTCCTACGTTCCATGTTCCAAATCTAAAACAATCAATATTCTTATAATGTCTATTCTTATCTAACGTAGGATGTAAAAACTTTTACATATTTAACAGTGCACTCAAGTTCTCATAGCAAAATAGCGGTCTTTGCCAAGATATTGCAGTTAAACCTTATAATACAAACTTCCAGAGAACAACCTTATATTAGCGCAATAGTTTGATAGCTTTATCCATAATAATTGCCTAAGTTTTAACACTAGATGGCACCCTAACACAACCCTCCTCCTTTATCTAAGCTTGGGATAGGCCATGATAGAGAATTCGCCATGGGTGAAGTTAAAAAATTAGGTTTTTGTATTTATTATTTATCTCGTGGACGGATGAATGAGGACAAGAATTAACCATCCTACAAGAGATTTTTTTCTCGTTGTTTACTCTAGTGGACAAATGGAAGGAAAAAAATTAACAATGGAAGAGAGAAAAAACTTAAAGGATCAAGGAAAACAAATTGAGAGGGAAAGGAATTAGAATTAATTGATTAAAAAATAATATAAAATAATAATAAAATAAAATATAACCTTTGCAAACTCATGAGGTCATGGGCGCCTTCTTCGCGACCTCATAGAGGACGTCGCTGCCTCTGCAACCTCGTGAGGCCACAGCGAGACGTGAACCTATACCATGTCAGTCAGCAAACAAAATGGTAAATTTTGCTCGTGCTAATCGGTATGACTCGATATTTTATACCATGACGCAATTTGCAAATTTTTAAGTTTGATATCTTCCATTAATAGCTCATTTTGTTTGTTACATTTAGTTTTTTCCTTTTGCCTTTCCTAGATAATATAAATCTATATATTTCATAAGCCTAAGTAATGGTTGGTATCTGTTGATGCAATCATCCCTCAAGTGGTTTGATATGAATAATATTTGCGTAAAGAGTTTCTGTTACACCTTGCCTTGTAATTTTATGTCTTCAAGTGTGCAAGTGGATATACATTGAGACGATGTAGTGCTATCAAGGTCATGCTAACTAGATGGCTCGATTTTGTAGAGATTGGAGAAGCGTGATATACTCTGTCCGAAAAAACGCCCTAGGCGGCCGCCTAGGCGTTGTGTGGCGGCAGGATGCACCGGAAACTAGCCAGGCGGATGACCTAGGCAGTTGGGCCGCCTAGGCGGTCCTCGGCGGGCTTTGGCGGTCATCGCGGGCTTCGGCGGGCCTAGGTATTTTAGGCATATTTTAGGGTTTTTAATACTAAATCGGATTTGCCGAGGCGCTTCGTGTTCTCTCATCGCCGACTCTTCGTCTTCTCTCATCGCAGCTTGCTTCCGGTAAGTTTCTGTTAATTTATTTTTTTTGTTTCTCATGATTCTTGCAACTCTCTGGCAACGCTGGACGCATCGCAGGGCGTCAGACGTCGTCGGAAGCGTTGTCGGACGCGTCCGGCGAAGTCCGGCGTTGCTTCTAGCAACGCCGGTAGCGTCGCAATGCTTTCAGCTACACCGAAAGATTTCCACGACGTTACCGGCGCCACTGGAAGCAACGCCGGACTTCACCGGACGCACCGAACTCGTTCGGCGACGCTTCCGGCGGCGTCGGAGGCCTCTCGCGAGGCGCCGGTGGCATCCGGTGGCGGCCGTACGAGGCGCGACAGCGCGTTTTTTTATTTTCCTAACTATGATAATTTCAATAATAGAGTTCATAAAGCCTAATTAAATTAGGATCCCAATTAAATATATATAAAATTTAAATTTTTTATAATAAATATTATTAATTTATATAAAACAAATTTTAATATATAAAATTTTAATAAACATTATTAATTTATATAAATCTAATTATATATATAAATAATATATTTAATTTTTTTAATAAATATTATTAAATATTAATTGATATAACAGATTTAAAAAATTATATTTAAAAAATTATAATAAATATTATCATTTATAAGATTTAAAAATATTTAAAATTTAAAAATTTATAATACATATTATTAATTTATATAAATCATATTTATAAGTTTAATATATTATTAATTTATAATTTTATATTAATCAGATTTATAAATATTACAAATTTAAAATTATATTAAAATTTTAAAAATTCTAATAAATATTATTAATTTATATAAATCAGTTTTAAAAATATAAAAATTAAATTAAAATTTAAAAAATTCCAATAAATATTATTAATTTATATATAAAACAGATTTAAAAATATAAAAAAATTATTTAAAATTTATTTTTTTTAAATAAACATTTAATAAATTTTATTAATTAGATTAAGATATATAAAAAAATATTCTCAGACTTGTTAATGTTATATTTCATTATTTTGTATCATACAGTATAATTAAATTTTATTATCATGTTATGTTGTTATATATAATTTTTTCAGGTTATCTGTTATCATAATGGAGAAGAGGAACGTTCGCGCAACGGTAAAATTGTTGTCATGTGACCAAAAGGTCACGGGTTCGAATCCTGAAAACAGCCTTTTGCAAAAAGCAGGGTAAGGCTGCGTACAATGGATCCTTCCCCGGGACCCCGCATGGCAGGAGCTTCGTGCACCGGGTTGCCTTTTTTTTATCTGTTATCATAATGGCAAGCAATCCATCTTTGACAGCATCTGTCACTCAACCCGAATCCAGGATTCTTAGAAGAAAGTCAAATGACATCGAATGGAAGTTTGGGATATTGATTGATCCTAAGAACCTCGACAAAATTAAATGCAAGTTATGTGAAAAAACAATGTCAGAGGGAGTGTATAGGATAAAGGAGCACATTGGAAATATACCTGGAAATGTATCTAGTTGTCGAAAAGCATCTCAAGAAGATAAAAATGAGTACAAACAAACTATTATGAAGGGAGGAACAGAAAGAAGAATAACATAATGGAAGAACAAAGTTGTAGAGCAGAGGTGGTTATTTCTCTAGACGAAGAAAGTCTTGAAATTGAAGGGATGGATGGAATTAAAAACTCACTTCCACTTGGCCCCATGAATAGATATGCATTGGCAATTGCTCCAGAAAATACAAACTCCAGTGGAAGTAAAGTGCTTCGCCGAAAAAATATAAATGAGGCTCTTTTCAAAGAGAGAACTCAACAAGTTCAACAATATGTTGGGAGATGGATTTATGACAATGGAATCTCATTCAATGTTGTTGATAATGATAGCTTTAAGCAACTAATGGAGGCAGTGGGTCAATTTGGACCAGGATTCAAGCCTTCAACTCAATATCAACTTAGGGAGTCATTGTTGAAAGACGAAGTTGAAAGAACAAAACAATTGCTGAAGAAACATGAAGAAGAATGGGCAAAGAATGGATACTCGATCATGACAAATGCATAGAATGATAGAAAAAGAAGAAGCATCTTAAATTTATGTGTTAATTGCAAGGAGGGTACTACATTTTTAGAGTCTAAGGAGTCTTCAGATGAGGCGCATACAGCTGAACTTATTTTTGAGTATGTTGACAAGTGTGTTGAACAAGTAGGAGCTCAGAATATTGTTCAGATTGTAATAGACAATGCCACCAACAATATGGCTGCAGCTAAATTGATGAGAGAAAAGCGACCTCGGATTTTTTGGAGTTCATGTGCAACTCACACGGTTAATCTCATGCTTGAAAGTATTGGCCAACTTCCACAATATAAAAAGGTTATTGAGCAATCCAAGTCTTTTACCATTTTCATCTATGCTCACCATAAGACTTTGTCATTAATGAGAAGTTTCACGAAGAAGAGAGACATAGTCCGACCAGGAGTTACCAGATTTGCATCAAATTTCCTCACATTGCAAAGTTTGATTGAAAAAAAAAAAACTAGTTTAAGGGTCATGTTTACAAGTGATATGTGGGAGAAATGTAAATGGTCAAAAACAAACAAAGAAAAATTGGCTTACTCTATAGTGATGAGCATGAGTTTTTGGAATGATGTGACACTCTGTTTGAAAATATTTGCTCCTTTGGTAAGAGTTCTTCAATTGGCAAATGGAGATAGAAAGTCATCGATGGGGTTTCATTATGGGGAGTTTCTTCAAGCTAAAGAAGACATCAAGGTGGGTCTGAACAACGTGGAATCAAATTATCAGCCTATCATAGTCATTAGTGAGTCAAAAAATGAAGGATAGACTTGATACATCATTGCATACCACTGTTTTTTTGTTGAATCCTTATTTTTATTATAAAAATAATTCTATTGCTCTTTATGAGGAGGTCACGACGGGGATTTTTGAATGCATGGAAACTTACATGCCAATGAGTTAGATCTACAAGATACAATTATTAAAAGAAATTTTCAAAATATAGAGATAAGACTAGGTTATTTGGAAAAACATTGGCAGCAAAAGCATGTGAAAAAAATGATGATACATTTGATCCATGTGCATGGTGGAGTACATACGATGCTCACACACCTAACTTGCTAAGGGTGGCATTGAGGATACTTTCATTAACTACAAGTTCATCTGGGTGTGAAAAAAATTAGAGTACATTTGAAGGAGTAAGTTTTAAACTTTCAGTCTTTAATTAAATTAGCTATAATTTTTAACGTCTATACTCTATTCAGGTACTAACTATAATATTTACTTTCTCTGTTTTTTTTAGATTCATACAAAGAAAAGAAATAGGTTAGATGCCAACAGGTTGAACAATCTAGTATTTGTCCAATTTAATGCTATATTATTGAACAAACAAAAAAGAGAAAAAGAAAGAAATATCGATGTCCTTCTTGCAAAAGATGCTTCAAATGCATAAGGTTGGATTGTGGATGGTGAGGAAGATGATGAAGTTGAACTAGGTTCCAGGCTCACTTGGCAAATGGTTGATGAAGCAAGTGGAGCAGATGAAAATCTACAACCCGAAGAAGCTCTAGAGTGAGAGAACTTCATGAAGATGATTTTGCATCCGAAGAAGAAGAGGAGGATCACAATAATGATATTGAGTTTGTGTCCGATGAAAAATAAGTTATTGAAAATTACGGAGAAGAAATAGAATAAATATGAGTCTATGAAATATTATTAGTTGTATAATTTTGAACTCATTTTGTTAAGACATTATGTTATTCAACAATTATATTTTGCTTAGTGGTTACTGGTTCACAATGATGTAATCTTAAATTGAACTATTGCTACTATTTTATAATGTTTTCCACCACTAAAGTTGTTTAAGCTTATAGCAAGGTTTTAAAATTTGAGTTGGATATATGTTCTACTGTTTACTACATGATTATGATAACTTACTACATGTTCTACTATTCAACTATTTCTTTTACTCGTATTTACTGAGTCTAATATATTTCCTTTGCACAAAACTGTTAGTTTTCTTTTATAATTTTTCATTTTTTGGTATTGGAAAGTATGCATTTATTTCAGCATACATAATTAGATTTCCATTGCTATGAAATTGTTTAAGACAACATTTAGATTTACATATGACATTGTTTATAGTCCACATAAAACAAGGGATATCGAGGAATCCACCTAGCGGCACCTAGTCCCCGCCTAGGCACTAGGCGTTGGTCTGCCGCCCGACTAGCGCCTAGCGAATTTTAGAACCTTGGTGATATAAAACATCCGAGGGATCGCAAGAGGAGCATTTGAGTGCAACTGTGCCTAACTCAAACTATGTAAGTGGAGCATGAATGATGGCATAGGGAGAAAACCGATGGCTTGGTGTATTCAAGGGATAAGAAGCTTGAAGGGAGATGACCGAGGTGGACTACGTAAGTGGAGCATGAAAGATAATATGATGAGTAAGCTGAGAGATGACGAGAGATGGCCCGATGATGGAGACAACTATATGGTGAGTTGAGACAAGAGTAGATCTTAACTTAGGTGGACTCGATTATTAGATTGGTCGTAGTCAACATACAAATCGACTCACAACAAATAATATGGTATGTTTTTGAGATAATTGACAATTGACTACCCAGTCAACTAGTAATCGTCCAATCAATTGATGACTAGTTGAGCCCAAATGAATCTATTACCGAAGGAAACATTTATGATCAATGGGAAACGGTCAAAGGTGATCAAGAATGTCGTGATTAATGGCGTAAACCAATCGACTAAATTAAGATGGGTATTAGATTAGGAATATTGTGTCAGCGAAACAATTCGAGCAAGAGGCTATTATAAGGGATCCAAAGGCAACAAATCAACAGAACAACAAATTTACTTTTACACACTAATATATGTTATTTCATTAACCCTTATTGTAAACCCTAACACCTCTATTGTAATCCTCTGTATGTGAGTAACATCCTGTAAAAGGTTTTTCCACCTTCGATATTGCTAAGAAAGAGAAAGTATAGAGGATTCTGAAAGTGGGATGTGGAGTAGGAGACTCAGAGTTGTAGAAGCATGTTAAAAGCCTTTATTTGTATCATGTACGTGTTTCTGCTTTTAGTTTGATTTCCGCTGTTAACATTTTGTTGTGACTTTGCTAAAATTGTAGGAGTATTAGTTTTATATTTGCATACATGAATGATATATTTTGTTGTGATATTGCCTATTGGATGGCTGTGAAGCTAACCATACAATGTCAAAACCATTGTAGTAGGATGACCAGGTATGATGAATTTCAATCATGCTTTAAGATGAGCACTGTCATGGCTTTATTGATCACTAAGGTCTCAAACTATACTGATATATGAAGTTACATTATATGATTTTACTTAATATTATTATATAGCTATTGATATATATAGGAAGATAAAGCTTGGTTGTTGTTGTATATATATATATATATAACTAAAATTGTATGTTTAATCAAGTAATCATTGGAAAATAAATCTAAATAAGGTTTAACTTGGGGTTAATGACTTAAAAATAGGATTACATATGATCTAAGTTCATCCAAGTAAAAGTTGAAACTGATGTTTGTATTGGCACAGTATCAATAATACATGGAGGTGGCACAATGAACTAGAAAAGTAGAGTAAAATATAATTTCACTCATGCCAATATATATATATATATATATATATATATATATATATATAATTGTATGTTTAATCAAGTAATCATTGGAAAATAAATCTAAATAAGGTTTAACTTGGGGTTAATGACTTAAAAATAGGATTACATATGATCTAAGTTCATCCAAGTAAAAGTTGAAACTGATGTTTGTAGTAGCACAGTAGCAATAATACATGGAGGTGGCACAATGAACTAGAAAAGCAGAGTAAAATATAATTTCACTCATGCCAATCCATTTCAATTTCAATGAGTGAACTGGATGGCATATTGCCTGTGCCAACCACAATGAGGTCAACCAGAAATGAAATGTTAAACTGCAAGTCTAGTAGCTTCAACTAATATACTTTATTGAGGTTAAACATAAAGGTGAAGAGTGCCATGAAAATATACGAAAATAAAAGTTGCAAAGCAGAAATGATGGTAGCTGATAGGAAGAGCAGACGAAAAAGATCTTGTGGGAGCGGTGATGGATGGTGATGTAGATGATGGCAATTGATTAAGAGGTTACGGGAATAAAGAGCCTCTCTTAAGAAAGAGAGGATCGAAGGGAGATGGAAAGCAATAATTGAATACCTCAAACAATTGTCTTGCAATATGTAGCTCTGATATCCCTTGAAGAAGAGGACAAGAGGACAAGAGGATTTTTTTTTTGGGGGGCAAAATCTGAAATTTTTGAAACAATATTTTTATGCCTCCCACAAGTTTTTATAATTGAAATAAAATAAATCAAAACTAGTACAATCTCAACAAAATAGAACAATGCTAATTTAAAGATTAAAATAGAAAGAACAAAATAGAAATTGGGGCATGGCTTAGATTCAGAAATGGTCTAACGATTTGCATCAGTTTAAGTTTGCATCATCAAGATTTTATAGCCAATACAAACTCAAATATGTAGGAAAAAGTTTAAATGTTATAAGTGGAACATTATGCATCTGAAGAACTATAACATCAATAACTAAAACACTAAGAATATCCCAAAAAAACACTCAACTGCAAAAGCATGCTCTATACTGCATTTCATCCTTCAGCATATACTAGTTTAAGCTCAGAAGTTATTATCAACCCCAGGATTAAGAATATCTTTCTGTCTCACTGAGATTGATTCAATGAAGTTTGAATGTTCTACATTTTTTTAGCAGTTATACAATAACTGGGAAATATTTTCATAATAAAAATTCTCTCTAAATAGTCTGAAATGAAATACAGGAAGTAACCATTAAACTTATAAAATATATAGCTTTTGTTATCACCATATTATCAAAACCGTTGCCACTTAAATAAATAATTACACACTAAAAGCTCCATGCCTACTCCTAACAATACCTTATTTAACAAATCAACCTCAAAGTAGAATTTTTTTTTTAAAAAAAAACTATCAAGGAGTCATGAGCTTCCCTAGTTTGCAAAAAATAGTGTAGGTTGGATATCACAATTCATGAATTGTACATAATCAGATAGACCAAGAAAGGAGATAAAGAAAGTTCCTAAAATTAAACACTGAAAAGGATTAATGTAACATTTCAAGTAGATAAATAGTGTAGATAGTCTTTAGTAGCTGAAGTAGTGAACTCACCAGCCATGATGTTTCATTTTGGAAAGCTGGTTTGATGTCCAGATTTTCAGGTCGTATAAAATGTTGTAGTAAAGCCATCTTCTCATAAAGCTCCCCGTCACTGTTGACATCTTCTGGAACTGATGCAAATACTCGATTAAAAAGTTTTGTCATGACATATTTCTCCAGACCCTGTAAATGTTGGCAAATTGAAGTCCACAACTGCTGGTAAGCTCAAAATAAGTTTAGAAAGAAAGAGAGCAAGAGAGCAACTACAAGATAAGAAGCATATATGTCACCTATGTTAGAGTGTATACTAAAAGTCTAGCTTTTTGTAAATATTTATTTTGAAATAAAAAATCACATTGGTCAAATGTCTACATTTATATGCTAAGTGTAGTTGTTCAATTAATTTATATTGTAGATAACATGGTGTGTGGTGTCACACACAGAAGATCATGTTATCAGATCCTTATAAATTATAAACAGTTGCTCACAACCAATATGGAATGGGACAAACCATTGGAGTGGTTGTAGTGTAATTAGGTATTAGTTTATCTTAACTAATAAATTACACTAGTACACTACGAGTGTATTGAGCAGGACCAATTGAGGTAGTATCTTTTTATACTGACTATATAAAAGAACAATACCTCTGTTATTATAAAAGTGTGTACTCTTAATCATGATATAATAACAAGCACATATACTTAGTATTTATTTCTTTGATTTATCAAAAGGTGTGATTTAGCTTGTTAAATCAATAAGCCCGATAAGTTGGGAAATGATATTATTTATATGGTGTGTTGTTGATTATAGAATGAAACTGTGTCCTAATAATCTAGGTTGATAATGTCCCCTTGAGGAGCTCATAAGTATTGTCATGTAAACCCTGCAGGTGGACTTAGTCCGACATGACGATAAGGTTGAGTGGTACTACTCTTGGAGTTAGATATTAATTAAGTGAGTTGTCAGTAACTCATTTAATTAGTGGGCATTCAATATCTTAAACACAGGGAGACTAACACACTCATGATAAGGAGCCCATATAGTAATATGGGATTGGTGCGATAGTGCAATAATAACTCTTTAGTGGTATGAGTTATTATTGATGAACTCGAGTTGGGTGTTCGAGGTGAACACGGGAAGCTCAAGTTCATCGGGAGACCAAAACCAATTCCTCCTCTCGGTCCCTATTGTAGCCTCTTATATATAGCCTTATATCCACCCAAAGCCTAGCCTCTTAGCCCATGCTAGGGGCCGGCCCCTATCCTTGCTTGGAGCCCAAGCAAGGGGGTTGGCCAAGCCAAGCTTGGAGCTAAGGCTAGGGCCGGCCAAGCCTTGCTTGGTGCCCAAGCAAGGGGTCGGCCAAGTATGAAAAGGGACGAGGGTTTTATTAAAAAAAAAATTTTGATAAAATCTTTCCTTTTATGTTTTTATCCACATGGTTTTAAAAGAGAGTTTTAAATTTTAAAATCTTTCCTTTTATAGATTTTCTACAAAGGATTAAAAGAGATATTAGATATCTTTCCTTATTTGTAGTTATCTATAATGTGAAAGAAAGATTTTAATTTTTTGACAAAACTTTCCTTTTTTTATAACCATGATATAAAAGGAATTTTATTTTTAAATCTTATATTTTATAGATATCCATAAAAGGATTTAAAAGAGAGATATTTTAATTTATAAAATATTCCTTTTATAGCCAACCACAAAAGGGATTTATAAAAGAGAGATTTTAATTTTTGTTTAAAATCTTTCCTTGTATGATTAAACAAGGTGTGGCCGGCCATAGAGAGGAATAAACGGAAGTTTTATTTTTGTTATAAAACTTTCCTTTTTTGATTCACCAAGGAATATAAAAGAGGGGGAGAAGGTGCCTTCATGAGACACACAACTTATTCTATTGTTCCTCTCCTCCATCCTTGGTGGTCGGCCCAACCTCCTCTTTCTCTTCTTCATTGTGGTCGGCGGCATCATCTCTTGTGGAGCTCTTGGTGGCCGGTAGCTTGGAGGTGAAGAAGTAGAGAAAGGAGGCATTGTTTTCTAGCATCCCTTGGAGCATTGTGGTGGTGGCCGAAACTTGGAAGCAAGGAAGGCTTTGGTGGTTTTCTTCTTGGTAGATCGTCGCTCACACGACATCCAAGAAAAGAAGAGGAATACAATAGAAGATCAAGAGGTTGTTGCTTATAAAGAAAGGTATAACTAGTAGTTTTATTCCGCATCATACTAATTTTTTTGTATGGATTTTGAAATACCAAACACAAGAGGCTAACAATTCTAGATTTCAAATTAATGATTCGAGTTTGTGTTTTTTTATTTTTCGATCTTGTGATTCGATTGTTCTTAATGGTTAAACCTAGGGTTACTATAAGGAGATTAAATATTGAATTTCGTTGAAAGGCTTTGTCTAGGAAGTGGTGGATGATCCCATACCCAAGAAGGTCTAGTGTCTCGCCATGTTTAACCTGGAAGTCGATCTCTGAAATAAATATTTAATCGAATTTGTAACATGGGTGGATTTGGATTAATAATGTTAAGCATCGTTTGCAATCCAAGTCTAAACCTCTAAGAACAAATAAGTTGAATTTGGAATCAATAATGTTAAGTTCTGTTTGCAATTCCAAATTTAATTTCTAAAGAACACAATAGGTTGTTAGGAATGGTTCAGGACTTGTACAAAATTTTTCAGTACGATATTCCGAGTAGCAACCAACAACCTATTTACGTATATAATAAAGATAGTCAAATAAAAGAAGGAAGATGAGATATATAGTTTGTGACTCACAGATAATTTTTGGAAGTTAAAAGAGTCATGGAAAGCAATATGGAAACTTGGATATTAATTGTCAGCCATCTAAGGGACAATGACTTTTTGTCTTTGTAATTCAGTAAGCACAATTTAAGATATCCAGAAGTAATTAGAGGAATTTTTTTTTGTTTTGATATGAGTGTGCAAAGATTCTAAACATCAGTAAGATTGATGAGCTTATCTTTAAATGATATATACTAAGAAATGCCCTTCCACTATCCCTAAATATCTACACTCATTGACAGAGATAATGATGAATTTACAGAAAATAACTGAGTGCTTATCCCTAGTCATTGACTCCTAAGAGAACATTCACAAGAGATTAATAAAAAGGGCAAATCCAAAACTAACAACAATGAAGGTGCCAATCTCCGATGATTAGTTTTATTCAACGATATAAAACTTGTGGAAATTCTAAAAAATGCCTATCAGATAATCTCTGAAAGTCAATACTAATTTTCTTTGTGGATCATCCTACATGTCTTGATTGTACCTCAAAATCCACATTGACAGCATGATGAGATTCCCAAACAACTTGGAGTATATTTCCAATTTTTTATGCATTTAATAATTAATATTTAATATCTATTTAAATACTCAACCGACATTTATTTGAATTTATTATGGAATTTTAAGGCTGTTTTACCAAATTGTTATAGATAGATTTATTAGTGAAATTTTTGAACTCGTGTTGAGTTCAAAAATCAAGATATTTTTGAGATTGAAGTTTGACATGGTTTGCAGTTTGATTGGTTATGGTTGAATTACCCACACTCATTTTAGTTTGCCTCAGTGAGGAGATAAAACTTGACTGTAGGGTACTTTTGAGTTGGGCCAAAAACCCCTCTTGTTTTTCCTTCATGTGATCTCCCTTTCCACCATACACCACTTCTTTTATATGACTAATCTTCTCTCCTTCCTCTTCTTTTTTTCCCTGAGGACACTAGGTATGATTCTACTTCCCTTCTTACTATTCTTTTTCATAAAAGTTGGCTACTCTAGTTAATTTTGTGGGAGGGACAGCAGTGAGTTAGAGGTGGCAGCCAACTTTGGACAACCAAAGAAGCCATCAATGAGTACTCTCTTCAATTTGAAGATGGCATGATAAAGATATTATATAAACTAGTAAGATCTTTCTTTTTCTTCTTTCTCTTCACAAAATTTGATCATTGGCCCTAATTTATACTCTTGATATTGGCAACCTTCTTTGTTTAAGAAGTGGAAGCCATACTCCTAGGGGTGGAACCAAATAGAAACCCCTCTTCAAGGTGAGGCAAGGGCTTTATTTGATCTTCTTTCACTTTGGATTGAAGACTCTAAGGATGACCTAGTACCCTAGCATGTTCTGCGAGAGTTGAATGGGTTGTTTTTTCATTCTTCAGATGGCCTAAAGGGGCAGTTTGACTATGGGACAGCAAAAGCATGAAAATATCAGCACATCCCTGGCTTGGGGAGAGTTTGTGTCAAATCATTTGTGGTTGGTCTAACTAAGGGAGGCAAATCCTCCTATTGTCTCTTGAATTTACCTTTATAATGCATGATTTAACTTTTGCAATTGGAACAGCAAAAGTTAGGGAGAGTTTGTGTCAAATCATTTGTGATTGGTCTAACTAAGGGAGGCAAATCCTCCTATTGTCTCTTGAATTTACCTTTATAATGCATGATTTAACTTTTGCAATTGGAACAGATACTAATTTGTGATTAAGATGAAATTTCAAGACTAGCAAGGGAAACTTATTCATACCAAATGATACCATGATACTCATTAAAGTTCTTTCATTAATTAATATTGACCTTTGAAACATAAAAACAAAAAGGCGACTAATGGGTGTAAAGAAAATGACGAGATGCCCCTTGGGGGCTTGGGTGAGTAATTAAGATATAAATCCTGGTTAGATGGAAGCCTTCCTGTTCTGTGTACTTGCTGGAAATTTTAGTTAAATAACATAAGATGTGGATCTTGAAACACAAAAGGGGCTATGAGAGTTTAAAACTTATGAGATACCAATTTGATGAGTTTGGTTGTTTTTTCTAAAGGAAAAATATTCAAATGAGTTACTATGGAACAAGGTTTAAGCTTTTGATGTTTATTAAACTTTTACAACAGCTATCATATAAATTCAAAATATATATTTTTATTATTTTTTGTACATAATTAAATTGTTTTACTCACTTTTTATTGCAAAAACATCAAGTCTTGCATATAGAATGCTGATGAAGATTGGTCTCCAAGCTCGACATCTTCATATAAATAGTGAATTCAAATCACAAGTTTAGACTTTTGATGATTATGGGCATTGCTTATATTACATTTATTTGAATATTTCAAATTCAAATTATAAAATTTACTATACTTTCTATATTTTGAGAATATATAAAAGCATCATCTAAATTTAAATAAAAAATACAGATAAAATTAAATTTTTATTGTATAATAAAGGGATGAGGGGGGTGATGGCTTTAAATTAGTGATAATGTACATATTGTATAGATATAATACTTCTTGGATGAACAAGTGCTTGCTTTATTTGTTTTTCTTTTTTATTTTAAAAAATTAATTTCTCTATTGTACTTGGAATTTTATATTGGTTTTATGTAAGCATAGCTTGGCACAATCAAGTTCACAGCTTCATAGCTTGAGGTCCATTGGAGAATGGAGACAGATGTACTGCAGGACAAGAAGTATTAAAGCACAAAGTTGACAATAGTCGGAGACAAAGTGAACTACATAGATGAAGTGTTAAACATAGCACATGGGACTTGATGCACTCGAGGAATGAAGAAATTAATGGAAACGGCCTTGGTAGCAATGTAAGGTAAGTTGTGGTTATGAGCTATGAGAGTTAGAAACTTATACTCTTGGAGAGAATATCTACTCGATTATTAGGAAGATTAGAGTCAGAGTTCAAGTTCGAGTAATAGAGTTAAGCTCAATCGACTAGTGAGTTGAGCCGACTAAGGAATCAACTCAGCCTGATTAGCCAATTAATAAAATGTTTCTATTTGGGGATGAGTCTACTTGTGATTAGTTGACTGATTAAGACTTTCAATCAACTAATGCTACACTAGGAACAACAAAAGGAGTCATTGATCAGATAATTTTGCACTGCAACAATCAGATGACTTAAGAGCTACAGTGAGCATTCGATTAATAGTGGAATCTAATCAACTAAGTAGTTATTGGTAGACTAAGGTTAAAGAGATCCGGAAGTCATTCGACTCATCGGCGACAAGTCAACTAAATAGCAAGTGAAGATTGAAGGGACTGAAGGTTATATAAAGGGGGGCAAGGTGGACATTTAAAGGCTAGCAAAATAGTGATTAGTCACATCATATTAAGTCTCATCTTGTAACCCTTTAAGTTGTTCTCTTAATCTTCTTACAATCATTTAAGAAGTTTCTCTACCTACAGAACTGCGAAGGAGAAAGACATTGGACTTCCAAGAGTGACATACCAAGTCATAGTTGTGAAGTAGGAACAACTACATTATATGTCTTTGTTAGCAATATGTATATAATTGTCTTTTAGTCTCTTATTTCCACTGCACTAGCAAGAGTAATATAACTTTATAATTGTAGGTATAAGAGCTATTAACCCTCTACTAGCTTCATCCGGCAATCGCACTACACCGGTTCCAACAAGGTGGTCTAGTTGGACGCTTTAAGAAAGATAAGATAATTTATATTCTTCTGGATCAATTTGTGACAGGGTATTTCAAGGGTTTTATCACAATATGACACATGTAGATGCCTAAGGCAACTAAGCAACAATAGGCCTTTACACACGCCATTGCTAATTCCTTATAAATCTTAAAAAGACAGAAAGAGATAGCATAGACTTTGTTTAGATTTACCCAGAACTAAGTGAAGCACGACTCCATTTTAGTAGTGACCAATTTTTGAAGATGCATATTTTATTCAATGTAACAAAATTAATAGCGCATAGCAAATAGCCAAGTTAGAACATTGTCAGACGACAAGGTTGTCACATCTATAGTCTTAGACCCGTAAAGTTTCTGAGCACTATACAAGTTATTTGGGACCATGGTTCAAAATTTCGATCGGTGCTGAAGTTTCAGGTCCGAAACGATACGATTTCGATATAGTTTTGATACTTTTTAAATTTTAAATATAAGAGTATGTTAATTTTATTAATATTTTATTATTAACTATGCTCCTTGGTGTTATATTTTGAGGTGTTTTCAATATTTTCTCATAAATAATGTCAATTAATTTTTTATAAAAATTATTTAAAAAAAAAAGATAATTATAAAATTATTTGAAGGTCTTAAATTATTTTTTGAATGCATTTGTAAATTTTAAATTTTATTAATTTATTTGAAATGTTTAAGAATTATATTTTAAAAATATATATTTTAAATTTATATTCAACTTTTAATATATTAAAAAAATCATTTATTTTTTTATAAAATATTTTATTAATTTTTGAAATTATTTATAAATTTTAAGATCATTTTTAATATTTTATAGTTTATTTATAATAAAAATACATATTTAAAAATAAAAATTTGAACCAAAAAAAAAATCATGTCACAACGTCGTGGAGGGCAATGGTGGGGTTGCAGCACCATTCGCGACCTTGAGGCAACCTCGTGCTAGTTTAGTCTCTTGTTTTGAGCGGACGGCTCAGTATTTCAAACGTTATTTGGGGCACAACTTAAGTTTTAATCTCTTTCTAGGTTGGAAACTCTTGCATGACTCAAAATTTTAAACTTTGAGCAGTAAATGGGCACATGTTAAAGGAGATTACCTTTAACTATTGCCATCATCTCCCTCTAGATTTATGCCTCCACCACCCTTTACATCCAAACTGGAACCCTTACCACTATTCCTTGTCGCCCATGCTCCAACCATCACCACCCTTTCCACTAATTAACAGCAACACTCCTCCTCAAGTGCCTTTTTCCCCCTTTGCCCTCTCTGTAAAATCAATTCCCTCAACTTCGAGAAACCGCGTCTAAACCCCCTTTCCTTATAGATTTGAGCTTGGATCATGCTTCCCTCTCTAAGGACCTTAATAGCCCTCCTCCTTTAAACGTAGTTAGCAACACTCCTAATCATAGTAAAAGAGTTGAGATTTGTCATTCCTCATGCGAACAATAATGTTGTCAGTGAGAGACATTCATTTGTGAGCATGTAACAAACCAAAGGAAGCTCATGCAAATTAATTTGTGTGCACGGCTGCAACCCCTTCCCCTACCTTCATCTGAGCCATGTGTAGTGGATACCACCTCCTAATGTGTATTCAAAGGTGTGTTGAATTAAGATGAATGTTCTTTTGTGTATTACCAAATAACTCCCTCACATATCAATGCATGTTGGATAGTAAAACCTCTACGCATTGAAGCTGAATTAGCACTAAGTCAAATTTTGTGGGTGACCATCACTTAGGATAAGGTTCTTGTCTTTGCAATGTGGAATTGTCTCTTTTAAATAAGAGTCATCGTTGAGGTTCCTTACAAAGATAATTGCTTTAAGATATCCTACGTTACGAAATTGTCATTGCTTATAGTTGCATATCGGTATGTAGTCAAACGAAGGGTTTTACTTAAGGGAGATAAATCAAGTCTTTATCCATAGGACAATAGTAGTCATAAGGTTGTTTCTTGATCTCGGGTGTATTTGTGGAATCAAATAGAGATTCTCTTACCAATTAACAAAATTTTATACAACCACTAAAACTTAAAGATATTATCTTGCTATATTTTACCTTGAAACTAATATCTAAAAATGGGCAATAAACTTAAGGGCATATATGTTGCTAGTTATATTTATGGTAATGTTCATTAACAACTATAACATGCTACCACTAAGCAAAAATTGATATTTTAGTTATTGAACTTAATTCTTAAATGGTGATTCAAAGATTTAATGACAAATTACTCAACCACGTAGCCAAAATTGCTGAATACCCAAATCATGTAGGTAAGTTTCAAAATTACCAAATCATATACCCAATTCTACTTTTACCCCTCCGCATTCACTCACACCTACCCTAATTCAGACATTGTTCATTCAATTTCATTCTGAGCTCTCTAGGTCAGTCAATTTTGGCTCAGGTCTAAACCGACAGATGGACCTAGAGAACTCGGAATAAAATGGAACTAAGTATTATGTGTTTGTCTAATTCTCTTGATTATATTCATGCCCTCAAATATCATTTTCATACTCCATATTGAGAGCGATAATTTTTTAAACATGAATTAAATTTTTTAATCCATTGCTACAATGTAGCAATTGATTCAACAATGTTCATCAGCACAGTATGGTCCCAAATCAACTGTAGCAATCGAATGGGAGGGGAAAAAACGGAATTGGGTACATGATTTGATAATTTTGAAACTTACCTACATGATTTGGGTATTCGACAACTTCAGCTACGTGGTTCAGTAATTTGCTGAAGATTTAAAGAGAAAGATTGCTTAGTTGATATCAAGATAGGTTAAGCTATGTTAACATTTAGGGCTTAATAGATGCTATTGAACCTCTTTTGGAACCTTATCACTCTTATCTATTTTGTTATTTCATTAAAATTTGATTCTTATGTTATTTCCTCGAAACATATGTATTAAAGGGTAGCCTAGTATACTAAGCTCCCGATAGTATGTCCCAAGAAGGATTAGACCACATTAGGTTTATTGTACGTAACCTTATTTTGTATTTTGCAAGAGGTTGTTTCTACGATTCGAACTCGTGACCGCCAAATCACATGGTAGCAACTTTACCATTGCGCCAAGGATCCCTGTTAAACATATGTATTATGCTAACATAATTCATTTCTCTCTTATTGATTGGTTAATGCTACTTTCATACTATAATCGCGTGATATATGCTTAGCTTTGTTAAACTCATTATCATACTATAATAGTACTTTTCTCTAATTATGTTATTAATTTATTATACACATTTCTTGAATAAAAGAAAAAAATGTCAATTTGATGCACAAAGCTCCCGCCAATGCAGGTCTCAGGAAAGGATCTATCCTACGCAATCTAACCCTACTTTGCAAGAGGTTGTTTATGAAACTCGAACTAATAAGACAGAGAAAGTCCAGACAAGTCAAGGGGTGACTAGATGTCTATCAAGGAAAGAAACCAAGCAGGTCATAACCGAATGCTTAGCAAAGAAGAAGCCCCAGGAGAATGAACCTTAAGTAATAAGAAGACTAGAGGAATGAATTCTGAGTAAAGGGAAAATCCTAGGAGTGAACCCTAAATAGTAAGAAGTTTTGGAGGAGTAAACTCCAAGCAAGTGAGAAGTCTTGGAAGAGTGAACTCTAAGCAAGTAAACTTAATAGGTAAGGTAGACAAAGTATTAGATTTGTATATTGTTTATTATTCTGTCTTGAAGGAGCTGGACGAAGACTTGGAAGATCGAAACATATCCGACAATGTCACCAGAGCAAGTTCGATCGACCGGAAAGGAAAGATCATATCCAAGTGAGGCGGTCAATGGATTAGATTTGATTAAGCTCCAAGCGACTAGATGTGTTTCAAGCGACCGGAAGTTGCCACGTCAGCAGATCCAGAGTTCGCGAGGATTAGATTGAGAGTTAAGTCAACAGAGGTCCAGACACCCGGCAGGCTTCCAAGCGAGCGGAAAAGTGTCACGTCAACAACTCAATAGAGTTCTATGAAAGGAGGGTAGATCCTTGAGGATTCATAAATCAAATCAATTCATCTAATACTCATATTTTGTGTCCTTCAAGTTCAGCTCGTGCGATCCAGGAAGTGCTAGGAAGAGTGTCGCCACATTTAGGGCTTCCAGAAGAGATTCGGTCCTCTTTTATTTCTGTGTTACTTATTCCTTTTATTATTGATTATTTTGTTTGTGTTTGACCAAAATTGTAAGAGGTTTCTCCCTTGCCGAAAGGTGTCTAGAAAAGAGAAAGCAGTAGTGCTCAATGAGACAAAGCCTTGGATGTAGCAACCCTGAGGGGTTATAAACCAAGTAAAAAACCGGTGTGTATTTGTTCTTATTTTCTTTCTTGTTTTTATTTTATTATTCTGCCGCGTACTAATGAAAGAGAACAATACCGAAAAAAAAAAAGAGAACACGCTATTCACCCCCCAGCATACGTTCAATCCTACACACAAGACTTTATTGAGATTATTGTCTTTCCCAATTAGTGGTATTACCAAAGGCAAGCACTGAGGGTATCAAACTAGGATATCAGGTTGATCTTAGACAAACTCTTTTACCGGACGTTTTCAAAGAATTATTTGCAGCAAGATAAGGGTGTCACTTATTCTAATTTATCTTCATAAGTTATTTTTTTTATTATTGGTTTTCAGTTATTTCTAAACATATTTTATTTATTTTAATCATGTTTATTATAGTCTTTTCTACATGTTTTATGATTTGTATTTAGCTTTTGGTCATAAAGTGTGAATGCATTTTATAGTGCAGATTGACAACTAGCATAGAGGATGTCAATGGGATTATAATGATGGTAGATGGATTCCATCCCACATATCAAGATAGGAAATCACCTAGGTAGTGAAAATTTAAGTGATCTCAGCTTGCCTTAAAGCATGCCAAGTGTCGGCATAGCATGTTACTGAAACCATACTTTCAATCGAAGAACAAATCTCTAACACAGAACAAATATTAACTCATAATAACCAAGTATGAACAGATGTAAAAGATAAAGCTTAAATAGACATAAGCTGTACGGCCAATTAGTCAGGCCCTATGATATTAATACACAATGATTTTAAGATTTGTGACATTCAGATGTTATTAGAAGTGTTACATTATCTCTTACATCTCCATTTCAGGAACAAGCATGTAATCCAGGATGAAAAGTTTTATATATTAGCATAAATGAAAATATGGAAGTGTAATAGCTCACCTCCCCAGCACTTTCCAGTTCTTCTTCTGAACTACCAGCCCAAAGTGTATGAGCCCTAAAGGCCTCTTCCATGTTGGAAAGGAACTCCTGTACAGAAGCACTGTCTTTTTCTGGATCAGGAGCTCGATTTGAAAAGGATACAATGAAGCTGCCATGTCAATATAGTCAAATTTAAGCACTGTTGTGGAGCTACATGCAGTTGCAACTTGCAACCAGGATGTGTAAGCATATTTGCTTTAAACTACAAATAGTTTCTTATCACAAGAACTTGACCAGGAGATGGTTGAAAGAACATAAGTGGCAAACAAACTAAAGAATAGTGCACCCTTTGTTTCCAAGGAATTCACAGAAAGAGGCTGATGTGGTCTTTCTATGGAAACCGGCTTTTAAGGGATGGGTAACAATGATTTAATCCAAACTAAAAGAATATAAGAATGAAGATCAGCTTGTGTATAAAAAGGGATGTGTCTATTGTGACATTTGGACAATTGGAAATTTAAAAGCTAACCATGTTTTTTTGGTTCAATGATTTGACTAATTACGGGATGTATGAACATCGAATTTTAGGACATCTATAACTCGTGGGAAGTAGTTGATATTGGAAGGAAGATTAAACAAACTCTGAATGCTAAGAATTAATACAATGATGGATAATGCAAGATAGATTGATTGTTAGTCAAAGAGCAGGTCATTTGAACTGCATTTGAAACAATTTTATCCTTAATATGTGCAATTCACTAATTTGCTTTCATGTACTCCCACTTATTAATGCAGACAAAGAAATAAAATTCGTGGAAATAATTGAAGCTAAATTTCAAACTAGTTCATCTGTGATAAAAGGCTTCAAGATCAGAAAAGCAACAAATGAAAATAAATTCAAAACATTCAAAATTAACAGATCTACAATAAATTAGAATTTTGTTATTTGATAATTAATATTTTTAGTTTGGTAATAAATAGAGAATAATTATAATTCTATATAGATTAGCATATTTTCCTAATTTAGAATACTTATTTCTATTTTTGTTGTTAAGTATATAAAAGAAGTCCAGAGCAGTGTATTTTTATTATCTGTAAAGTAATACAATTTCCAATTTAACTTCTCTGTGTAAGTTTTTCCACTGATCGAGGTTATTTCCTTATTCGCTTCATTAATTTTGTTCTAAATTTCTAAGTGGTTCTATGGTTTGATTTTGGTGCTGCATCAATTAGTATCAAAGCTAAAACGGTGAAACCTGGTGGTTCAGTTTTGGTGCTAATTATCTCCATCATCCACATCATGGTTTAAAGTGTCGTGCCGAGACAGTCGAAACGGGCGAAATATCCCGTTCCGCTCGGCGACCGACACCGGCACGACCTCGGCACCAGACCTGCAATAGCTGTGACATGTTGCGCGACCCCGTGGTCATAGCGGAGGGGTTGCTCGACCCCACAACAGCAGTAACCCTTCTGCTGCCTCCGCGAAGGTGCGACCCTACGGCCGCTGCAAAGGGACCACCGTAGTCGTACCAGAGGAGTCACGCAATCCCCGCGGCCATGGTTGAGGAGTCATGCAACTCTGCGGCAACGCCGAAGTCGCGTGAGCTCGCGAGTGGTGTAGGATTTCAAAATTTTTTAATTAAATTTAGGTTAATTATTTTAATCAACTCCTAGCTATGATGGAGATAATCAAAAAGCTTTATTAAACCCTAATAAAATTATCTAATTAATTTTATATTTCATTTATTTTAATTTAAAAATTATAATAAAATTTTTATTTATTTATTTATCTATTTTCATATCTCTTCTTTTTTTAAGATTATTTTTTATATTGTTTATTTTTTAAATATTTATGTTAAATATTTTATTTTTTAACTAATATATTTTATATTTATAAAATACTGAAACTATATCGGCACGGCACGATACGATACCGAAACCATATCGTTCCGGTCCAGAACCGAAACCTCAACACAGGTCGAAATTTTAAACCTTGATCCACATCTTCAAAAGTTAGTTCCACCCTTATCCACGGCTCATTCACAACAAGGCACAAACCCAGTTTCTCTTTCCTAAAACTGATTTTTGTTTATTCAGTTGATAATTCTAAATTGCTCGCGTTTAATTTTTTCTAATAAATTCATGCTTATTAGCATCTTATTCATAAAAATCAAAAATATCATCATTTTTTTCCAATTTAGTTTAGACATCATTCATGAAAAAAAATATATTCCATATAGTTAAATTATCATCCATCAAAAAAATATATTTTTTATTTCGTTTAATCATCATCCATCTAATAAAATATTTATTATTCAGTTTAGTTATCGTCCATCAATACAATATCATCATTGATTTAATTATCATACTTGCATGTTAGCAATTGATTAAATTCTTCTATATCTCATTTAATTTATAACATTATTATTTTATAAGTATCATTACTTATCAATATTTGATTTATCTTGATGAGAAAAAACACCACACCTACCACTAAATATATGTAAGATTTAGATTTTAGGAACGTGTGCCCCTTGTGAATGGTGAACTTAAAGCATATAATGGTTATTCTTTGTACATTGCTAAATAAAAAATCATAATCACATCGTCAATGTCTAAAAAAAATTCATTATTTTTTTAAATCATGTGTTAGGACAAATGCCCCTATATTTGATAGAACTACAGATCCTAATGTGTTTCTTGATTAGTTAGACAATATTGAAAATTATTTTGACCAACATAATTTAACCTCCATCAAACAAGTATGATTTTCCAAATTCACACTTAGTGAACCCGCTAAAAACTATTAGTGATGTGTCTAAATCATTAGAGAACAAGATGAACAGAAACCCATCACACATTAGCACAAATGAAGAGAAAATTATTGAAATGATAAGGCTTACTAAACTTTAGGAGATGATTGTATAACAAATATGTAAAAAAAATAAAACAACCTTTCTCAAGTAACTGAACTCGCAAACATTGCCATAAAATATTAGTTCTCTTACAATCCATAAACTTCTAATTAAAATGAAAGAGTTATGCTCCAATAAACCTTTTGATAACTCTACTTTAGTAAAACAACTTTCTAATGACAATTTAGAAGAGTACTTCAAAGACACCTTAGATGAGTCTCTTAACAATGTAATATAAAAAAAAAATGTTGACTTTGACCTCTTTAGAGACTAATCAACTCAACACTAACCATGACTTAGACT
The DNA here is from genome assembly GCF_018446385.1 of Zingiber officinale. NCBI lineage: Eukaryota > Viridiplantae > Streptophyta > Magnoliopsida > Zingiberales > Zingiberaceae > Zingiber > Zingiber officinale. The sequence goes on from NC_055995.1 coordinate 42,582,599, forward strand.
CTCAAATCTTATCTCATTCATGTTATCAAAAGGAACCAAATGAGAAAGCTAAACAAAACAAGCATTATGATCAAGTAATGCAATATACCAACTTAAAAATTTGCAAATCACTTTGTACAACCCTTCAATATTTACTTATATCTTTGATATTTGTCAACCAATTGAATTAAATGTATTATTTTCTTCTATATACCAAAACATATATCGGCTATACAATCTTGGAAACTATAGTGAATAATGATTATTATAAAATATTTAATGGTACTGTAAATTTCCTTATAGCATTTTTAAATTCAAATTTCCTCATCACATCTACATTAGGTGCATTCATATCATACATATCCACTTTATTTGGTCATATTGTGAAAAATTTTGATTACAATACTTATTCATTTATCTTTCTAACTTATTCAAACACAAGTTCAATTTTTAAAGAGGGCATTCAACGAGAAGTTTGAGGGTTCATCTTCGTATGCTGATCTTATTACAAGCTTTCTGAAATCCTCATCATTGTTGTGTTCATGCCACAAAATTTCATTGAAGGCATAAATATTATTCTCGTCATACAACAAACTCAAACATTTTCGTATTCATTGAAAAGGACAACCAAAAAAGAATTTCTCAAAATCAAAGTGCAAAAAGAGAATCAAAGTGCATTAATTTCTTTCTCATTGAAAGAGACGTCCAAAAAATAAAAAAAACATTGCCAAATAGAGTTATTGAAGCAATTATTCCTTATGCTTGGAAACCATGACCTAAGAAGAGAAGTCGACAACTTGTCAAGAGTCAAGTTTCAATAGGGAAAAATAATACAAGCAAGGAAACAAATATCATGAAAAATAAAATAATTTTGAAGAAAATAAATTGAAGATAAATTTCAAATTGGCTCTTCCGATATAAAAGGAAAGAAATTGGAAAAACTTTAAGATTAAGAAATATTCAAGATGGGTGCATCTACAATAAATGAAAATAAATTGAAAAATACTCAATATCGGCAACAATAAATTAGAGTTTTGCTTTTTGTTATTTGATCATTAATATTTTTATTTTGGTAATAAATGAGGAATAATTATAATCCCTATTAAGATTAGCATATTTTCTTTATTTAGAATATTTATATTTGTATTTGTTGTTGAGTTATGCCTATAAAAGAGGTCCAGAGTTGTGTATTTCAATTATTTTTGAACTAATACAATTTTCAATTTGACTTTTCCATTTGGAAGTGTTTCCTCTGGGTGAAATTATTTCCTTATTCGCTGCATCAATTTTGCTCTAAATTCCTGGACAGTTCAACGGTTCAATTTTGGTGTTGCATCACTTGTAGGTATAGTAAATATTTTGTACTTTTTTATGGTAGTTGCTTTGATTATTTGATATACATACTAAGATTGGCAACCAAATAATATGGAATTGCAATTCTATTTCTCTTTTTTTACAAGATTCTTGTGCTGGGTAAAAAAAACATAAATATAATATCATTGTTCCAAATTTTTGGATTTGTAATCTTAAAATTGGTCAGATTTATGATTGAAAATACTCAGAAATTGATGAGACTAAAGAACTCTACCATATAACACTACATAAATCTAGATTCCAAGCATAAGAATGAAATGCAATTCTTTATTATCACTTACTTAAATTGAAACGTAAGAAACAGAATTAAAATTCTTAATAGTTCTTTTATAATATCAAATTGATTTTTTTCCTTTCAGCAGGAATCACTTCAAGACAAACTTTTGATGCCCCAACCAAATATATATCTTGGAACTTCAAACTTAAATGAATGTTTTCTGGATGAAGATGATAATGTGTAGGTGGCTCGTTGTTTACAGTCTCCCTAAACTTAAATTAACCTACAGTTGTACATGCTAGCCATAAGAAATAATGAGAAAGACCTCCCAAAACTATGAAAGAATCAGGGGAAATTAAATACATTCCTACGAACTCAATTAATTTATTAAATCCCATTGCAGTGATCCAACCAATCAATAACTTGGACAAATGATCTTAGAACATAGAGTAAAACTTTGATTTAAAGTGAGAGCAAGAAACAATTATCATCGACAAAATGCAACATCATTTCGGAGAAAGTAAATTATTCATCATTCCTGAGAGACTAGGTAAATTCCACAGAGTTTTCAACTTCCAGGTTTTTCTACCTTCTCCAAGGTTATAAACAGAAAGTAAAAGTCCTGCGAGAGAATCAGCAAGGACGATTAACAAGAATATTTTACTTAGAATTAGAAAGCATCATCTACACGCGATCATCACAGAGTCTAGTAACGAGGAGACTGAATTAGGTAAGCCAGCATTGAGCATAGGATTGAAAAGCGGCTAGAAAATTGAAAGCAGGGGACATGTAAATCCTCCAGCTAGAATTACATCGAGAAAGGCCACAAATTTAAGATCCAAAAAGTAAATCGTCATATCGAGAAAGGCCAACATGTTAAAGATCCAGAGGAAAACGAAAGAATAGAGGAACTAAGTGAGGGAAGCTGACCTCTTGATCGATTTGACGAAATCTGCCGCCGATGGGTGGCGCATCCGCTCCAAGAAATCGTGCCAGGTGAGCGGGGCGGTGGAGGAACCGAAGGCTTCGCCGCTGCCTCCGCCCTCCATCTCCTAGAGAAAGCCTTGGAATCGGAGTCAATCAAGACCAAGGAAATTGGCGTCCCAATTCTTAGCTAGGGGAAAAAAAGGGAACGGAGCGATGAATTCCTTGCGGAGAAACGAACGAGGTTGGAAGTGGCGGAAGGGAATAGACACGACGAGTCGCAACTCTAAGTTGCTGCCAAGCTGGCAATCATGACGATTTGGACAGAAAGTAGCAAGGGCAATAGCCCCTCCTCATTTCAATTCCACTCCTTTTTCATAATCCAAAATGTTCAAAAGGATTTCTTATTTTTTATTTATATTTTTTTATATATAAACGGCATTCTTTATCTAGTAAAAATAAAATATTATTACGATGCCCTCTAAAGAGGGACGACTAGGCTTCAAGTTTTATCGATTGTACTTGTATATAAATTTAATATACAGTAAAACTATAAAATATATATAGTAATATCAATTTGTATTTGATTAGGAAAGGTCTTGTCTCACTAGAGCCTCAGACTAATGTGGGTGTGAAGACTAACGTGCGCGTAAAATTATTATTCAGGTATTTATGATTCAATCTCTAGCTATGATATATTTATAAAGATTTTTCCTTTAAATAGAATATGTAACTATAGAATACAGGGCTTCTAGACCATCTGTCATGAACACTTCTTAATTTATCTTAGCGGTCGATATAAAATCTTCATAGAACCATATCAAAAGTCCCTGATTCAATATTACCTACTTCATAGTTTTTTTATGCATCATTACAAGTCTAATATACCTTTTTAGGATAATTTTTTTATAAATAAAAAAATCTCTGATAAATTCATATTCTTACAATCACATAATACTACTAATAGATAGTAGTCATCCGTAATTTACTTCATATGTGTTAGAAGCCTTGAACAAAATAAATATAATATCATCTTTTGTCATATAATAAAATAAATATAAAGTAATAAATAAAAATTACACAAAAGAATGTCATCATTTATAGAAGCCTTGAATACGTTAACCTATCACCTTCTAATCAAAGGAATAACAACGTATTGGGAGATTTTTTTTTTAGAGTAGTCAAAGAATAGGATTGATAATTGAGTTGTATTTTGCTGTGTAAGCTCCCTTTTTGTAGTTATGTTTCTTTGACCAAATAAGTGTTCTAGTCGAGCGAATCAATTGTTATCTCATGACCATTCTTCAACTATTATCTAGTTTTTAGTCGTCCGAAGACTATTTTCAGTAGATCGAACTCCCTCCACATCAACTTCTCATCCAGATACGCAATGCATCCTTCGTTGACTAGATCTTCTAGTTACTTGATCACTTTATCACCCCTAACCCAAAGTTTATCTATGCCACGTGTACACCACATCAGCATATGATTGATGCTCTGAGTTAATCTACCTGTCTGATTGCTTGGTAAGGCTGAATCAGATGTATCAGTCGACTGTTATAGGAATGACAATCAACTAATGACCCAAAATCACAAATATAAGGTTTAAGGGGGTTGTGGGTGTTGTTGTGGTGTGAGCAATCAACTAATGAGTGATAACAATCAACTAATGAACCCTAAACCATGAGTTCAAAGTTTGAAGGAGTTTAAGAAGGTTTATGGTGTGATCAATCGATTAATGTGTTTCAGCAATCGACTGATTCATTAGTTGAGCACTATTGGAGCAAATATAATATTTCGTGAAGGATCGAAGAGTGTGATAGAGGGGGTGAATATCGCACTTTAAAAACTTTCTTTTGCTTTTAAGACAAATCAGAATGAGTAGCGAAAAATAAAACAATACAGATAGCACAAGTTGGTTACTTGGTTCGGAGCCTACGTCGACTCCTACTCCAAGACCTGTGATCTTTGATCACACCGTTGGACAATCTACTATGATTTTTCTTTCCAAAAACTTCAGAAAAAAGAAATGCGTACAAATACAAGTAGAAGATAGTAATAGACTACTATCTTCTTTCAAGTTAAATACAATGCAAGCTTAAATATAAATATACCGACAAGAATAGAAGATGAAGTTCGGTCGGCACTTTTGGATGGAGTAGCTTGCTTGAAGATGAGAAGTAGAGCAGTAGCACAAATAGATACTTTGCACAGAGATGAACAGAAAACTTCGTCACTGCCTTGGACCTCAAGCTTCCTTTTTATAAACATGGTTCGATCGACTGATAAACTCATCAGTTGACTGATCCATTTGGTCGACCTAACCTCCTATTGGTTGACTGAACCGTGGGTTTTCCTTCTTCGTTGAGATTCGATCTTCGCACATTAATGAGCTTTAATGGTTCGACCGGCTGATCTCCTTGATCGTTCGACCAATCAGTCTAGTTTCCCAATTCATCGAGATCCTCCATTAATGAGCTTTAATTGCATTTAATGTTCGGTCGACCGATACATGGTTCGGTCGACCGATCAGTTATCTGACCGGACTCTGCTTTAGTTTGAATTCTTATCTGAGTCGACCTAGTTCGGTCGACCAATCCCTGGGTTTGGTCGACTGATAAGGCCAATTCATGTAAAATAGACTTAAACAGAATATCCCTGTAAAACAAAATTAGCGCAGTATAATATATGAGTAGTAAGATCCATGAGTAATATTTGACAATAGAACTGTTCTGATCTCAACTTGGAAACCTTCCTAGTTTCTTCAATTGGATCAGTGACCTAGGGTTTGTTCCTTTCTGGAACATGACCTCACTGTCACTCTTCTCCAATTGCTTACCTCAACTTACCTGCCAAACATGGTCCTCCAAACCTATTTAAACTTTCTCTGCTCAGTGTCTGATCTTTGATCCACTAAGATTTTTCCTGCAATACTATATTAGCCAACAACAATAATAGTAATACATAACATTATAGTAAAACTAAACTTAGATTTACCAAGATCTGCTGGTCCGGTCGACCGTACGCGGTCGACTGGAAACCATCCGATCAACCTTGCTTAGAGTTCACTCCTCCAAGACTTCCCGTTACGGAATGTTACCTCCCCTAGGATTTTCTCCATCTAGCTTCACTCACCATAACCTAAAGTTGTCTCCCTCTAGGGTTTTCTCCACCTAGCTTCACTCACCAAGACTGAGCATTGGATCGGCCCACTAGAGATTCGATATTGGGTCCTCCAGACCTATCGAATCCACCTGGCTTCCACGATCTACCAAGATTTCCCTTGCCTAGCTGCCACTAGGACTTCTCTTACCTAACCGCAGTTAGGACTAGTCACTGGGCTGACTTCTTACCCTTGCCTAGCCGCGACTAGGACTTCCCTTGTTCAAGCTCCATTAAACATATTTGTCGGACATTAAAACCTTGGAGGTCGATTACACCAATATTTCGAACTCGACTTATCATCAACAATCAACTAATGGAGAGGAGTAGCAAACTGTTGTTGAGCTGGATTGAGCCATTGGGTTAACATCCTAAAGCAATATTTGAATCAATAGTGGAGTAATCAACTGAGTCAAGAAACTATTGCTAGTCATTACTTAAAGTCTATAAAAGAGGATTTTGTGAAGAATTCCCCACGTAGTGTTGGTATAAGGTGCACTAAAATTGAATCTATATTTTGATATTGTCAAAGGTTCCAAGTTAAATTTTATTGTGATCTAATGGATTGATCAAGTGTACAAGCTCAACTTGGAATGCTCTAATAGGTTAGCTGGATCAAATACTTGGCAATGGAAGTCTTGACAAATCGTGAACACTAGGCAAGAATTCTAGATGGGTCAAGTAGACTAGACATCTGGCAAGATGGATTCGATAGGTGAGAGAGGACCAAATATCGAATCAAGAGAAAGCCCTAACAAACTAATCAAATGCTGAGCAGTGAAGTTTAAACATGTATAGATGATCAGATATTTAGTGGATAAGTTGAGGTAAGCTTCTGAGTGGAGTGGTTCTTCTTAAAAGAAGAACAGTAAGGTCTTGTCCCTGTCAGGACAAACCTTATACATTGATCCGACTAAAGAAATCAATGGAGATGTCTAAGTTAAGATTAAGATAGTCTTATCTGTCTATCTTATTCATGCATTTCTATACATTTCTATATGTTTCTAATTCCATTTTGCAAGATCATTACTTGTATTGCTGTGCTAACTTTATTTTGTAGAAAAGTAAAGTTTTCATCGATCGAGGAGTTCAGTCAACTGAATAGGGAGGTTCAGTCGACTGATTCAGGTGGATAAACACAAAGAGATTTGAAATGTTGCAAAGAAGGAAAGCTTGGTTCAGTTGACTAATCAAGGGGATCAGTCAGTCGAACACCATTTGAAAGATATTTCAGATATGATCGAATTATCGCAGGGAAGAAAACCCCCTGAGAAAGTTGACTGAACGAGGTTCAGCCGACCGAAAACTTAGATTTCAAAGGATCGATCAAATTAGATCTGAGTAAAAAAGGAAAAGGAGTAAGGACCAGCTACCAGATAGATATTCAATTGACTAATAAGTTTCAGTTGGTTAAACGGTTTCTAGAGATGTATAAAAGAAACCTTGAGTTTCAAGGCTTCATAACAATTTTCTCTATACTCCATCTAGTAGGATACTCAATATCCTACACTATGATACAATCTTACTAATGTATAGGGCTTTGCCTAAATAATAAAAAAGGTCTAGTAGGATACTAGATATCCTATACTACGGTATAATCTTACTAATATATAGGCATGAGACTAAATAACAAATTAGAATCTAATAGGATATTCGATATCCTATACTACAGTATGATCTTACTAATACACATGCATGAATAAATATCAATCTGGTAACATAGTTTAATATTCTGCGCTATTCTATGGTATAGTATCACTAGCCTAAAAGTACAACCATAAATGGCCATAATTAACATGGATAACAACGAGATTACATGAATATCAAAATGGACTAAAACAAGTGCAAGTAATAAAGGTCAACTCAGGGAATATATAGAGTGGAGTCAAGATAACACAAGTAACCATTATGTATGGAATATAGATAACAGAATCATGCACTAAGATCAAGAGAACTATAGAGGTTAAAGAACGAACTACCTACCTCTATTGTAGATCGTTCTAATTGTCTTCTAGTCAAATCTGTTGGAACCCCAAGTTGTTTTGATGTGATTAAATAAGTTAAATTAGGTCCTGTGGTGTTTTTACCCTATGTCTAAGTGTGCAGGAATTTAAGATCACATGAAGTCGAGCGGAAGACTCAGCTAGCGAGAAGGACGACATGGGAGAAAGCTGACGGGCTCGGTGCATCTGAGGGACGAGGCGCTGCGGAAGAGTACATCGGCGGATGAGGAAGGAGCGTGCAGTGTTTTCGAGGGACGAGAAGTCGGAGCAGAAGATTGCTTGAGGAGCAAGAGATGCAGCTAGCGAGAAGGTCGGCACGGGAGAGAGCCGACGGGCTCGGTGCCTCCGAGGGACGAAGAGCTATGGATGAGTACGCTAATGGACGAGAAAGAAGCATGTGACGATTCCGAGGGATGAGAAGCCGGAGTGGAAGCCTGCTCGGGAAGGCCGAAATTGGGTTTGGATAAGCCTTATTTCGGTTGGACGAAATCACCCACGCAAATAGAGCAGAAGATCTGAATCGAGGCGAGCAAAACCAGAGCAGAGAGTCCGGACCGCAAAAAGTCAACAATGTTGACTTTAAGAGTCTGGGCGCCCGGAATGCAACTTTGACCAGATCATGTTTGACCATGATCTGTTCGAAGGGGATAAAGTTTTATCCCCTTCCAGGCACCCCGACCAAGGCTATAAATATAGCTCTGGTCCAAGAAGCTAAATAGAACAAGCAATTTGATATTCAACAATTGTACGCTTCTCTTGTTTAGTTTAGTTTCTCATTTTCTGTGCTTGAATGTTGTAAGAGGCTTCTCCGCCTAAAGGAGATCTTTATTGCGCTTCAACTTTCTTGAATTAACAACCTCCCCGATTGTAACCAAGTCAAATCCGTGAGCCTCATCTTTTTAGTTTATTTCTTTAATTATTTATGCAAGTGTTCTTTTAAAAGTTCGAGAAGAGTATTTTGGTTTAATTTGTGCAAGGCTATTCAACCCCTCTGATAGTCGGCCACTAACGGTCCCTACAAGTGGTATCAGAGCCAGGACGTCTCAGAAGGACTAACCGTCGACTGAAGCAACGAGATGGTCGAAGCTAACATCTATCCACCAACGTTCGAGGGGGAGTTCACATTTTGGAAGCGACGAATGGAGGTTTTTCTTAAAACAGATTTCGGTATTTTACTAATAATGAAATATAATTATGAAGCACCAAAGAATGCAAACGGAGAAGAAATTAGAAAACGCCTCTCGACCAAAAAGCAGCGCGACGATTTCATGTCAAACGGTAAGGCTAAATATCATCTCATAAGTGTACTACAGGTGGAGGATCTCAACAGGATCAACAACTATCAAAGTGCAAAAGAACTCTGGAAAAAATTCTTGAAGCTTCATGAAGAACTGATTGAAGCCGAATCTGACTCCTCGATGGACACCGAGTCGTCGTCAGAAGAATCTGAGACTGAAAAAATTGTCGAGACAACCCTTATAGTCGAATTCTTCCCGAGGACACAGAAAGCTCATCTCAGATGAGCATCGATGAAGGGGGAGAGTCTTCGGAGGAAAGCATCTCTACAGGGGGAGGATCAAAGATCGACAAGGTAAGTCAGGTACGGTCTCTACCACCTGACCAAATGTTTAAATTTGTTAAATTATTAACTAAAGATTATTGCATGCTAGAAAAAGAAAATAAAAATTAACTTTAGATAAATCTTGTTTGTCGGAAGATCTTAAAAGATTAGAAGTAGAAAATGATAAATTTAAATTTGAAACTGCAAGTAGATATTTTGAAAAATCATGCATGTTCAAATAATTAACATATTAGAAAATTTTATGGATTAAATTGGTACCTTAGATACCATAATGGACAAATTAGAAATATTTCAAAGAAATATGCCCCTAAGAAATATTTAATTAATCCAGTTAGCTGGAACTTATATTGGGCTCCTAAGTCTTGTCTTACTTAAACCTTAATTTAGACTTAGCTCTTTCAGCGAAAAAATTAAACAGTTAATTTCCTTATGAGGCTTTGTCTAGAAGTGGTTGATGATCCAATAACCAAGAAGGCCTAGTGCCTCGTCACAGCCTAGAAGCCAAATATTGAAATAAAGTGTTTAATTAACTAACTGATAAAGTATTAAATTGAAATTAGATAATGCTCACATCAAAAAGGGAGAGATTGTTGGAACCCAAAGTTGTTTTGATGTGATCAAACAAGTTAAGTTATGTCCTATGGTGTTTTGACCCTGTGTCTAAGTGTGTAGGAACTTAGGAGCACAGGAAGTCGAGCGGAAGACGCAGCTAGCAAGAAAGATGGCACGAGAGAGAGCCGACGGGCTCGGTGCGTCTGAGGGACGAGGCGCTGCGGAAGAGTACACCGATGGACGAGAAGAGAGTGTGCGGTGTCTCCAAGGGACGAGAAGCTGGAGCAAAAGATTGCTCGAGGAGCAAAAGACGCAGCCAACGAGAAGGTCGACACGGGAGAGAGCCGACGGGCTCAGTGTGTTTGAGGGACGAAGAGCTGTGGATGAGTACACTGGCGGACAAGAAGGAAGCATGCGACGATTCTGAGGGACGAGAAGCTGGAGCGAAAGCCTGCTCGGGAAGGCCAAAATTGGATTCAGGTGAGTCTTATTTCAGTTGGCCGAAATTACCCAAGCAAACAGAGCAGAAGATCTGGACCGAGGCGAGCAGAACCGAAGCAGAGAGCCTGAACCGTAAAAAGTCAACAATGTTGACTTTAAGGATCCGGGCACTCGAAATGCGACTTTAACTAGATCACGTTTAACCGTGATACGTTGTGAAGGGGATAAAGTTTTATCCCCTTTCAGTCGCTTGGAATCCTCCAGGCGCCCCAACCAAGGCTATAAATATAGCCCTGGTCCAAGAAGCTAAATAGAACAAGCAATTTGATATTCAACACTTGTACACTTCTCTTGTTTAGTTTCTCATTTTCTATGCTTGAATGTTGTATGAGACTTCTCCGCCTAAAGGAGATCTTTATTGTACTTCAACTTCCTTGGATTAACAACCTTTCCGGTTATAACGAAGTCAAATCTGTGAGCCTTGTCTTTTTAGTTTATTTATTTAATTATTTATGCAAGTGTTCTTTTAAAAGTCCGAGAAGGGTATTTTGGTTTAATTTGTGCAGGGCTATTCAACCCCTCCGATAGTCGGCCACTAACAGTCCCTACAAAATCTACCTCGAGCTCAAATCCTACAAGTATAGAATATGAAGTAAAACCAAGAACTAGTTTAATCCAACAATAAAGTCAAATCGACTTATGAACCTATCGATTTATTCATTTATTACTTCTTTTATTCTTTTAATGGTCGGCCCCTACATGCCCTCCAAACAAGGAAAGTTTTAAACATAAAATTAAAACTTCGTAATTTATTCCCGGAAATTTTTAAAATAAAAATGTCTCTTTTAAAATTCCCTTCATGGTTGATTATAAAAGGAAACTTCTATAAATTAAAATCTCTCTATTAAAACATATGGATGATTACAAAAAGGAAAGTTTTCTCCAAAATTAAAATCTTCCTTTTAACTACAAATAAGGAAAGATATCAAACCTTTCTCTTAATCCTTTGTAGAAACTATAAAAGGAAAATTTTAATTTTAAAACTCTCTTTTAAATCATGACTTCCACATAAGAAAAGATTTTAAAATTAAAATCCCTTTTATTTTATTTTGGCCGGCCACTTTCTTGGGCTCCAAGCTAGGGCCGACCACCTACTTGAACCCATCTCTCCTTGGTTTAGCTGGCCTTAGCTTGGGCTCCAAGCTAGGCTTGGGCGGCCACCTTAAGGTGGGTAGGAAGTTGAGTTTAGGTGGGTATAAGATTTTATAACTAAGAGGCTACGACAGGGACCGAGAGGAGGAATTGGTTTTGGTCTCCCGATGAACTTGAGCTTCCCGTGTTCACCCTGAACACCCAACTCGAGTTCATCAATAATAACTCATACCACTAAAAAGTTATTATTGAACTACCGCACCAATCCCATATTACTATATGAGCTCCTTCTTATCATGAATGTGTTAGTCTCCCTGTGTTTAAGAAATAGAATGTCCACTAATTAAATGAGTTACTGACAACTCATTTAATTAATATCTAGCTCCAAGAATAGTACCACTCAACCTTATCATCATGTCGGACTAAGTCCACCTGCATGGTTTACATGACAATGCTTATGAGCTCCTCAAGGGGGCACTATCAACCTAGATTACTAGGACACAGTTTCATTCTATAAACAACAATACACCATATAAAAATATCATTTCTCAACTTATCGGGCCTATTGATGTAACGACCCGCCTCCTACTGACTAGGCTGCGAGGCCGATCGTTATGTAATGCTGTGCTAAATTACTATTGCGGAAATCTGGATTGATTAAAATTTGACTAAACTGACTACTGTAAAATCTGAACTTAATATTCTAGGTGTACCTAGGAGTTGTACACATGCTAGGGAAGGTAATCTATGCCTCTTGGATGACCTGCTAGCTGTAATCAGGCATTTCAATCGACCCATGGATCGATTGGGCTGTCGGATCGATCCAGTGATCGATCCAACTTGACACTGGCATGAAAGAAGACTCTGGATCGGTCGGCTGACCGATCAGCAAGCCATCTCGCTGCTGTATGCGGCTGGATCGGTCTACCGACCGATCCAGGAGTGCACTGATCGGTCGGTAGACCGATCCAGTGGCTCACTGATCGGTCGGCTGACCGATCAGTGAGTTGCTGCACCCTCTGTTCGCATTTGGATCGGTCGGCTGACCGATCCTTAAACTCTCTGTACCCGACTGGATCGGTCAGCTGACCGATCCAGTGGCACAACTCAACTCTGATCGATCCGTAGATCGATCGGAGTTTCTGATTTCGCACTGAAACTCTGATTTCAGCACTTGTTCATGCCAAAATCTCACATTTCACTTATACAATCCATAGAATATATTCTAATGACATAAAGCTAGCATTCTAAACTGGATATAAAGCATGGTTTACTAGTTCATAGCATTTAACAATTAAAAGTGCGTGAAAATAGAAATACTAAAGGTTCATTTGTTTAAGCTTGCTAGATCCCCTAAGGATCTTTTATTCCAAATTCCTGCCACACACACCATCTCTGCATTGAACTCAAGCTTCCTCTGCTAGTCCATCTTCCCTTTACCTTTATCTGTAGTATAAGGGAAAATAATATCTGTAAGCTTAAAGCTTAGTAAGAAACCATCTACCTCACAAAAACATGCATACGATGCATTTATGCTTTTAAAACATGCTATTTGAAATATGTGCTGATTAAACTAAAACATGGCATGCTATCAACCAATATATGGAAATCAAAAGCTAAACATGGCATACTAACATCCAAAGCTTGTGTAACCAAAAGCTGAGCATAGTGTTATCATACATAACCATAAAAAATGCCTGAACTGAAGCATAAACTGAGCTAATTCTAGCTAATGCTGAAACTACACTGATTTCACCTAACTATTTTGTGAGAGTTTAAAACTACATACATAATAGGTGAAAATACATAAACATGCTACTGTTTGGGCCCGGCAACTGTACGTGCTATGCGCGCGTCCCTAACTAGACCCGAGTTTGCAAGTCCCGCATTTAGTAGGGTTTACTAGGTTATCTAAACTTAGGGATCGACTATGGGAGCCCAGCCCAATGGATATCTAATCCAGTACAGTGCCACTGAAAATAAAATACTGAATATAGCTACTAATTTCTTATTTTGCTGTTTCTAGGTTATCTGAACCTAGAGCTAGGTTATCTAAACCTAGAGGCAACTGTGGGAGCCCACCCATTGGACCGTAGTCCCATGTAAGCTGAAACTAGACTAATATACTGATTTAAATGCTACTAATGCGTTTAACTGAGCTGTTAAAAATATCTGAGGTAATATTTAGCTACACTAATCATTTTGTCGAACACTTGGTGTGCTCCAACTCTCCCCTCTAATAGGGAGACCACCTCTAGGCACCCGACAATGTCTAGAGCCTCCAACTGAAGGAGAACAACGTGTTTGGCCCATCTAGAGGTGCTCAACTAGATCCCTAATCTGCGAGGAGGGTTTAAACACACCCTGAGTGCCAAAAAATCTGCATATAGCTAAACTAAAGGCATGCAATCAAACGAAAGCTACTTATACTGCAGGTGAGGGGTTTCTTACCTCGTACGCTAATTTCCTTACAATTCTATTCGCTAGAATTCCGGTGGAGACGACTTCTCGACGATCTTCTCGCGTCTAAGCGTTCTTCTCGCGGAGAGGAGCGTCCTCGTATCCTTGATGTTGCTGGAAGATGCTCCTATGGCCCTTGGCTTGGTGCGTCGAGAGAAGGAGGAGGAAAGGAGAGGGGCGGCGTGAGGCTAGGGTAAGGAGAGGGAGTTTGCCGAACCAAATTCTAAAATAAACCAAACCCAACCTAACTCTTCTATTTATATTAAGTGGATAATTGAACCCAACTATAGTATAAATATAATTGATTCCTCTTTCTTTTAGCACGGCCCTGCTGGGTTCACCGGTTACTAAGGCTAACTAAAAGTTATCGGATCCGAGAGGTTCCGGGTTCGATTCCCGCCTAAGCTATTTTGCGGTTCTAATTATTTTTGCTGCTTCCGCTACTCAGAAAATTCCGGAAAAATATCTAAAAATTCCAGAAAAATCATAGAATATTTATAATGTAGTTTCGAGAATTTTCGGGCGTTACAATTAATTTAGCGAGCTAAATCGTACCCTTTGATAAATTAAAGAAATAAATATTAAGTATATGTGTTTGTTATTATATCATGATTAAGAGTACACACTTTCATAATAACAGAGGTATTGTTCTTTTATATAGTCCGTATAAAAAGATACTACCTCAAATTCCTATTTAATATACTCAGAGTGTACTAGTGTAATTTTATAGTCAAGATAAACTAATATCAAATTACACTATGACAATTCCAATGGTTTGTTCCTATCCATCTTAGTCGTGAGCTACTATTTATAATTTATAAGGAACTGATAATATGATCTTCTGTGTATGACACCATACACCATGTTGTTGGATCATAGAGTTTGATAGAGGGGGGGGGGGTGAATCTCGATTAAAAAAATTCGTAAAGTAAGTACAACGGAAAAACAAGCCAAAGAGAACACGAGGATTTACTTGGTTCGGAGCCTTTGACGACTCCTACTCCAAGGCCCGCACACAAGGGTGCTTTCGATGGGCAATCACTAATAATTCAAAATGAGAATTACAAAGAAAGTACAGGAATTATGTAGTAAAAGAAAAATCGACAATTATGAAAATAAGTCAGGAAAGAAACAAAACTTTGTCGGAGATCTTTTCGCAGCGTCGCAGGAGCACAAGAGAGTACATTCTGAATTGTTGTTGGAGCTTCAGTCTTGACCCTCCTTATATAGGCGGTTCGGGGCACCTGGTACCTTCAGGGCGCCCTGATTATGACGTAACCGAGCCAACCAGGACGCTCCCTGTGGCGAGGTGACGCCGAGTTTAAGTTTTCCCTCCGGGCACCCGGATCCCTCCCGGACGCTCGGATCCGTCCCCGCCCGAACCCCAGTTTTCCAGCAGCTTCCTTCCTGTAAGAAAATGTTAGTGTGGAGGCAAATATATAATACATATATCCTGTAAAACAAAGTGTTAGCACAGTTCAAGTTTAACAAGTAGAGTATTAATTAGATTCCGTCTCTCTGAGACCGTAATCTAGTTAAGATCTCGACTTAGAGTTCCGAAATAGTTCAAAGTCAGATCGGTGCCTAAGTTCCCTTCCCGGGAACGCGCCCTCACAGTCACTCCCTTCTAGTGACTTACCTTCACTTACCTGCCAGACGTTCGGTCAGCCTTTCGACCCGTTTGAGCTTCGTGCTAGCTATCTAGTCAGCCCGTCGACCTAGCTGGACTTCGTGCCAAACGTCCGGTCAACCCGTCGACCCATTTGGACTTCGTGCCAGCTATCCAGTCATCCCGTCGACCTAGCTGGACTTTGTGCTAGACATCAGGTCAGCCCATCGACCTGTCTGGACTTCTCCTGCACACTCGATTAGAGTGTTAGATAACACCGAAACTAACTTAACCTATTTTGTTATTCATCAAAACTTGAGTTAGACTGTTAGTGCTAACTGCACCAACAATCTCTCCTTTTTTGATGCAATGACAATCTGGTTAAGTTAGTGATAAATATACATGTAAGAAACAATCATAAGTTGTTAAGTTAGCTTTTAGATTTTGTTCTGTTTTTGTTTGTTTAACTAACTTAACCACCTAACCCTCCCCTTTGACATTCATCAAAAAATAACATAGAACAACAAGATAACTTAAAAAAATGTAAGGTAAACGAAATTTAGAAATGTAAGTCAGATTAGTTTGGGGGAGTATAACATAAAAAAATGATTTAAGTTTAAAAAATAGCCGCTATTAATTTTTTAACAAGATAATTGTAATTTTAACTTAATCTTTCAAATAAGGGTTTTGCAATTTGGAAACATAATTTGCAAAAATATTAGGATTAATTTTCAAAACTGAAGAATCTAATATTCAAAACCAACTTTTAAAAACTAAGTTTGGAAGGTTTAAATCAGAAACCGAGTTTAGAATAAAGTAAATTTTCAAAAAATAATTTTAACTTTCAAAACTAATTTTGAAAAATCCAAAGAAATTGTTAAAGTACTTAGTTTTGATTTGATAAAAAAATATTTTGCAAAACTTATTTTTAAACTAAAAAATAATTAACCTCCCCCTCAACCTGACATTACAAAATCTGTCTAACCGGTTAGCTACTTACTGACTATTCAGAGGATAGCAGCTTTCACTTGGTTAGTCAAGTTAAGTCTAAGTATCAGTTAGTATTTGACTAAACTGAATGACTTAACTGGATTAATATCTGTTTGGTATTTAACGCCTAGACTTATATCGATGCACTGACATAAGCATCTTAAGTCCATGCAATTCGCCTATGCATCTCACCCCTTTCTATGTTTGACAATCACAAACAAGGGAATCCTAAGGTGTTGGTGAGATGTTTAAGTACTAGTCCTAGAGGAACATGATTTCTAAGGAATTATTCTATTCTAAGGCTAAAACTATTTTAAAATTCTAAAAATAGGAAATTAGTCAAGATCTTGACTTAGAGTTCCGAAATAGTTCTAAGTCGGATCGGCGCCTAAGTTCCCTTCCCGGGAACGCGTCCTCACAGTCACTCCCCTCTAGTGACTTACCTTCACTTACCTGCCAGACGTCTGGTCAGCCCTTCGACCCGTCTGGGCTTCGTGCCCGCTATCCGGTCAACCCGTCGACCTAGTTGGACTTCGTGCCAAACATCCGGTCAGCCCGTCGACCCGTTTGGACTTTGTGCCAGCTATCCGGTCGGCCTGTCGACCTAGTTGGACTTTGTGACAGATATCAGGTCAGCCCGTCGACCTGTCTGGACTTCTCCTGCACACTCGATCAGAGTGTTAGATAACAACAAAACTAACTTAACTTATTTTATCATTCATCAAAACTTGAGTTAGATCGTTAATGCTAATCGCACCAGCAATCTCCCCCTTTTTGATGCAACGACAATCTGGTTAAGTTAGTGATAAATATGCATGTAAGAAACAAGCATAAGTTGTTAAGTTAGCTTTTAGATTTTGTTCTGTTTCTGTTTGTTTAACTAACTTAACCACCTAACCAACATAAGGTTGTTAAGTTTTTGAATTTTATTATGTTTTTGTTTGTTTAACTAACTTAACCACCTAACCCTCCCCCTTTGGTATTCATCAAAATAACATAGAACAACAAGGTAACTTAAAAAAAATGCAAGGTGAATTTGTAAGTCAGTTTATCTTGGGGGAGTATAACATAGAAAAATGACTTAAGTTTTTAACTTATACCTTTTTTTTAAAAAAAAGCTATGTTTAATTTTTCAAGAAGATAATTGTAATTGTAACTTTAATCTTTCAAAAATAGTTTTGCAATTTGGAAAGATGATTTGTAAAAATAGTACAAAAATATTAAGGTTAAGTTCAATTTACAAGTCAAGTTTTTAAACTAAGTAAAATACGTTTGATTTTGTAAAAACTTAACTAAGTAAAATAAGTTTAAGTTTGTAAAAACTTAACTAAGTACAATATAAAATTTGATTTTGTACCCTTTTAGATAAATTCTCAAAAATATGTTTTGAAATCCCAATATGATTTTCAAAAACTGAAGAATCTAATTTTCAAAATCAACTTTTAAGATTAAGTTTGGAAGGTTTAAACCAGAAACCAAGTTTAGAAGTTGTCATTTTCAAGAATTTAAAAAGTTTAAAAGCATAAAACTAATTTAAAACAACTAATTTTGAAAAATTCAAAATTAACACTTAGGTTTTGTTTGATTTAAAAAGAAGGTGTTTTCAAAAAAATAAATTAATAAGTATAAAAATAATTAACCTCCCCCTGAACCTGTCATTACAAAATCTGTTTAACCAGTTAGCTACTTACTGACTATTAGAGGATAACAGTTTTCGCTTGGTTAGTCAAGTTAAGTCTAAGCATCAGCTAGTGTTTGACTAAACTAAATGACTTAACTTGATTAATATCTATTTGGTATTTAACGCTCAGACTTATATCGATGCACTGACATAAGCATCTTAAGTCCAGGCAATCTGCCTATGCATCTCACCCCTTCTATGTTTGACAATCACAAATAAGGGAATCCTAAGGTGTTGGTGAGATGCTCAAGTACTAGTCCTAGGGGAACATGATTTCTAAAGAATTATTCTAGTCTAAGGCTAAAACTATTTTGAAATTCTAAAAATAGAAAATTTTGAAAACATAAAACCATTTTACCTTAGAATTTGAAAATTACCATTTTTGAAAACAATTTTTAAAAATTCCTAATCTATTAGACACATCCCTAATTTTCTATATAGATTGCTAAACTCACTTTCAGGGAGGGTTTAGTAAATATCTCAGCTAAATTAGATTTTGACTCAATGCACTTGAGTTCAATGTCTCCTTTAGTGACATGATCCCTGATAAAGTGATGTCTAATTTCAATGTGTTTGGTTTTGGAATGATG
Source organism: Zingiber officinale (assembly GCF_018446385.1). Classification (NCBI taxonomy): domain Eukaryota; kingdom Viridiplantae; phylum Streptophyta; class Magnoliopsida; order Zingiberales; family Zingiberaceae; genus Zingiber; species Zingiber officinale. Next base: position 42,601,315 of record NC_055995.1, read on the forward strand.
CACTGGATTTTTTGTCAAATTGATTGAACTAATATTGTCAATTAATACTTTTACATTTGTAAGATTTAGGTTAAAATCTTTTAAAGTGTGCATCATCCATAATAGTTGTGCAATGCATTCTCCTATGACTATATATTCTGACTCATTGTAAATAAAGCAACACAGGTTGCTTTCTACTAAACCAGCTAACGAGTAATGGACCTAGTAATTGACATCCACCGCTTGTGCTTTTGCGGTCTAATTTGCACCCAAAATAATCGAGTCAGAATATCCCATTAATTCAAAATTATTAGTTCTAGGATACCAGATACCTACATTTGTTGTTCCTTTAAGGTATCTAAAGATTCTTTTGACTTGAGTCAAATGGGATTCTTTAGCTCAGGTTTGGTATCTAACACACATACTAACTGCAAATAAAATATCGGGTCGACTTGCAGTTAAGTAGAGTAGGCTACCTATGACACTCCTATAGTATTTTAAGTCAACTGGTTTTCCATTGACGTCGTCATCTAGGATTGTGTTTACTGCCATAGGCGTTTTTATTTCTTTAGTGTTTTCCATTCTAAATTTTTTAAGTAATTCTTTAGTGTATTTTTGTTGATAAATATAATTACCTTCATTTGTTTGTTTGATTTATAATCCTAAAAAGTAAGTTAATTTGCCTACTAGACTCATTTCAAATTCTTGTTCCATTAGATTTGTAAATTCATCTAAAAATTCTGAATTAGTTGAATAAAAAATTATGTCATCTACATAGATTTGCACTATAAAAATATCCTCTTTTATTAGCTTAACGAATAGGGTTGGGTCAATTTAACCTTGATTGAATCCTTTGGATATTAGGTAAGAGGTGAGTCTTTTATACCATGCCCTAGGTGCTTGCTTTAGTCCATATAAAGCTTTCTTTAATTTAAATACATAGTCAGGATGTTCTAGACTTTCAAACTCAGGTGGTTGTCCTACATAGACTTCTTTTTTTATTAATCTATTTAGAAATGCTGACTTGACGTCCATTTGATATAGTCTAAATCTTTTATGGGCTGCATAGCTGAGTAACATTCTAATGGACTCTAGTCTAGCTACTGGGGCATAGGTTTCATCATAGTTGTAGGATCGAAAAGAATTTAGATATCTCCACAATAGCATGATATTGTCCACTTTGGGCCTAGACCCTCATGGCTTTGCTCTTGGGCTCTCCCCAAAAGGCCTCATGCCAATGGAGATATCTTTTCTCTTATAAACCCATGATCTTTCCCATGTGTTTCTAATATGGGACTATGTTTGCAACCTTGCAACCCCAACAATCCCCCCCTCAAACAAAGGACCATAGGCTTCTCACGTCCGATCCTCGACCCACCAGGTCTTCCTGCCCCTCGGTCCAACCGACCTACTAGGACTTCCTTGCCTAGTCGCAACTAGGACTTCCTGCCTGGTGTCTGGTCCTCTTGATCCGAACATAGGAACCCCCACTTTCTTTGTTCGAGGTCAATATTGTACCCACATGGTTCAATCAGACCATAGCTCTTGTGCACAGTCGGTGGTTAAACCTTCTGGCAGTCCGGGCTCTGATACCACTTGTTGGGATCCTTCGTACGGAGGCTAGAGAGGGGGGTGTGAATAGCCGACCCCAAATCGTCGTGTTTCTACAAAACGTGTTAGCGCAGCGAAAAATAAACACAGAAACGAAAGGGAAAGAAGACAAACCTTAAACAAACTGATGTAACGAGGTTCAGAGATAAACTCCTACTCCTCGGCGTGTCCGTAAGGTGGACGAAGCCTATCAATCCGTCGGTGGATGAGTCCCCGGAGAACCGGCTAATAAATGCTCCTTGTGGGTGGAGAAACCTCGCCACAATACTTGTAACAACAAGAAAGGAGTACAAGGAAAGCAAGAAGCAAATACAGACAACAAAATGAATGCAACACTCGCTTGCCTTCTCTGTCGATCGGAGGCGATGAAGCAGCAACTTCACAACCCAAACGCAGCAGCTGATCGACGACTGGAAGCTCACGCGAAGCTTCGGAAGCGAGCTCAACAAAGCTCAGAACCTCATAGCACAGAAGCAGAAGCTTCAATCCAAGGAAGAAGAAGAAGAAGCAAGGAAGAAGGCTCGCAGCAGCAGCCCTCCTTTTATAACCTGCGAAGAAAGCGAAGAAACACAGAAGAAATCTAGCCGCAACTTAAGTATCACTGGATCGGTCCGTGGACCGATCGATTTATGTGGATCGTCCACGCATCGATCCATTCCCAGCCTTCGCTCGTTTCGCTCTCGATCGGTCCACGCATCGATCAGAACCTCCGATCGGTCCGTAGACCGATCAGCTTCTTCTCCCGAACTTCGCCTCGATCGTTGTCCGATCGGTCTCCGCACCGATCGATAACCCATGAGGCTATCGATGGTTACCGATCGGCCGGTGACCGATCAGCTATCCAGAGAGTCATCGATCGGTCCTCGCACCGATCCAAACTCCCACCCTAAACCTCGTGTTTCTACACCAACATCCGGCCAACCTTGACCTATTGGTTCATCATTCCTAGCATTTGGTCACTCCCGACCTGCTAGAATTCTCCACAAAGTGTTCGGTCAACCTTTGACCCACTTGGCTTTCTTCGTGCCAAGCATCCATCACCCTTCGATCTACGGACTTCCCAACACCAGATGTCTGATCACCCTTGATCCATCTGGATTTTCCCTTGCCCGGCTTAACTCACCAGGACTTTCACCTAGCTTCACTCACTAGGGTTTTCACCTGGCTTCACTCACCAGGATTTCCAATCTGCCTGGCTTCACTCACCAGGACTTTCCCTTGCCTGGCTTCACTCACCAGGACTTTCCCGAATGCCTGGCTTCACTCACCAGGACTTTCACCTTCACCTAGCTTCACTTACTAGGATTTTCACCTGGCTTCACTCACCAGGATTTCCCGACTGCCTGGCTTCACTTACCAGGACTTTTACCTGTGCCAAACTCCCTGTTTGGATTTTTCCCGTGCCAAGTCTCCATACTTGGACTTTCCGCGTGCCAAGCTACCTGCTTGGACTTTTCCCCGTGCCAAGTCTCCATACTTGGACTTTTACAGTGCCAAGTCTCCATACTTGGACTTTTCACCGAATCAGGTCAACCAGGTCAACCTTGACCTACGGTTGCACCAACAATCTCCCAAACATCTATTCTTATCAAACATCAAGAATAGAACTTCTCTTCTCGTCAAACATCGTCAAACATCAAAACACAACTCGAGTCAGGTCAACTCGAGTCAGGTCAACCAGGTTAACCTTGACCTAAGGTTGCACCAACAACATACACATAACATATTCTTGGAATGTCAGAATCATGGATAGACACCGTAAATGCCTTCAACACACTCATCTCCTCCATTATATGTCAACTTATCAGAAATTCAAGTCCCTTATGTCCATCAATAGATTTTTGTTAAACCCATTAATGGACATGGCCATTTCATATTGTACTCATTTCAACTCTAGTAGTTTTATTAGATGCACCAGAGTCCAAATTATTAGTGCATGAAACACTAGATGATTGAACTTAAATTGTGATAATGACAAATGATTTAAAGTTAAGGTTTGTCGTTGTTCTAACAAGTCTGATCAAATGTGTAGGAAAGTCTTAAGTGATCTTAAGTAATTTGCAAGTCCTAGTTGTAGTAAGGAAAGGAAGTCCTAATCTATGGTACTAGATGAAGTCTCAGCAGGCTGAAAACATCAAGTAAAAATCTTAGGCTTGAGGACACTAGGTGATGTTAGAGTGTATACTAAAAGCCTAACTTTTTGTAAACATTTATTTTTGAAATAAAAAATCGCATTGGTCAAATGTCTACATTTATATCCTAAGTGTAGTTGTTCAATTAATTTATATTGTAGATAACATGTGTTGATGCGGTTAGCACTAACGGTCTAACTCAAGTTTTGATGAATGACAAAATAGGTTAAGTTAGTTTCGTTGTTATCTAACACTCTGATCGAGTGTGCAAGAGAAGTCCAAACAGGTCGACGGGCTGACCTGATGTCTGGCACGAAGTCTAGCTAGGTCGACGGGCTGACCGGATAGTTGGCACAAAGTCCAAACGGGTCGACGGGTTGACCGGACATTTGACACTAAGTCCAGCTAGGTCGACGGGTTGATCAGATAGCTGGCACAAAGCCCAGACGGGTCAACGGGCTGACCAGAAGTCTGGCAGGTAAATGAAGGTAAGTCACTAGAGGGGAGTGACTGTGAGGACGCGTTCTCAGGAAGGGAACTTAGGCACCAATCCGACTTAGAACCATTTCAGAACTCTAAGTCGAGATCTTGGCTAGATTCCGGTCTCGGAGAGACGGAATCTAATTAATACTCTACTTGTTAAATTTGAACTGTGTTAATACTTTGTTTTGCAGGATATATGTATTATATATTTACCTCCGCACTAACATTTTCTTACAGGAAGGAAGCTGCTGGAAAACTGGGGTTCGGACGCCCGAGACGGATCCGGGCACCCGGGAGGGATCCGGGCGCTCGGAGGTGAAAACTTATCCTCAGCGTCACCTCGCCACGTGGAGCGCCCTGGTTGGCTCGGCTACGTCATGTTCAGGGCGCCCTGAAGGTTCCAGGCGCCCCGAACCTCTTATATAAGGAGGGTCAAGGCTGAAGCTCCAACAACAACTCAGAATCTACTCTCTTGTGCTCCTGTGACGCTGCGAAAAGATCTCCGACAAAGTTTTGTTTTCTTTCCTGTCTTATTTTCATAATTGTCGATTTTTTTGTTTACTACATAATTCCTGTACTTAACTTGTAATAAGTTACCGAATTATTAGTGATTGCCCATCGAAAGCACCCTTGTGTGCGGGCCTTGGAGTAGGAGTCGTCAAAGGCTCCGAACCAAGTAAATCCTCGTGTTCTCTTTGGCTTGTTTTTCCGTTGTACTTACTTTACGAATTTTTTTAATCGAGATTCACCCCCCTCTTTATCGAACTCTACGATCCAACAAGTGGTATCAGAGCAGGTACCGCTCTGATTTGGTGCAACCACCAATCAGACAGGGGGTGTAATTTTGTTTTTTTTTTTTTCCGATTTTCAGTTTTTCGTCTTTATCCCAAACTGGTATTATTACCTTTTTGGGAACTCTTTTCGTTGCTATTAATCTGATTTAGTGCAACACCAAATCAGTTTTTCAGTTTATTTTTATTTTAATCTCGCACTACTAATCCAAGACCTAGTATTGGGACTCTGTTTGTCTTTTTCTTTACTTGTGTGCAGGATGTCTCAATTTGAAGGCTTCAGCACATTGCGTCCTCCCCTGTTCAACGGGGATGACTTTTTATACTTGAAGAAGCGGATGGAAGTCTACCTGAAGACAGACTTCGACCAATGATTCAGCGTCACAAGAGGCTATAAGATGTCGATCGACAACTCCGGAATCCCACTGGACCCAGAACAGTGGACTCCGGATATGAAGAAGAAAGCTTCAACGGAATTCAAAGCACTCAACACGCTCCAGTGCGGACTAACTAAGGAAGAATTGAACCACGTAGGACCGCACCAGAATGCGAAAGAACTTTAGGACAAATTGATCGAGCTACACGAAGGAACAAGCGACACAAAGGTAACGAAACGCGACTTGTTATTAAATAAGTTATTTGACATTAAAATGTAGGAAGGAGAATCGGCAAGTCAGCTTCACGCGAGGATCAATGACATCCTCAACGGTCTCCACGCAATAGGACATCAAATGGAGAACAGAGACTTAATAAGGTATGCCTTAAACGCGTTTCCACGCAACAATTTGTGGGCATCTATCGTGGATGCCTACAAAATATCTAAAAATTTATCTAAACTAAAATTAGATGAGCATTTTTGTGAATTAGAATTGTTTGAGCAAACTAACGTCAGGACCGAGAAAGGTGTAGCTTTGTTTGTAGGTTCTTCCAAGGAGAGATCTAAAAACAAGCCTGAACCCGAAGAAGAGTCGGATCAGGAGCCTGAAGATGAAGAGTACCTGGTGAACCTGGTAAGGAAGATGTTCACCAGGAGAAAGAACAGCTTCAGCAAGAAGGACCTGCAGAAGATCAACTCCCCCGAACCAAAGAACGTAACGTGCTTCAGATGCAACAAGAAGGGACACTACAAGAACGACTGTCCGAAACTGAAGAGCGATAAGACAAAGGCATCAAAGAAGAAGGCTCTCAAAGCGACTTGGGACGACTCCTCCTCGGACTAATCGGAGGCCGAAGATCAGAAGCACCATAGCCACCTCGTGCTGATGGCCCTCGAAGAAGAATCGGACGAAGAATCGGAAGACGGGTCCGATCCCGAATCGAGTGACGAGTCTATACTCGTTTCCGAAGGTCTCGACGAGGTAAATTTTATTTTAAATAGAAATTTTTTTAAAATTATTTCATGCTTGAATAGTAAATTAGTTAAACTAGAAAAAGAAAATAAATTGCTCCTTGAGGAAAATCAAAATCTCAAGGAACAAATCAAAAATCCAAATCCAACTCAAGACACAACACTTGAGGAGGAAAATTTATTACTAAAACTAGAAATTAACAAATTAAAAGAAATGTTAGAAAAATTTACAACTAGATCTAAGAATTTAGATCTAATATTAAATAATCAAAAAGCAACTTACAACAAAATCGGACTTGGCTACAAGTCAAGTTCAAATAAAACATTTAAATCATTAATAACTCAACACAAACAATCAAGTAAAGCTTGGGTTCCGAAAGTGTGCTTAATCACGCAAGTAGGACTCAACCAATACTGCATACCCAAAGAAAAAAATACATTATATAAAATCAAATTAAAAAATAAAATACAAACCTACACCAACAAATTCAAAAACCAAATATTTTAAACCCCACCAAGACTTAGACTATCATCAAATAAATTATAACTATAAAAAGAACAGACATAAACCAAGAACTAAAAATAAAAAATAAAAGTCAATAATTCAAGGGGAGGCTCCAGAATAGTTGGCACCTCCAAAACTAACCTACCCGGCAGGGTAATCCAAACTAACCTACCCGACAGGGTAACCCAAACTAATCCTCCCGGCAGGGTAATTAGGACTAATTAGAAAGGATTCAAGTTTAACTTGACCTATGGTACTAGTGAAGTTTTGGATGATAGTACGTTAGGGAAGCTTAGTCTATGCATGTTTAGGAAGATATGGCTTCGACCTGATGCATTTGGCTAAGTGGAACTGACCGAAGCTACCCTTTATGGATCCTAACCAGTTAGACTAAGGTTTTATACTAAGTCCAGTGGATAAGACTATTTGGAAAACCTCGAAGGCATGGTTACTCTAATGATATCCAAGTGACTCACCATAGCCCAGAAGTTTATCCAGAGAATGCCTATCTGTTGGACTCAAAGCTAAATCTGAATCTAACACAAAGTTAGACCAAACCCTAAAATTGAACCTAATTCATCTCACAAAATTATAGGATTTTCAGATTGAAAACGTAGATCGGGTGAGATAACTAAGAACTCAATTAAAATTATAATTAAATTTAATTTAATTTAATTTAATTTAATTAAAATAAAATAATATAATATAATATAAATTAAATTAAATTAAATTAAATTAAATTTAAATTAAATTAAATTAAAAAATAAATCAAATTAAATTAAATTAAATTAAATTAAAATAAATTAAATTAAATTAAATTAAAATAAATTAAATTAATTTTAAAAATATTTTTTTTAAACAACTTTTAAAAATTCTTTTAAAAAATTTTAAAAATTCTTTTAAAAACTTTAAAAAATTCTTTTAAAAACTTAAAAAAAAAATCTTTTAAAATTCAACTTTAAAAAATTCTTTTGAAAAATCTTTTAAAAACTTTAAAAATTCTTTTAAAAACCTTAAAAAATTCAACTTTAAAAAATTCTTTCAAAAATTCTTTTAAAAACTTTAATTAACTTAAAAGGGTTTAGAAAAGATAACATCTATGCAATTAACTTAACCACTTCTTCAATTAAGTGTTATTTAACACAAAAAGAAGAAACATGGTTATGACATAGAAGAATGTCACACACGAATTTCAGAAACATAAGCAAACTAAATGGATTAGTTAGAGGCTTACCAAAATTACCTAACTTAGACTCAACCATATGTAATGCTTGTCAATAAGGCAAACAAACAAAATCTACCCACAAACCAATTAATCAATCTCAAACTAATTCAATACTATAACTTTTACATCTAGACCTGTTTGACTCCCACGGTGTCAAATCAATAAACAGTAGTTTATATTGTCTAGTAGTAATAGATGACTTCTCTAGGTTCACTTGGGTAAAATTCTTAAAAAATAAGGATGAAACCTTTGAAACTTTTCTAAACTTCTGTAAACAAGTTGAAAACGAAAAAGATCTTAAAATTAAGAGAATTAGAAGTGATAATGGGGGAAAATTTAAAAATCATAATTTTAATAAATTCTATCTTGAAAATGGATATCATCATGAATTTTCGTGTCCTAAAACTCTTCAACAAAATGGAATCGTGGAAAGAAAAAATAGAACGTTACTTGAAGCATCTAGAACTATGTTAAATGAATATAATCTTCCCAAATATTTTTGGGCAGAAGCTGTTAGTACAGCTTGCTACATGCAAAATAGAACAACCCTAAATAAAGTACATAATAAAACCTTTTTCAAAATTTATTATAATAAACAACCCAATATAAAATATTTTAAAGTATTTGGGTGCCTAGCCTTCATCTTAAACACAAGGGAACATTTAGGAAAATTTAGTTCTAAAGTAGAAAATGGAATTTTTGTAGGATATTCACTCAACAGTAGGGGATACAGAATATATAATAAGGTTACATTAAGAATTGAAGAAACCACCAATGTAAAATTTGAGGAATCCGAGCTAAACTTAGATTAAACCCAACTTTAGCCAATTGAGTTCATTCAATGTAGTAGTAATCAAGAAGGAACCAATCAAGACTTAAATCATGAAGACGAAGAAAGAACTCAAGAAAACCAACCTCTTAGAACCATAAGAGTCAACCTAAATCATCCAACTGATCAGATAATTAGTGATCCAGACCTAAGGGTACAGACTAGGTCATCCTTTAGGAACCTAAGTCAAATTTCTTTAATTTCAAAAATCGAACCTAAGACCATAACTGAATCCTTACTTTACCCAGACTGGGTCATAGCTATGCAGGAGGAACTAGCTCAATTTGAGCGAAATGAGGTTTGGGACTTGGTACCACCACCCAAAAATAAAAAAGTAATAGAAACAAAATGGGTATTTAGAAATAAACTAAGTGAAACTGGGGAAATCACTAGAAATAAGATTAGGCTAATCGCTAAGGGGTTTAGTCAAGTTGAAGGACTTGACTATTGTTTGGATCCTTCGTACGGAGGCTAGAGAGGGGGGCGTGAATAGCCGACCCCAAATCGTCGCGTTTCTATAAAACGTGTTAGCGCAGCGGAAAATAAACACAGAAACGAAAGGGAAAGAAGACAAACCTCAAACAAACTGATGTAACGAGGTTCGGAGATAAACTCCTACTCCTCGGCGTGTCCGTAAGGTGGACGAAGCCTATCAATCCGTCGGTGGATGAGTCCCCGGAGAACCGGCTAATAAATGCTTCTTGTGGGTGGAGAAACCTCGCCACAATACTTGTAACAACAAGAAAGGAGTACAAGGAAAGCAAGAAGCAAATATAGACAACAAAATGAATGCAACACTCGCTTGCCTTCTCTGTCGATCGGAGGCGATGAAGCAGCAACTTCACAACCCAAACGCAACAGCTGATCGACGACTGGAAGCTCACACGAAGCTTCGGAAGCGAGCTCAACAAAGCTCGTAACCTGGAGCACGGAATGTAAGAATCCCAAGAAGAAGAAGAAGAAAGAAGGCTGGTTATCATCACTATTATAATAATAAAGAAAGAAGAAACATGAAGAAATCTAGCCATGCGTCGCATCGCTAGTGCTCGATCGATCTATGGACCGATCAGTTCCATGGATCGGTCCAAAGACCGATCCATTCCCTAGCCTTCGCTTCTGTCTCCGATCGGTCCATGGACCGATCCACGATCGTCCATGGACCGATCAGAACCTCCTCGATCGGTCCACGCATCGATCAGAATCTCCGATCGTCCGTAGACCGATCGCTTCTTCTCCCGAACTTCTTTACGCCTCGATCGCTGTCCGATCGATCTCCGCATCGATCGATAACCTATGAGGCTATCGATGGTTACCGATCGGTGACCGATCGTGCTATCCAGAGTCATCGATCGGTCCCCGCATCGATCCAAACTCCCCACCCTAAACCTCGTGCTTTACACCAACATCCGGCCAACCTTGACCGTTGGTTCATCATTCCTAGCATCCGGTCACCCTCGACTGCTAGAATTCTCCACCGTGTTCGGTCAACCTTCACCCACTTGGACTTTCCTCTTCGTGCCAAGTATCCGATCACTCCCTTGATCTACTTGGACTTCCCAACACCAGATGTCCGATCACCCTTGATCCATCTGGATTTTCCCTTGCCCGGCTTAACTCACCAGGACTTTCACCTAGCTTCACTCACTAGGGTTTTCACCTGACTTCACTCACCAGGATTTCCAATCTGCCTGGCTTCACTCACCAGGACTTTCCCTTGCCTGGCTTCACTCACCAGGACTTTCCCGAATGCCTGGCTTCACTCACCAGGACTTTCACCTTCACCTAGCTTCACTCACTAGGATTTTCACCTGGCTTCACTCACCAGGATTTCCCGACTGCCTGGCTTCACTCACCAGGACTTTTCCCCGTGCCAAACTCCCTGTTTGGACTTTCCCCGTGCCAAGTCTCCATACTTGGACTTTCCGCGTGCCAAGCTACCTGCTTGGACTTTTCCCCGTGCCAAGTCTCCGTACTTGGACTTTTCCAGTGCCAAGTCTCCATACTTGGACTTTTCACCGAATCAGGTCAACCAGGTCAACCTTGACCTACGGTTGCACCAACAATCTCCCAAACATCTATTCTTGTCAAACATCAAGAATAGAACTTCTCTTCTCGTCAAACATCGTCAAACATCAAAACACAACTCGAGTCAGGTCAACTCGAGTCAGGTCAACCTTGACCTAAGGTTGCACCAACAATCTCCCCCTTTTTGATGTTTGACAAAATCCAAAATCAAGTTAGGTTAACCCGATAACCTAACTTAGGTTTTCCAATGTTCTTCCTTGAACATTCTTCCAAAACCTACACTCTCCCCCTTGGGACATACATTCTTCCAAAACCTACACTCTCCCCCTTGGGACATCTCTCCCCCTTTTTGACACACATCAAAAAAAGGGAATCAAGGTCAAGAGTTTCTTCCTAATGAAAGTCCCATACCTTTCATTGAAACCCTTAATTTCCCCCTTGATACTAAACTCAACACTTAACTTAGTGACAATCCCATATCACTAATCCTCAAAAGTCTTAAGGAGTAAAAAAAACTCCCCCTAAAAGTCAACTCCCCCTTGACAATTAGTTAAGACTCTCCCTAAAGGTCAACTCCCCCTTGACCATTGCACCAACAATGTCTTGGAGAGTTTCAAACCTTTAGAAACCCGAAACTCAACTCCCACAGCTGAAATTTCAGACCACAGTCGAAATTCAGCAAATTCAGCACGCCTGATCGGTCACCGGACCGATCAGAACCCCTCTGGATCGGTCCCCAGACCGATCCAGCCTTCCTTGGATCGGTCCAGTGACCGATCCAGCCTTGGACAGACTCGAGTTCTGATTTCCTTCTCCCGAAATTTAGAAACTCACAACAAATTCCAGAAAATTCCAAAAATTATAAAATTTTGAGGATATATTCCTCATAACATATACTATCAAGGAAAACTAGTTTTCTATGAAAATAACTTCCATTTTCAAATCTTGATACAAAGTTCGAAAAGTTTTGAAATAGCTCAAAGTTTCAAAAACTTTGTATCACTTTGTTCAATGATGAATGCTATCACTAGAAAAGCTTCATCAAGGTTTTTCAAATTAATTTCAAAATGATTTTAAACCTTTTAATTTATGACCATAATCTTAGGGCTAAATGTACATGACTTGTACATAAGCTTTCCCTATGATCCCCCAATTTTGAATTAGGTTCATCTAGGTACAAGAACTATGCACCTTGATCCTAACTCATCATCCTAATATCTCACACACATCTAAGGTGTATCAAACATATTGAAGTCAATTTTGATGTGAGATATGGGTTTAGGTCAACTTAGGCTAAGTTCTCATGCATTTTCTAAACACCAATTTGATCTCAATATCAAAATATGCTTTTATCCTTAAATCAATTTCATTGATTATTAATGCAAGAGATGATGACATGACATGAAATAATATCATAAATGAAAACATATGCCAATGTCATGATGTCATGGTGATCCTGTCCGAACCAGGAGTCAACGGAAGCTGGGGGTGTGACGCTTCTTGCTGGATCCTCGAGTGCTCCGGCGAACCTGCAGCAAAACCGAGCGGGGAGGGGTGTCCCGGCGACGGCCCTCCGACGCTCGAGTCAGGCGAGGAATAACAAAAAGGTGGCCTCAGGATCTAGATTCGCGTACCTCTGGTGAAGAAATGGAGACCTTATATAGACCTCTAGAAGGAGCCTGGGCGCGCCAATCAAAGCAATCACCTGCTTTCGACCATGCCCAGGTATGGGTCTGTCAGAAAGACGTCCATAAGGCCATACCGCTACTGTATCAACCTCTCCATGATGTGACGGCGAGATCCTCCATCGTGCACTTTTGTGTACGGCGTAATCATCAGACATGCCTTTACTGACATCCCCTATCCTGAGCCGAACGAATAGGCCACTCGGCTAACCCTCGTACCCTCGCCCTTATCCTGGCCGAACGGACCACCCGCTCGGCCCTTCGGTCCCAGCCGGGCAGAAGTCCCGCTCGGCCATTTGGTTCTCCCGCCTTGGCGTCGGAAACCCAAGCCCATGGCTGGGTTATCTTTAGTTCTGCTCGGACCTACTCAGCCGCTCGGCGCGGCCATTAACCGCTTAGTCAGCCCTCCACCTGTCTTCAAGCTGAGACCCTTCAGGAAGTGGATCCCCCATTCTTACCGCCGGATCACATGGCATAAAGTATGAAACTTAACTAAAGCATGGCATATAAAGAACCTAAGCTTTATCATGACATATCAAATGATAAAATTAAACATGATGTCATGACATGTGAGGGCAAATAATCATGGCAAGATTTAGCATGAATAAGACATACCTAGATTACCTATCTAAGTATCCTTAGCCTTAGCTAATACTTAAGCTTTAACCCTTGATTGCCCTAATATGCCAAAATCCTAATTTTGACACTTCTTGAACTCTAGATTCATCCATGCCACTTAAAGATCAAATTTATCCTCAAATCTTGGCATGTTTCATTTTTCCTCAAGAGTTCTCTAGATTTTCCCAAATTGTGCCAATTGAAATTAACATCATCATTTTCCATGATGGCACATTTTACTCTTCCAAGGAGTAAATATTCCATTTCATTTTCAAAGGTTCCCAAAAACCTTGAAAATGCTCCTTGAGTGTCAATTTCCTCAAAGTTGGGTTAACTACCCTTCTAATCGGAGTTGACACTCTCTAACCCATCTATGGGGTAGAGAAGATGCTCCTAGGAACCCAATACCTATTTGAGCTCATTGGGTTCACTAAATATTCACTAGGGATAACTTCCCTAGCAACCCTCCTAATGACCCTCTTAGGCTTTAAAGCCTTGGTCATTTGGGACTCATCAAGATCAACTCTAGGGGTGACTCCCCTTGTGACCTTGGTGATGGTCTTCCTAGCCCTAGATTTTGTTCCATAATCGAATGGAACATTATGATAAGTGGGCTTGACCACTTGGGACTTAGGTTTGTGACCCAAACATTTCTTGTCCTTGGACATTGGTTTTTGACCCTTAAACCCTAGAGATGACTTCTCCAAGTTCTTAAGAGCCTTTTCCAAAGTATCAAGTCTTGACCTCAAGACTTGATTCTCCTTCTCTAATACATCAAGTTTTAATTTGTCATTGTTCTTTGAGGCATTCCTAGGCATATGTCTAGTTGATTTGGGATTCCTACCTAGGTTTTCCTTAGCCTTAGATGAGTTAATTCTAGGGTTGACTTTCCTAGTGTTATCCTTATCTAGGTTTACATGTTTGGCTCCTAAGCACATATATTGATTCCTAAGATTATCATGCTTATCATTCTTGACAATTGCAATAAAACTACTAGCATGAGTCTTATTATTATTGCAAGAATGTGCCTTAAATGTTACCTTAGGGTTTGCCTTAGCTCCCCCTATCGACGTGCTCGGTCTCTTGTCCTTGTGAGATTGCCTCCCCCTCGGACATTGACTCCGATAATGTCCCCTTCGCTTGCATTGAAAGCACACCACGTGCTCCTTGCGTATCGGGACTCCGGCTTTCTTGACCTTTGGCGCCGGTGGAGTCTTCCTAACCTCTTGGACACTTACTCTTGTAGTGCCCAAATTCCCTACACTCAAAGCACATTATGTGTAATTTGCTAGAAATTAAAATGCTTGAGTTACCTAGGTTTGAGGATGGATGAACGCTCTCTCCTTCATCCCTTCCGGAGGTAGAAGCTTCTTCTTCTTGCTCCGAACTTGAAGAAGAACTCTCCTCTTCTTCTTTAGATGTTGAGTGGCCCTCAACTTCTAAATCCATTCCTCCATGATGTGAACTCCTTGGCTCACTTGACTCCTCTTCATGACTTGAAGTGGAGTTCTCCTCATGGAACTTTGCCAAGTTATTCCACAACTCCTTGGCATCGTTATATCCACCTATCCTACACAAAACATCATTAGGTAAAGAGAATTCAATGATTTTCGTTACCTCATCATTGATGGTTGATTGGTGGATTTGCTCCTTGGTCCACTCCTTCTTCTCTAGGGTTTCTCCTTTCTTGTCCATAGGAGGCTTGAAACCTAATTGAACACAACTCCAATTTTCAAGGTTAGTCATAAGAAAATACCTCATTCTTACCTTCCAATACGCGAAGTCGCAGCACTCGTAGAAGGGTGAAAACGTGATGTCTTCTCCGAGTCGATCCATTCTCTAGCTTGTGCTCCCACGGGTGTTAATCCGACGAAGAGCGCGCCTCGCTCTGATACCACTTGTTGGATCGAAAAGAATTTAGATATCTCCACAATAGCATGATATTGTCCACTTTGGGCCTAGACCCTCATGGCTTTGCTCTTGGGCTCTCCCCAAAAGGCCTCATGCCAATGGAGATATCTTTTCTCTTATAAACCCATGATCTTTCCCATGTGTTTCCAATATGGGACTATGTTTGCAACCTTGCAATCCCAACATATGTGACAATTCCCTTAAGGTGTTTATGATGTTAATCTTCTCAAACCAACACCATTATGTTCTGAAAGCTTAAAAATCTTTTGATTAGTGTTGGGAATGCTTTGATATGATAGATGAGAACACATTTAGATTGAGAAGTAATGAAGAAACCAACAAAACTTAAAATGGGTCTGATCAAACTTTATTAAGTCCATCAGTAGTTTAGAATCAAACTCATTGATGGAGTTAGGGATTTGGATTTTTTGAAAATTTGACATGAAATAACGCTAAGAACATTATTCGATAATACATACATGAATTTTTTTTTTGAAGATTATCGATGAGTGATGTGCGTAGATTATATACACTTTTATGCATATTTTAACGTACATCTACTTATATTTCATGAGTATAATTTATGTTTATTGCACCCTATTTCATTATAATATCATACTTTCATTATATTCTATTCGGAGATATGTTCTTTGCTTGTTTTGATTGATAGGACATGATTTGGAGTGAAAACAGAGCAAAAGACGCACATTGGAGCAACTAGAGAAGATAAAGCTCGGGCCATATGGAACCACACGACCATATAGTCTTGCCCGTGGCAAAGCAATCTTTAGCTGTGTAAACTCACATGACCGTACCACACATCAAAAAGAAAAAGATTACGACCGTGTGAATCCACACTGTCGTGTGGAATTTCTAGAGTAGAAGTAGACCATGGCCATGTGAAGCCACATGGCCGTCTGGCCTCACCAGAGAAGAAGCAAGGAATGACTGTATGATCCCACATGGTCGTGTCACCCATCCAACAAGTAAGCAGAGCACGGTTGTGTGATCTCACATGACTATGCAACTCTTCCAAAGATAAAGTAGGATACGATCGTGTGAAACCACACACCCGTGTCACTCAGGTCGAGACCAAGAAGGATCCGACCGTGTGGATGTCACATGACCGTGGCATGGGTCGTGCCAGGCTTGTGCCCTGCTCTATTTAAAGTTCTCCCCTTTTTAGGGAATCTTTGGCTTGGGGCTCGTCCCCATTCCTTGGAGAAGGGTTCTCCCCCTTGGGGGAACCCTAGATCTTACATTTTCTTCGTCGATCCATCCATCTCAGGAGTAAGGGAGTGTTTCCAAGGACACTATACTTCAAAGATAAATATCTCTTCTCTTTATTTCCATGTATTGAGTTGTAGTTTGTTTTTTTATTCGTCTTTGGATTGTAATCCCTTGTAATAGAGTAGATTCTCCAAATCTAGGATGTAGAAAGTAACTATGATATGATGTGATGTATGAACTATGTATTTAAACATTTTCCTATGTAATTATGTGTTTATATCATGTTCTATGTGTGTTGTGCCTTATATATGTTTGACGAAATATGTGTGAGGCTAATTTATGTAAATGTAAGGGATTTATCTCTATGTTAAGGTTACTACTAGACTGGATAAGCAGGGGATCCTTAGTGACCGAGGATATCTATTCAACCAGACATATATGCCCTTAGTGAGAGAGGGCATCGATATGTACCCACTTTTTATAGTCAAAAGATCTTAACATAGGGACTAATCCTTGTTAGTGTGTTCTAATTGGAGTTGATACTCTAGTGCTATCGCTAGGAAGTACATTAGATAACTCTAGGAATGTATGACCGAGAGGGGGGGGGGGGTTTGTGACAGAGGGTAATTCTTTAACCGAACTTTCTAGAGTTGCTTCTTTACTTAATGACGTTAGAATTTGGGTAGACTCTCCAGTGTGACTTTTGCGGGGTTGTACCAGACTTTAGTTAGAATCTTTACATGAGTATAACATGGAGTTAGGTAAATGAACAATGTATAGAGACATTAACTAGTATCATAACGAAACCGAAATCCTAGAATCTATCATCCATCCCATTCCATGATCACCTCTTACCCTTCTCTATCTCTTTCTCCTTAGTCTTTCTCTTACTCTCTCTTTCTCAACCAATCTTTCATTTGTCTAGATAGCTCGTCATGTGAAGTGAACTAGTGATTAATCAATAGTCCCTATGAGTTCGATATCTTTTGTATTATTGATGATGTAATGTGCACTTGCTGTTCGTAATAATGAGAAAATTTGAAAAAAATCGATGAAAAAATATCGAAGGAGTTGTTATGTTGAAACATTGATGAGTCTTCTTTGGAGAACACTAACTGTTCAAAGTTTCAATGGAGCAAACGTTTAAAATTACCTTTTAGGGTTATTCTTCCCGTCGGTATTTTTCCTTAGTTGAAATCTGGTCGGAATGTAATGGAACAATTGCATATAAAATATGAATATGTAAGGTAATCACGTGGCTAAATGTTACTTCATGCATCCAAACCAACAAAAACACGATCGAAGTGAGCCAACATAGAGGGATAAAATCGGAATAAAGTGTGTCTTTTTGACAATCATAAAGTTGCTGCGCCTTTTGGGTGTGTCTTTTGAGCAATGTCAAACTTTAGGTGTGCCCTATAAAAAATTGTCAAAAAGAAAATCATAAAATAGGGACTAAAAAGATATTGAAAACAAGAAGACCTTAAAGTAAAATAAGAAAATCAGTTATCTACCAGAATTATAACATATACATGAAAATACTAGAGATTATTGAAACTCAAGCAAAAATGAATGATAAAATATTATTTAGATCGATAAATGTAATTTTGTGTAGGATCTTTAGTACTTTAATAAAAGTTGTTTTCAGAACGTAGCGTAAATAGTGGGTGTATGATATTTTTGACGTAATGGTCAAGGATTGATTTTCAAGAACTGACGACCTAGGGTTTATACCATCGTGCGTCTATGACTTATGTATTTGTATGGACCTCCTTCCATATATGTGGAATCGGTATTAAAGAGGTCGCTAAGATAACGAATTTATCCTCTTTTTTTTTTTTTTTTTTTTTTTTTTTTACTTTAATAAGAAAATCAATAAAAAAATTTGGAATTAATCGATTCGAATTGTCGGATTATTAAAATTTTTGCTCATCGTATATTTTGTCCTAAACCTTATCCGATTTGTCGACAGATTTATCATCTTCCCGTGTCTAATAGTGGAGAAATGGGAATGGCAGCTACTGCACCGACGTCGGCGCTGGTGATGGCTGCAGGACCCTTTCTGTCGGTCCTCCAGAATCCTCCACTCTCCGGACGACTCGTGGCCTTTACCACTCCGCTCACTTACGCTGTGCGGCTCTCTCGTCTCCTTGAGCTACGCGGCGCCGTGCCGCTGCACCTTCCCACTGTCGTCGTGAATACAACCTGTCGCACGATCGCTTCCCTCAGCCTCTACCTCTCCGACGGAGCCCTAGATTCCTTCTCCGTTCTCGCCTTCACCTCTCGCACTGGCATCGCCGCCTTCTCCCTCGCCCTCGCAGATCGGGATTGTTTCGTGCCGCTCTCCTACGAGGGCGAGGCTTTCACCATCGCTGCCCTAGGAAAGGACGCCGAGCTCCTCCACGAGGAAGGGCTCCTATCGCGACTCTGCAGGAACTCCAGTCGGATCCGAGTTCTGGTGCCGGAGATCGCGTCCCCGGAGGGCCTAGTGAAGGCGATTGGGGTCGGATCAGGCAGGAGAGTGCTCTGTCCTGTCCCCACCGTCGTCGATCTGGAAGAACCGCCGGTGGTTCCAGATTTCCTGAGAGCTCTGGAGGCGCGCGGTTGGGTCCCTGAGAGGGCATCTGCGTACGAGACTCTGTGGGCGGGGCCGCTCTGCGCCAAAGGATTAGTGGCGTCGGAGGCGGAAGTGGACGCTCTAATCTTCACGAGCACGGCGGAGGTGGAGGGCCTGATGAAAGGATTAGACGCATTAGGGTGGGATTGGGAGAAGGTTCGCCGGCGCTGGCCGGGGATGCTGATTTGTGCGCACGGCCCGGTGACTTGCAAAGGCGTGGAGAGATTTGGCGTTCGCGTGGACGTAGTCAGTTCCAAGTTTAGTAGCTTCCATGGAGTTATCGAAGCTCTTGAAACAAAGTTAAGAGCTTTGACCGCAACAAATTTTATCCGATAACATCTACTCGGAAAAAATAAGCAACTCGACTATGAAATTTAGGGTTTGCATAGTATTGTAAGATCTATGAAAGAAGAACGATCTTTATTTCTTTTAAGACAAACGATACCTTGAATGAATTCAGCTTTTGTGACCACCGCATCGTGATGTTGTTCTTAGCAGGATATGCTCATCAGAGCTATTATGAAAAAAGGAAATATGGTTCACAGAAAGCTTGCTAAGTAGGAAAATCAGGCACATTTGCATACTGAACCCAAAACCTGATGATCTTTCATGACTAATTTTTCTCTCTATCAATCAATAGGAAGCTTATCAACCTGTACCAATTTGATGATTTCTCAGATCTAGTGGTAGCTTCTCAGTGATGATCGATCCCCTTTTACTAATGAGATCTTGTAATATGGTGGGAAATTAAGAGATGAGCTAGATCTGCGCTGGTGGGGTGTTGGCATCTATTTGTAGACAGCAGCAAATATATTTACTGTTGTAACGTACATTTTAAGTAAACCAGAGAAGATAGAATTGTCACACTTAGGACAGCTAGAGAATGAGAGGTCATGTCTTAAGGGATCATGAGAAAATGCGCATGTTTTTTTACTTAGGTTGTACTCGATCAAAAAAAATATATGTTGTAACTAAAGTCAAAAGAGTTCGAGGTTGAGTAGTTTAATCTATTGGATTGTTTTCAAGTCGGTTAAATAATCGAGTCAACTTTGTGATAGATTGTTGGCATTGGCGTGTTGCTGCATGGTGAACAAAATGTGTCACTTGTCTTGAATCAATTGAATGGTAGATTAACTAGTCTACTAAAGTTGCCTGAATCAATTATTTATGTAACTTGAATTTGAATCAACCAAAATAGTTGTATGACTTTGTGTTTACAAGATAAGATTCAAATCACACCTTGAGATGATTGAAATCATCTCAAGGTGTACAAGGTAACAATTGACAATGCTACAACTGACATAGATAAAGGGACACTTCTGCAGACAGATTTTAGTTTACTCTATAACTTCTCTTTCACACTCATTTCCTATCTAGTAAAAGAGATAATTTGTACAAGGTTACTCTATCTTTAGAAAAATAACTTACATATAATGATTTTGAGGGGTAACTCACATTTCTATTGAGACTAAATGTGATGGATGACCAGTATTCTAAAAGGTAAATTTAGGATTCAAGAGGAAAATCTAGAGTGGGGATGAATAACCTTTCTTTAAATTGTAGACGAAGGTTAATTCGTAGTAAGCAATGAATAACCTTTCTTTAAACCGTAGACGAAGGTTAATTCATAGTAAACACAAGTATAGACAAAAAGAAAACACAATACTAAAACACAAATCAAAATAGTGCAAAAGTGCGAAAGATAAAGATACAAACTCAAGGATTTACATGGTTCAATAGCCTCTGGGCTCCTACTTCATGGTTTATGACCTTTTGACAAGTCACTCCATGAATTCTACTAACTTTCTTCTTCTCATAAACCTTCTAGAGGTGAAAAAGCATCTTATAAAGCCTTATTACAAGTAATCACTTGAAAGTAGAAGAGAGGTTACAGAAAAATAATAATAATAATCGCAGTTAGTCTCATTAACTATCCCTAGGGTGACCGACCCAACTCCATGGAAATTTTCCACCAGCTATCAGGGTAAATTGAGAAGCGCACATTGCGGCCAACCCAAAAGTCCAACATCCTTTAATTGCATCCTCCATTTGGATGAATTTTTTTTACAAATATGTCATAGCTAGGGATCAAACTGTGGGTGCCTAGGTGACAACTTGAATATCCTATCGTGGCACTATAGCCTCGGGGACAGAAGAGAGGTTATAGAAGAGATGAGAGAGAGTAGAGAGAGTGGATAATTTGGCAATTAATGTTGTGAATTGATGTATATGTTGTAGCTCACATGACCCATATTAAAAACTTTCACCCAAGCCCCAAAGTTGTCTCTAAACTCTTCCATTATGTTATGGATCAGTTGATTGCTCATTGTCATTAGTTGATTGGTCTTTGGTGCACAACTACTTTTTTAGTTATTTCAATTGACTTCTTACCTACCATCAGTAGATTACTTTCCAATAAAGCTTTTGATCCACCAATATAATAGCTAATCGTTTCATTGCAATTGTTCAATCGATCCATTAGCCGACTCAAGATACCATTAGTCATTTGCATAACAAATTAACTATTTTGTTATGACAATCAACTAGTTATTAGTACATGAGCAGAGGAGAACTACAATCTTTTGTTCTCTTTCCCTTTATCTTGAGTTGGCTACCCAATTGGCTCAAGTATCATTCGACAATTAATAGCAAGTTCTAGTCAACTAGAGCATTGACTAAGTCACTTCTAAGGCTTTAGTCTAAACATAATATAGCCCTAGATTGTCCCAAATTACATGGGAACTCATACTCATATTTTCATAAAAGATATTTACCAAGTATATAGAAACCCTTCCCCAAGATCCTAGTTGAGATGTGTTGGGATTGATAGAGAAGCTAGTAGGGGTGATTATATTAATTATCAACAAAGAGCTACAAGCATTCCGCCCGAAGCACTAAAATGATAAGTTGGATTTTTCTGAATGTATTTGTTTGCTAGAAGTTAATTCTTCTAATAAGTGAATTTAGGTGCGGGTTATAGTCTAAGGCTCTAAACTTTGCTAAAGCTACTGAAATTCCCAAGTATCTAAAAAGCATTTATCCTTCTTGGAATTCCATGATATCCATTAGCCTCCTTCTTGTATGTTCATCCACTCTAGCTAGATAGATTTTGGACTTGAGTTTGTTTGCATGTAACCCAACAATTCATCCAAATCTATCTAGGCATACTACTAGTGTTATGGTGTATCTCCTCTTGAAAACAAAATATATAACTCATAAGAGATTCAAGCCATATTAAATGAATATCAAGTCCATATTCTTAGATGGGTTCATAAAAGAAGAAGTCTATATTGAACAACCTTCAAATTGTGAAGATCATTGTTATCCTAATCACATATTTAAAGTTAAAAAGGCTTTGCAATGGGTGGATGTATGAATCAACTACTATGAATGAAGCACACAATAGATGATTACAACTTAGATAAAAAAATGTTAAGGAACTTTGTGTAGGATCATTGCGCTAGAAGGGGGTGAATAGTGCTCGTGGCTTTCATGTTCGTTTAAAATACGATCGAGTAAAAAGTAGCTGAATAAAGATAGAAGAGAAAGGTAAACAAAGCTAACACAACGCCAAGTTTTACTTGGTTCGGAACCTGTGACGACTCCTACTCCAAGGCATACACATAAGAGTGCTTTCGTTGGACAATCACTAATTAATCAAAAAGTTACAAATACAATTTAATTTAAGTACAAGTAACTTGAACAATAAAAGAAATACCGATAACTTAGAGGAAGAGATTTTTAGCGCAGTTATTGTCAGAGCAGCTTCCAGGCATTAAACAGACATTTTCAGAGCAGTGTGCAAAAGCAGAAGTTGTTTAATTGATGTCTTTGAGATGCTGGTATTGTTGGTTGCTACTCGGAAAACCTAATGGTTCCACTGTACAAAAATTTTATACAAAGGTCTGAACCTTTTCCTAGCTACCATGTGTTCTTTTAAATTAAACTTGGATCGCCTGCGGAACTTAATACGTTTGATCCAAAGTTTAATTTATTTGTTCTTTTAGGTTTAGACTTGGATCTCCTGCGAAACTTAACACGTTCGATCCAAATCACCTAGGTTATTAATTCCATTAAATATTAATTTTCAAAATTAGCTTCCAGGACTGCATGGCGAGGCACATGACCTTCTTGGATATGGGAACAACCACCACCACCTAGACAAAGCCTTTTAAGGAAAGCTAATATTTAATTTCCTTAAATAGCTTTAGGTCAACCAAAAAGAACAATCAAATCACAAGGAAAAGAAAAATAAAAGAACACAACATCGAAAACTAATTCGAAATACTAGAATCGCATGCCTCTTGTATTTGATATTTTTACAAAGAAATAAAACTAGTATGATGCGGAAATTAAATACTAGTATACATTTTCTTTTGCAAACAAAAACATCTAGGTCTTCTACCGTATTCCTCTTCTAATCCCGGACGTTGTGTGGGCAACGATCTTCCGAGAGGAGAACCACCAAGGCACCTTCTTCTTCCTTCCTTCAAGTTTCGGCCAAGCATATCTTCTAAAGGATGAAGAACTTTTTTTTCACCAACCAAGCTCCAAGGGATGCAAGCTTTCTCTCCTTCTTCCTCAAGCTAGATCCGGCCACCTCCTCCAAGCTCCAAGAGATAAAGGATTTCGGCCACACAAGAGGAAGAGAGAAAAGGAGAAGGGCCGGCCACACCAAGGAAGAAAAGAGGGAGAAAATAGAATAGAGTCGTTAGCCATGAAATCTCCTCTACCCCCTCTTTTATAATCCGTGGTCTTGGCAAATAAGGAAAATTTAATAAAAACTTCCTTAATTCTTTTGCCATTGAAAAGGAAAATTTATTTAATTAAAAATAATTTTCTTCTCATCAATTATAATGGCCGGCCATATTAAAGCTACAAACAAGGAGAGTTTTAATTAATTAAAACTTCCGAAAATTTAAAAAATTTCTCCAATAATTTTCGTCCCTTCATGATTGGTTAAAAAGGAAATTTTATAAATTAAAATCTTTTCTTTTTAACATGTGGATAAAAAGAAAGTGTAGGACCGTTGGGCCGGCTAGAAGGGGGGTTGAATAGCCCTGTAAAAAAAAATAAAAGCAACCCTTCTCGAACTCTTAAACTAACACTTGTATAAAATTAGCTAAGCAGAAATACAAGAAAGAAACGAGGCACCGTGTTTGACTTGGTTACAACCGGGGAGGTTGTTAATCCAAGGAAAGTGATCGCACTAAAAACTCCTTCGGGCGGAGAAGCCTCTTACACCGGTGAAAGCACAAAAATAGAAGCTAAACTAGAACAGTGATCACATAAGTGTTTGGAATGCTAATTACTAAGTTGATTTTTAAGCTTCTGGACCAAAGCTATATTTATAGCCTTGGTCGGGGCGCCTGGAAGGGTTCCGGGCGCCCTGGGAGGATAAAACTTATCTCCCCACGTTCAGATCGAGTCAAAACTCGATCTGGTCAATTTTACTGCTCTGGGCGCCCCAGAGGGTTCCGGGCGCCCCGGAGCCCAAAGTCAACAGTTATTGACTTTTTTGTCCGGGACTTCTTCTCTGGTTTAGTCCCGTCTCGGTCCGGTTCTTCTCCTCCGGATCCGCTCGCTTGGGTGATCTCTGCCATCCGGAAAAGGGCTCACCCGAACCCAACTTCCGGTCTTCTCGAGCAGCCTTCCGCTCCGGCTTCTCGTCCCTCGGAATCGCTGCGTGTTTCCTTTTCGTCCACCAGCGTACTCATCCGCAGTCTTCGTCCCTCGGTCGCACCGCGTGCCGACCTTCTCGCTAGCTGCGTCTCTTGCTCCCCGAGCAATCTTCCGCTCAGGCTTTCGACCCTCGGAACCACCGCACGCTTCCTTCTCATCCGCCGGGGTACTCTTCCGCAGCACCTCGTCCCTCGGACCGCCTTCCTTCTCGCTAGTTGCGTCTTCCGCTCGACTACCTGTGTTCCTAAGCTCCTGCACACTTAGACACAAGGTTAGAAACAAACAGGACCTAACTTAACTTGTTGATCACACCAAAATAACCTTGGGGTTCCAACAATCTCCCCCTTTTTGGTGTGATCAACCCAAATTAAGCTAGGGTTAAAATGGACATTAAATAACATTAAGTAAATTAACTTAATTTTTAATTTAAGTGCAAAAAGATAGAAAAGATAAAATCAAATTAAATCTATCTACCTCCCCCTAGACTTATATTTTCCCTTCTCCCCCTTTGATCACAAAAAAATGGGGTTCCAAAAAAACAAATCTAAGGGTTAAAGATTTAGTAAATTTGAAAAAATATTTAAAAGAAATTCATAAAAACTATTTTAAGTTTTTGCAAGAATTATTTTGAGAAATATTTCTAAAAAAATTTCTAAGTAAAGTTTTAAAAAAAATCTGACTTAGGAAAAAAAATTTCTAAGTAATTTGAGCATAAATTTCTAATTTCAGAAAATCTTTTAACTTAAGAAAGAATGATTTTTAAGAATTTCTTAAGCACATTTTTAATACAAATGACTTAGTCAATTAAAAATTTCTAAGTAAGTAGATTTCTAAATTGAAATAAAATGTTTTGAATAACCCTTTTTAAAACACTAATTAATTCTTGTATTAATGCTTCATTAGTAAGTTAATTAAATATTTATTTCAATTATTTTGGCTTCTAGGTCGTGGCGAGGCACTAGGCCTTCTTGGTTATTGGAGCAACAACCACTTCCTTAGACAAAGCCTCATAAAAAAATTCTTTGTTTAATTTTCTCACTTAAAGCGCTAATTTTAATTTTAAAATTAATTTAAGCATGACTTCAGAACCCAATATAGGTTCCAGCCTACTGGATTAACCAAAAAATTTTTAGGGACATATTTTCTTGAAATGTTCTTAATTTGTCCCGAGTGATATTTAAAGTACCAATTTAAATTATTAAATCTTCTAAAATTGGTTTTAGATGAACATGCATAGTTTTTCAAGTTATCTACTTGAATTTTCAAATCATCATTTTCAAGTTTCAAATTTTCATTTGCTAGTTTTAATTTATCTAATTCTTCTAAGGGACAAGACTTAGCTAGAATTACTTTTAAATTTTTATTTTCACTTTCTAATTTACAGCAATCTTTTGTTAAAAGTTTAACGAATTTAAACATTTTAACGGGAGGAAGAGATCGTACCTGACTTACCTTGTCGATCTCGTTGTCCGTTTCTCCCCCTGAGTTGCTGCTTTCTTCTGACGTGTCTCCCCCTTCATCGATGCTCTCGATGCTCATTTCGGAAGAGGTTGAATCGTCGTCGTCTTGATGACTCGCCATTAGTGCGAGTCCGGAGAATGCTTCGACTTCCGATTCGGACGACGTATCGTCCCATGTCACCTTCAGGGCCTTTCGTTTTTGGATAGGCTTCTTACCCTTATCCTTGTCTTTGTTCTTCAGCTTGGGGCAGTTGTCCTTGACATGCCCTTCTTCGTCGCAGTGGTAGCAGCGGATTGTCCTTTTCTTTTTCCCCTGCAGATGGTTAGTAGATCTAGATTTACAAAGTTTCTTGAATCTTCTTACCATCATTACCATTTCCTCGTCGTCGAGAGAGGATTCCGATTCTGGTTCATCTCTCGAGGCTTTGAGGGCGACGTTGTTTTTAGGCTCCTTTATTCCTGCACATCTTGACTCATGCACTTCAAATGTTGAAAAGAATTCTTCTAATGAAATCTTTTCTAAATCTTTAGAAATGTAAAATGCATCTACTAATGATGCCCATTTAGTATTTCTAGGAAAGGAATTTAAAGCGTACCTGAGCGAATCTCGGTTACTTACCTTTTCTCCGAGATTCGAAAGTCCAATGATGATTTCTTTTATTCTCGAGTGCATATGCGCGACTGACTCGTCTTCCCCAAGTCGCAGGCTAGTGAGCTGATTGCTAAGCAGATCTCTTCTGGCGAGCTTGGCTTCGGACGTTCCTTCGTGCAGCTCGAGGAACTTCTCCCAAAGTTCCTTTGCAGAGTTGTATTTACCGATCCTGTTGACTTCTTGAGGCGGAAGAACGCTTAGCAGATGGTACTCTGCTTTGTCGTTCGCCACGAAGTCGGCCTGCTCCTTTTTTTGTCCATTTATCTATTTCCTTGTCCTCTGGAGCTTGAAAGCCAAGTTTCATTGTTAAAAATAATTCAATATCTGTTGTAAGAAATACCTGCATATGTTTTTTCTAAGTGGCAAAATCCCCTTCGAATTTCGGCGGGTGAATGCTTGGTCCGGCCATCTCGTTGCTTCGTTCGGCGGTTAGTCCTCCTGAAGCGCCTTGGCTCTGATACCACTTGTAGGACCGTTGGGCCGACTAGAAGGGGGGTTTAATAGCCCTATAAAAAAAACAAATGCAACCCTTCTCAAACTCTTAAACTAACACATGTATAAAATTAGCTAAGCAGAAATACAAGAAAGAAACGAGGCACCGTGTTTGACTTGGTTACAACCGGGGAGGTTGTTAATCCAAGGAAAGTGATCACACTAAAAACTCCTTCGGGCGGAGAAGCCTCTTACACCGGTGAAAGCACAAAAATAGAAGTTAAACTAGAACAGCGATCACACAAGTGTTTGGAATGCTAATTACTGAGTTGATTTTTAAGCTTCTGGACCAAGGCTATATTTATAGCCTTGGTCGGGGCGCCTGGAAGGGTTCCGGGCGCCCTGGGGGGGATAAAACTTATCCCCTAATGTTCAGATAGAGTCAAAACTCGATCTGGTCAATTTTACTGCTCAGGGCGCCCCGGAGGGTTTCGGGCGCCCCGGACTGCTCCGGGCGCCCCGGAGCCCAAAGTCAACAGTTGTTGACTTTTTCGTCCGGGACTTCTTCTCTGGTTCAGTCCCGCCTCGGTTCGGTTCTTCTCCTCCGGATCCGCTCACTTGGGTGATCTCTGCCATCCGGAAAAGGGCTCACCCGAACCCAACTTCCGGTCTTCTCGAGCAGCCTTCCGCTCCGGCTTCTTGTCCCTCGGAATCGCTGCGTGTTTCCTTCTCGTCCACTAGCGTACTCATCCGCAGTCTTCGTCCCTCAGTCGCACCGCGTGCCGACCTTCTAACTAGCTGCGTCTCTTTCTCCCCGAGCAATCTTCCGCTCCGGCTTTCGACCCTCGGAACCACCGCACGCTTCCTTCTCGTCCGCCGGGGTACTCTTCCGCAGCACCTCGTCCCTCGGACTGCCGTCCTTCTCGCTAGCTGCGTTTTCCGCTCGACTACCTGTGTTCCTAAGCTCCTGCACACTTAGACACAAGGTTAGAAACAAACAGGACCTAACTTAACTTGTTGATCACACCAAAACAACCTTGGAGTTCCAACAGAAAGTTATCTCTAAAAATTAAAATCTCTTTTAATCTACAAATAAGGAAAGATATCAAATCTTTTCTTAATCTTTTGTAGAAACTTATAAAAGAGAATATTTAATTTTTTAAACTCTATTTTAAATCATGAACATGGTTAAAAAAGGAAAGTTTTCTTAAAATTTAAAATCCACCTTTTCAGCATATAAGGAAAGATTTCAAATTTTAAACTCTCTTTTAAACATGTGGATAATTTACAAATAAGGAAAGTTTTTACCAAAAAATTAAAACCATCCTTTTAATCTACAAATAAGGAAAGAGATTAATCTCTTCTCTTAATCTTTTGTAGAAAGATATAAAAGGAAATTTTTAATTTTTTAAACTCTCTTTTAAAAACATGATATCCACATAAGAAATAATTTTAATAAAAATCTTTTTTAATATTCTAGTGGCCAGCCACCTAAGCTTGGAACCCAAGCTTTGGCCGGCCACCAACTTGGCTCATCCACTTGGTCTTGGCCGGCCCTAGCTTGGGTTCCAAGCTAGTTTGGTCGGCCCCATTGGATGGGTAAGAAGGTGGGTATGTGGTGGGTATAAATCTCTATATACAAGAGGCTACGATAAGGACCGAGAGGAGGAATTGGTTTTGGTCTCCCGATGAAATTAAGCTTCTCGTGTTCGCCCCGAACACATAACTTAATTTCATCAATAATAATTTATTCCACTAAAGAACTATTATTGAACTACCGCACCAATTCCAAATTACATTTTGGGATCCTTCTTATTATGAGTGTGTCAGCCTCCCTGTGTTTAAGATGTCGAATGTCCACTAATTAAATGAGTTACTGACAACTCACTTAATTAATATCTTAGTCCAAGAGTAGTACCACTCAACATCATCGTCATGTCGGATTAAGTCCACCTGTAGGGTTTAACATAACAATCCTTATGAGCTCCTCTTGGGGACATTATCAACCTAGATTACTAAGATACTGTTTCCTTCTATAATCAACAACACACACTATAAGTGATATCATTTCCCAACTTATCGGGCTTATTGATTTATCGAACTAAATCTCACCTATTGATAAATTAAAGAAATAAATATCAAATATATGTGCTTGTTATTATATTAGGATTAAAAGCACACACTTCCATAATAACTGAGGTCTTTGTCCCTTTATAAAGTCAGTATAAAAGAGATGACCTCTAATGGTCCTACTCAATATACTCTAAGTGTACTAGTGTAATTATATAGTTAAGACAAACTAATACCTAATTACACTACGATCTTCCAATGGTTTGTTCCTTTCCATCTTGATCGTGAGCTACTGTTTATAATTTATAAGGTACTGATAACATGATCCTTTGTGTGTGACGCCACACACTATGTTATCTACAATATAAATTAATTGAACAACTACATTTATCATAAATGTAGATATTTGACCAATGTGATTCTTATTTCTAGATAAATGTTTATACCAAAAGCTTAGGCTTTTAGTATACATCCTAACAATCTCCCACTTATACTAAAAGACTAAGCTGCCTTATCTGCTACCATACATCTGATTCAACCCTTCAACACACCTATCAAAAACTCTTGCCTTAAGAGCCTTAGTGAAAGGATCTTCCAGGTTATCACTTGATGCAATCTAAGAAGCAACAACTTCTCCTCGTTATACGATTTCTCGTATTGGGTAGTACTTGTGCTCTATTGTGTTTTACTTGCCTTATGGACTCATGGTTTCTTCGAGTTTGCAACTGCACCACTATTATTACAAAAAATTGTAATAATCTTTGGATAAACCAGAAATCATATCTAAGTCCATCTTGAGGTTATTGAGTCATTCAGCTTTTATGATTACCTCAGAGGCTTGCCATATACTCAGCTTCTATGGTGGAGTCCAGAAAACACCTATGCTTATCACTCTTCCATAGTTATGACTTTACCTCCTAAAGTAAATATAAAACCCTGAGGTTGACTTACTATTGTCCCTATCCGATTGGAAGTCAAAATCCGTGCAACCCACATGGACCAAATTAACTGCCTTGTAAGCTAGCATACAATCTCTAGTGCTTCTAAGGTACTTCAATATATGCTTTACTGCAGTCCAATGTTCTCGTCCAGGGTTACTTTGATATCTGCTAACTATGCCCTTGGCAAAACAGATTTCTGATCTCGTGCATAGCATACATTAGGCTTCCGACAGCCGAAGCATAAAGAACTGCCTTCATTTCCTCTATCTACTTTGATGTCTACGAAGACATCTCTTTAGATAAAGTTACTCCATGCTAAAAAGGTAAGAAACCTTTCTTGGAGTTTTGCATGCTTAAAACGAGCAAGGATTTTTTCGATATATGAAGCTTGGGATAAGTAAAATATTCTTTTCTTGCGATCCCTTATTACTTTGATCCCAAGAATATATACATTCTCCCAAGTCCTTCATATCAAATTGTTTGGACAACCATACCCCTACTTCTGATAACACTTTGATATTGTTTCCAACTACCAAAAATGTTATCTACGTATAGTACAAGAAGTACCACCACGTTTTCATCACACTTTTTGTATACACAAGACTTATCTGATTACTAAATAAATCCATAGGTCTGGATTACTTTGATGAACCGGATGTTCCAAGACCTTGAAGCTTTGCCTCAGTCCATAGACTGATTGAGCTTGCATACAAGATGTTCTTTGCCCTTTGCAATGAACCCTTCTGGTTGCTTTATATGGATGCTTTCTTCAAGACTTTCATTTAGGAATGCTGTCTTGACATCCACTTGCCAAATAGATAAAAGAATCCGGATAGACTTAAGCATGGCTACCGGTGAAAAGGTTTCATTTTTCAACAAGCCTTGCTTTGAAAGTTTCTACCTTCCTGTCTATCCCTCTTTTCCTATTATAGACCTTTTTACACCCAATGACTTTTACACCATCTGGTGGTTCTACAAGCTTCCAGATTTTATTAGAATACATATATTCTAATTCTGTTATTCATTACTCTTTGCCAAGATGCTGCATCTTTATCTTGGAGTGCTTTATCATATGTCCGGGATCAGGCTCATGTTTATTTGGGATCAAGTCCAAAAGACTCTCCCAAAACATGAATGTTTTAGGTTGTTTGACAACCCTCCCACTACGATTATGCACTGTCTATAATTGTGTATCAATTGTGATACGTGTTACAATTTCTTGTGATATTTCATCTTGTACAGTTGGTACTAGATTAGACGTGTGCTTTATTAAGAACAAACTTACTTATGGGCTTGTGGTTCATTATATAATCCTTTTCTAAAAATCAGTCATTGGTGCTAACAATGACCTTCTGATTTTTAAGACTATAAACATACTTTCGTTTCTCTAAACAAGTGAATTCCTATCCAACTTATCATTGTCTCTCTTCAGCATATGTGCTGAACTACCCGAATCCGAATATGCTTCAAAATAGGCTTACACCTATTCAGTAATTCTATATGAGTAGAGAGTTCTAACTTTGGAAGGTACTATGTTCACTTTCTTTTTCAGAGTATATCCTTAAAACGAACTTGGTAATTTTCTGAATAACTCATCATCAATCTAATTATTTCCATAAGAGTCATATACCTTCTTTCTACTACACCATTCTGTTGGGGTGTACCAGGTGTAGTTAGTTGAGATTGAATCCCTACTTTTGATAAGTAACTCCCAAATTGTCCCAAGAGGTACTTGCCACTACGATCTTACCATAGTGACTTGATACTTTTACTTTAACGTTTCTCCGCATCAGCCTTGTACTCTGTGAACTTATCAAAGCACTTAGTCTTGCGGCACATTAAGTAAATGTATTTGTATCTTGAATAGTTGTCTATAAAATAGACGAAATATTCGATACTACCTCTTGTCTGGATAGTCATAGGATCACATAAATCAGAATGAATCAATTCCAACATATCTTTGGCTCCATACCCCTTAGACTTAAAAACTTCTTGGTTATTTTTCATTCCAAGTAAGACTCGCAGGTTTGAAAGATTTCCACTACTAATGAACCCAAAAGTTCATCAGCTACCAATGAATCCTACTCAAGTTAATATAACCTAGCCTTAGATGCCAAAGATATAATTGGTTCATTTTCGAAGGTTGTTTTCTCTTAAAGTTAGAAGATGTGTTACTAATTTCCATTTGTTGCATCGTGGGAGTTATTGGATTTATAAATTTCCAACCAACGTACCAGAATAGATAACTTCTCTATTTTTCTTAATAACAACTTTAAAAGAGGTAGAATATCAAGTTCTTTGAATATTTTAGAAACTGAAAACTAGTTCTTTCTAAACTTGGTACGTAAAGAAAATTACTTAAAATCCATATTTTATTCTTATCAAAGGATAAACATCTCCCACTGCAAAAGTTGCCACTTTTATAGTAGTGCCCATGTGGACGGTGTTTTTATTTTCATTTAGTTGTCGGGTTTCCTGGAACCCTGCAATGAATTGCGGACATGATTAATGACATCTGTATCTACACTCCAAGTTCTGGTAGATAACACCAATAAACATGTTTCAACTAATGAATTAAATACACCTATATTGTTCTTAGTTCTATGAAGACAATCTACCTTAATGTCCAAGTCCTATTTCCAATCATTACAATTGGGACTACTAAGTCTTTTCTATAGTATAACAACTAGGGAATTGACAAACATTTTAAATCCTAAGAATCACAAAAATATTTGGTCAAGATCAATTTCTTAAAATCCCCATGAATTTTGTATGCCACGATAGTGTGGACGTATATAAAATCAGAAAGGAGATTTTATCCATTAATTTTATTATCTCGTCAACTTTACTTTATGACGAATAAAATTAATAGTTGATCTGTCTTTAATCAAATATTTGGTCAAAACTTTTGAATTTAAAATAACATTGATTCCTCAAACAATATTATTTAAATTCACCAACACCTCAAACACCATGAACTTTGCATGCCACGATAGTGTGGACGTATATAAAATTTAAACATTTGTAAGAGGAGGGTTTTACCCATTAATTATCTTGTCAATAAATTTTTATGACAAAATAAAATTACCTCAAACACCGTGAATTTTGTATGCCACGATAGTGTGGATGTATACAAAATCAAACATTTGTAAGAGGAGTTTTTAATTTTATTATCTTGTCAACCTATTTATTTGACAAATTAATAGTTGGTTTTCTTCGGTCACACAAATAATAGCAGTGACTCCGATGGGGAGGATACTATTAGACGTGCCTAAGTGTATACCATTACTTGACACTAAGTCCATTAATAAGATTGTGCCCCTTCCGATGGGGAAGATCACACGCTCTTAAATTAACTTCCTATAGTCATCCAAAATGGAAGTTTAATCTAGTGATCCGCAAACAAGCTCATCCGATATGGAGGAAGGCACTCAGAGCCAACGCGCAAGCTTATTGCATCACTTATAAACCAGTAATGGAGACCGTGGAATTTATTTAAAAATAAATCCCTCTCCCTCTTAGTTATTTAAAGTGAGGAATTTTGACTATGCTAGCCTACTTAACATGCATACTAACAAGCATACGCAGCACAGCATAAAAAGCAATAAATAGAAAAACTAATTTTCAACTATTATGACTTTTATCTATTGCTATCCTCCGTGTGTCGCCAACCCTAGATGCTGCCATCTTTGGCCACCGCCACCGGGTCTAGTTATCGAATCCATCTTGCTCCTTGTTCCGCTGTGCCTCTGGTCCTCAAAAGGTTCCACGCCTTGCAAGATTCGATCCGCGACATAAATAGAATTTTACATTTTTTGATCCTATATTCCTCGAAGGAATGTACATGTAAACTAGATCAAACATAAAATAAAATTTACATCCATCGATCCTATATTCCATAAAAGGAATGTACATGTAACTAGATCAAAAAATAAAATCTTAATAAAACTAAATACAGCTCCTGCTGTATTTTATAATACAATCATGCACACACAATAAAATGCCCTTGACATGTCCAAGGGTCCAATCACACACACAATATCTATAAGCCATAATAGTTGGATCCTGCATCCACAAAGTTAGCACATCCTACTATTATCCTGCCTAAATTATATATGACATGTGCATAATTAAACTAATACCAAATACACAGAGGCAAAACCCTAGCTCTGATACCAATTGTTGGTTGCTACTCGGAAAACCTAATGGTTCTACTGTACAAAAATTTTATACAAAGGTCTGAACCTTTTCCTAGCTACCATGTGTTCTTTTAAATTAAACTTGGATCGCCTGTGAAACTTAACACGTTTGATCCAAAGTTTAATTTATTTGTTCTTTTAGGTTTAGACTTGGATCTCCTGTGAAACTTAACACGTTCGATCCAAATCACCTAGGTTATTAATTCCATTAAATATTAATTTTCAAAATTGGCTTCTAGGACTGCATGACGAGGCACATGACCTTCTTGGATATGGGAACAACCACCACCGCCTAGACAAAGCCTTTTAAGGAAAGCTAATATTTAATTTCCTTAAATAACTTTAGGTCAACCAAAAAGAACAATCAAATCACAAGGAAAAGAAAAATAAAAGAACACAACATCGAAAACTAATTCGAAATACTAGAATCGCATGCCTCTTGTATTTAGTATTTTTACAAAGAAATAAAACTAGTATGATGCGGAAATTAAATACTAGTATACCTTTTCTTTTGCAAACAAAAACCTCTAGGTCTTCTACCGTATTCCTCTTCTTATCCCGGACGTTGTGTGGGCAACGATCTTCCGAGACGAGAACCACCAAGGCACCTTCTTCTTCCTTCCTTCAAGTTTCGGCCAAGCATATCTTCTAAAGGATGAAGAACTTTTTTTTCACCAACCAAGCTCCAAGGGATGCAAGCTTTCTCTCCTTCTTCCTCAAGCTAGATCCAGCCACCTCCTCCAAGCTCCAAGAGATAAAGGATTTCGGCCACACAAGAGGAAGAGAGAAAAGGAGAAGGGCCGGCCACACCAAGGAAGAAAAGAGGGAGAAAATAGAATAGAGTCGTTAGCCATGAAGCCTCCTCTACCCCCTCTTTTATAATCTTTGGTCTTGGCAAATAAAGAAAATTTAATAAAAACTTCCTTAATTCTTTTGCCATTGAAAAGAAAATTTTATTTAATTAAAAACAATTTTCTTCTCATCAATTATATTGGCCGACCATATTAAAGCTACAAACAAGGAGAGTTTTAATTAATTAAAACTTCCGGAAATTTAAAAAATTTCTCCAATAATTTTCATCCCTTCATGATTGGTTAAAAAGGAAATTTTATAAATTAAAATCTTTTCTTTTAACATGTGGATAAAAAGAAAGTTATCTCTAAAAATTAAAATCTCTTTTAATCTACAAATAAGGAAAGATATCAAATCTTTTCTTAATCTTTTGTAGAAACTTATAAAAGAGAATATTTAATTTTTTAAACTCTCTTTTAAATCATGAACATGGTTAAAAAAGGAAAGTTTTCTTAAAATTTAAAATCCACCTTTTCAACAAATAAGGAAAGATTTCAAATTTTAAACTCTCTTTTAAACATGTGGATAATTTACAAATAAGGAAAGTTTTTACCAAAAAATTAAAACCATCCTTTTAATCTACAAATAAGGAAAGAGATTAATCTCTTCTCTTAATCTTTTGTAGAAAGCTATAAAAGAAAATTTTTAATTTTTTAAACTCTCTTTTAAAAACATGATATCCACATAAGAAATAATTTTAATAAATTTTTTTTTTAATATTCTAGTGGCCAGCCACCTAAGCTTGGAACCCAAGCTTTGGCCGGCCACCAACTTGGCTCATCCACTTGGTCTTGGCCGGCCCTAGCTTGGGTTCCAAGCTAGTTTGGTTGGCCCCATTGGATGGGTAAGAAGGTGGGTATGTGGTGGGTATAAATCTCTATATACAAGAGGCTATGATAGGGACTGAGAGGAGGAATTGGTTTTGGTCTCCCGATGAAATTAAGCTTCCCGTGTTCGCCCCGAACACACAACTTAATTTCATCAATAATAATTTATTCCACTAAAGAACTATTATTGAACTATTGCATCAATCCCAAATTATATTTTTGGCTCCTTCTTATTATGAGTGTGTCAGTCTCCCTGTGTTTAAGATGTCGAATGTCCACTAATTAAATGAGTTACTGACAACTCACTTAATTAATATCTTAGTCCAAGAGTAGTACCACTCAATATCATCGTCATGTCGGACTAAGTCCACCTGTAGGGTTTAACATAACAATCCTTATGAGCTCCTCTTGGGGACATTATCAATCTAAATTACTAGGACACAGTTTCCTTCTATAATCAACAACACATACTATAAGTGATATCATTTCCCAACTTATCAGGCTTATTGATTTATCAAACTAAATCTCACCCATTGATAAATTAAAGAAATAAATATCAAATATATGTGCTTGTTATTATATTAGGATTAAAAGCACACACTTCCATAATAACTGAGGTCTTTGTCCCTTTATAAAGTCAGTATAAAAGAGACGACCTCTAATAGTCCTACTCAATACACTCTAAGTGTACTAGTGTAATTATATAGTTAAGACAAACTAATATCTTATTATACTACGATCTTCCAATGGTTTGTTCCTTTCCATCTTGATCGTGAACTACTATTTATAATTTATAAGGTACTGATAACATGATCCTCTGTGTATGACACCACACACCATGTTATCTACAATATAAATTAATTGAACAACTACATTTATCATAAATGTAGATATTTGACCAATGTGATTCTTATTTCTAGATAAATGTTTATACCAAAAGCTTAGGATTTTAGTATACATCCTAACAAGTATTTATAGCTCACTCCGGGTGCTTGGATCCCCTCTCGGATGCCCCCATAGGGCTGACATGGTAGTGCCTTGTCAAAACTTTATTTGGTGAAATTGATCCATCTTTGGGCGCCCGGACTGGTCCGGTCATCTGGACTAGTGACGTGGGTCAGCTAGTTGAAGCATACCACCGTAGGAAGAAGATTGATTTTGGCTGGTCCAGGCGCCTAGAGCAACTCCGAGCATTGGACCGTTCGGGTGCCTTGTCAAGCACCCACTCGGGGCACTCTTGTTAGATCGAGAAGTACGTGTGAGGGGGGGGGGGTGAATCACGTGGTTTTAAAAACATCTTTTTTTTTTAATTTTATAAAGATAAGGTGTGGAGAGGAAAATTAAGCACGAAAAAAAAACTTGGTCAGTTTTACTTGGTTCGGAGCCTTCAGCGACTCCTACTCCAAGACTCAGGTCCCGCGAACCTATCGATGAGTAATCCACTAATAACCTCTTCTGAAATCGTCAAAAGAGTGAATCGAATACAATAAAAAATTAGGACAAGCGTAACACATTATACTTTCCTTCTCTGTAGAAATTAAGTTCAAAAAAGAACTTTGTTACCCAACACCTTCGAAGATATTCGAATCAGACTTGATATTGGACCTCCTCAATAGTAGTCAGGTGTAGTAGTGTCATAGCAGAGCTGCAACACGAAGCTAGAGTAGTCGGAACGTCAAACAGACACATAGATGATGGTAGAAGAGTTGTGTCTGAGATGTTGGTCGAGATGCTCTTTTATTGAATGTTGAAGGTGCCTTTCATAGCACCGAAGGCGCCTTTAACCCCAAAAGTTATCCCACAATTTTAGCTTCTTATCATCGCTGAAGTCTTCTAATTTATTCGACTAAAGGCGCTTTCCAAGCTCCCGAAGGAACCTTCCATGAACATTACTCTCTTTAAAAAGGGGGAAAGATCCCCTTATATAGTGCAGGGCACGAGCCTAACATGACCCATACCACGACCTTGTGAAATCCACATGGCCAGCTTCTTCTTAGCTATCGGTCAAGTGACACGGTCGTGTGGTTCCACACGACCATGTTCTTCTTTGTCTCTAGACTGATGCACGGTCGTATGGTTCCACACGACTGTGTTCTTCTTTGTCTCTGGACGGATGCACAATCGTGTGGACTCACATGTCCATGATCTACTTCTTCTCTGGTTAGGCCACACGGCCATGACCATCTTCTCCTCTATTTCTTTGACACATCATGTGGATTCACACGACCAGTGTCTTTTACCTTCACTTGCTCTCCAGATCATCTACAAGCACAGTTTTTGCCACCAAAATAACTCCTGTAAGTAGAAAAACACACAAAGAGTAGATCTCCGACAAAGAAGAGTAATTATACTGAAAACATGATAAGAGGTGTAAAAATACACAGATCAAACATAAGTAAAGTACGTGAATGTGCGTCAAAGCATGCATAAAAGTATATATAATCTATGCACATCGCACCACTAGACTTGAATCTTTGCTTGTCCTCAAGTAAAATGTCGCAATCTATATTCATGTGCTCCTATAGTGTATCATAATCCTTAGTGCACTTTTCTGACTTTATCAATTAGTTTTATTGGTGATCATGATTGTGGAGTAAACTAAGTATGTCCTAAGCATAAGTTCTTGTGCACATTGCAATAAATGACTTAAACTCTTCAAGCATCAATCCTTATCCTAGTCAAGTTATATCCAATTGAGTTCCTAATATTCCCCGTGATAGACACTTACCTGCCACACACTTAGTTCATATTCCTTAAATCACACAAGGTTTCGAAGGACTACTTGGAATCAAGTGAAACATAACATTTATTTTTTTAGTAACCTAACTCGGTCTCAAAGGGGCAAATTATTAGTTTCCACTCACGACAACTATTTTTTTATCCCTTATTCATATATATTTTTTGTGAGGATTTAAAGGTGTAGCACTAACACAAATACAAGTATAATACAAATGTTGGGATTTTAATTTTTTTCAAATGAGTTGACATGATCCGAGGTCATCCAGTAACCAAAATGCAATCCAAGAAATCACCATAGAAACCAAAGTACTAAACAAATAGGATGAATCATGACTATTCCAATGATATCTATTATTCAAGCTTAAGTAAAGTGAAGGTAAGATCCTTAAGGTTAGGCCAAAACTTAAACTTATCTCCGTACAATATACTTAGCTCATTTCATACTACTAGAGATAGAGAAAAGAGATACACTAAATATACTAGCACTATATCCACAACAACATGAATCAAGATATGAACGTGCTAACCATTTTACTATTAGACAAGTTGGTAGTAAGTAAGGAATGATGTTCTTAATATGTCACAAAATAATTTAAAAGATAGTCAAAGCGATGATCAAAACAAATGAATAAAGATAAGCAAAGCAAGCAATACAAGAAGGTAAGTAAAGGTGTAGCATAGGACTGAAAAAGGAAGGAAAATGCAAAGGACTCAGGATGTGCAACCCCCCCCCCCCCAAACTTAAAATTTTCATTATCCTGATGAAATCAATATGGTAGAGGAGGTGGGGGAAAGAGAGATCCTCACCCTAGTCGCCTAGAAGGGAAACCAGGGATCTGGCCAAGGTACTCATGGTAGTGGAAAAGAGTGTCTACCTGTCTAGTAATGTCCATAAACTCTCTAATTCCTGCCTGGTCAATATAATAATCCTGAACAAACTTGGCCACCTGACCTTGGAAGTTCCTCGTGAATTGGAAATGGTCACGTACCTCTTGAAACTAGTCATCTGAAAAATTTGAAGCGACCCTCCAACCTATGTTATTGGACACTATGCTTCTCATGAAGCGAATACAAAGAGGCAAGAAAGTTAAAAAAGTCAAATCTGGAAGGACCCGTACTATAAGCAAAAGAATATCTAGCAGGTTCTAGATATTCGAATGACTGCGGGTGTCTAGATGATGAGGGCTCAAGGTGGAGCTCGGTGTCTTCTACCAATGGGGGAACAAACTCAAGAGCTACGTCAGTAATAACCCAATTAGCGAGGTTGCAAATTGAGGTACGCTCAAGATAAGGTAGAGGTATCGAAAAACCATCCTTTCTAGGAAAGACAAACTCATTCTCATCCTGGTAAATCATCTTTATGGCAAGACAAGCATCGATATCGATCATGTTTTTGCCATAAATGACTTCTAACTCATCAAGTTCACAACCTAGATTTATAGATATTTGGGTGATCAAGCTGCCAAAAATAATCAACCCCGAGGATGCTTTCCCGACTCTCACAAGGTTTTGCAAAAAATAGAAATTAGAAT
This sequence comes from Zingiber officinale, assembly GCF_018446385.1. Classification (NCBI taxonomy): domain Eukaryota; kingdom Viridiplantae; phylum Streptophyta; class Magnoliopsida; order Zingiberales; family Zingiberaceae; genus Zingiber; species Zingiber officinale. The sequence continues at coordinate 42,641,690 of NC_055995.1, forward strand.
CAAAATCAACTTTATTGAGCATAGCCCAAAGAGAGTAAAGTTCCATCTTTCTAACTACCCCATCACTATCCCTTCTATCAAAAATAATTTTACTCATAACACGGTGTAGGTATCTGAATATGGGGTTTTACATGTGGGAAGGTTTATCTCAAAGGGCTCAAACGATTCTTTGATCAAATAATAGATGTCCAAACCCCATTCCAATTAAAATTTGGATTAAATCTTCGAGCACCACCGGTAGATAAGCCAAAATAATTATTAAACTCACTAAATATCTATTGAAATTCTTTGTTCATTAGTCTAAAGTTGATATTGTCAATATAATCATCTTCAAAAGAGAAGTGGACATCAATTGAACTTAAAAACTCAAGGACAAGGTGAGAATATGCTGGTAGATGTGTGTACATCATATCATTCCAATCAAGAGCGTCAATCATCCAATTTATATCATCCCTAATATCTAAAATATCCATGGTAGTTGGATTCATATATTTAGTGCACACAATTTTTCTAACAATAAGAGAATTATATCTAGATTTATGCTCTTTATTTCAAAAAATAATATAATACTTATTATCGTGACCTTCGTCGCGTGTAATCCTCATGCCTTTGCCCTTTGATGAAGTTTTTCCTTTGCCTTTATCCCCTCCCAATTCTTTTCCTCTGTGAGATCTGCCACTTCCTCGTCAGATTCTTTTCAAAAGATGAGACATGATGGCAAGATAAGTGTGGGAAAGTGATTGATTGAAGAAAAAGGAGGAGAGATCTTATTAAAAGAGGTAGATCTTGAGGAAGAAGAAGGAGAAAAAGATGAGTGATTCTTGGGGTTTGAAATTACGTGTTGGATGTAGATCTAGGATTTAACCTGAGTTATAAGTTTATAGGATAAGAGAAGCCCAAGAAGGTCAAGGGCTAGATTCTTGGCAAGACGATGTCCTTATAGATTAGAAAACGAGATGTAAGGTAAGAGAAGTCTAAGAAGGTCAAGGACCTTGGCAAGATGAAGTCCTTGCAGGTTGGAAGACTAAATGCAAGGCAAGAGAAGTCCAAGAAGATCAAGGACCAGATTCTTGAAAAATAATAGGAACCCGAGCATATTGGGTTCTAGGGTAGATGAAAACTCGAAGATGAGGAAACTCCATGTATAAAGTCAAGGGAATAGGAGATTTCTGGCATGAGGTAATTAATTGAAATCAGTTGATGTGTTTATCAATCGATTGGTAGCTAATCATCGCAAGCACTCAATGGTCCCAAATTGATTGATGTAATCAATACGAACATTATGATAAACAAAGATTTTCTGATTGATTGGTGCAATCAATCAGCGACTTTCTGTGACTCACAAAATAGGTGTCAAATCGATTACCCAATCGATTGGGACTATCCTAATCGATTGGTGCAATCGATTAGGGGTTTTCTATGACGTACAGAAGGATTGTCTAATCGATTAAACAATTGATTAGACACTAGTCTAATCGATTAATGCAATTGATTAGAGGCTATATGTGAACTCACAAAAAGTTACCAAATCAATTGGCTAATCGATTAGGCATGACCAATCGATTAGTTTAGTCGATTAAAAGGCTTTCTTCGCAAGAAAAGAACCGTGCCAAATTGATTGCTTAATTGATTAAGGATACCAATCAACTAAAGACTCCCACCAATTGATTAAAAAGGATGGGGAGATATCCGAGGGATGCAAGGCTGATGGAGGAGGCTAGAAGGCTAGTTCAAGGTTGGTCGGGAGTAGCCAAATGCTAGGCGTGCAAATCCAATAGGTCACGGTTGACCAAGAGTTGGGTTTGGGAAGCTGGACTTGAGTTTGAGTCAAGTCTAGGGTGTTCAATCGATCGGGCGATCGATTGAACATGCTCCAATCGATCAGTCGATCGATTGGAGTGTGCGGCGATTTTTGAAATGGTTCAATTGATCGGCCGATCGATTGGGGTCAGGAAATCGCGAGCACAGAAGCACTCCCAATCGATCGGGCGATCGATTGGGAGCTGCCAATCGATCGGCCGATCGATTGGGCAGCAGAAGTTCTGCGCGGACGCGAGAGCACAGAAAGGTTCTAAATCGATAGGTCGATCGATTCAGGCAGTCCCAATCGATCGGTCGATCGATTGGGAAGTGTCCGTTGCGCAGGTTGCAGGCGATGGGCGGCTGGGATTGCTGGGTGCTGATGTGGCAATCGATTGAGGTTGATTTGGATCGATTGGGAGCACTGTATATAGCCTGGGTGGAGCGTTTTCTTCGCTAGTTCTTGGCGAGCTTCATCTGCGATTTTTCGTGCGATCTTCACCGAGCTTCTTCCGATCTTCACCGCCAGTTCTTGAAGGCTCTTGGGGTGCATCTCCAAGGTTCAAGAAGCAACCTACATCAGCAAGATCAAGCAAGGAGAGGTTTTATTTTATACCCTTGTGTATTTTCTTCTTGGTTGAGTGATTCTTGTTATGAGGTGTTTGTGTAAGGCTTCTCCACCTTCGGCTACGACCGAGAATGAGTGTTTCATAGTGGAGGTGTGTGCTCGGTGTGTGGATCCTTGGATTAGTCACCTCTTCTTGAGGTGGATACCAAGTAAATCCTTGAGTTAGCATTAGTTGTATTTGTATTAGTATTCCGCTGCATATTATCAAGACAAAGCAACCGACGAAGCGACGAGATGCTATTCACCCCCCTCTAGCGGGTACAAAGGTCCCAACAATTGGTATCAGAGTGAGGTCACTCTTCTACGGACTAACCGCCAAGAGAGCAAGAAGCTAGAGGAAGAAGATGGACTTGGGAGGTCCACTTAGATGGGACATCCAGATTCCTCCGCCATACGACAAGGAAGACTTCGCCTTTTGGAGGAATCGACTGGAGACATGGTTCCAAATGGATTGGAACCAATGAGTTGTCTTGAGTGACCCATTTTAAGCTCTTACGGACAAGAAGGGTAAACACCTCCGACCTCGGCATTGGACAGAAGAGCAATGAGAGCAATCGGAGGCGGACAAGGAGGTAACGAGAATTTTGCATAATTTACTACCTTCTAATATTTTGTCGAGTGTAGGTGAAACCACAAATGCAAGTGATCTTTGGAAAAAGATCATTGCCTATCATGAAGACCCTACACAAGTCTAAGGAGTGGAAGAGTCCAAGGAGAGTGGCTCATTGGTCCAAGAAGAGAAGGACCAATCTGATGTTGACACAAAGTCAACATTCGAGGAGAAGAAGGAAGAGGAGGAGAAGGAAGAAGATGAGAGATCCTCTACATCTTCAAGAGAGGAAGAGGTGGAAGTATCCACAACCTCGAGAGTTGAAGAGGTGGAAGCACCCACACCTCCAAATAGAGAAGAAGAATTGGAAGATGATGCTACCTCCACAACTCAAGCTACATCAAATGGAGAATCGAGCATCATCCCTACGAGCAAAGGTATAGAAATTTCAATTAAAAATAATAAAAACCATATCATTTGCTTTGAGTGTAGGGAGCATGGGTACTACAAGAGTAAATGCCCAAAATTGGCCAAGAAGAAGAGTCAAGTAGTATCCAAGGGCAAGGAGAAGCCCAAAGAGACAATTCCCACTACAAAGAAGAGCAAGGAACACATTGTGTGTTTCTTGTGCAATCAAAGAGGATATTATAGAAGTCAATGTCCTAAAGGGAAGAAGACAACCAAAGTGATAAGAGGAAGCACAAATCAAGGGAGAGCTTCTAAAAGCAAACCCAAGGTAACCTTTAATACTGCAATTCCTTTTAGTCATGATGAAATGCATGTTAGAAATAACAGTCATCATTTTAATGCAAATTATCTTGAAAGTAGGAAGCATGATAGTGTTAAGGGAAAATATATTCCTCCTCATGCTAGAACTACCACATGTAAGGGTAGGAAGGTAGACAATAATTTAGGCACTGACTTTAAGGATTATAGATATATGCCTAAATATAGAAATGCTTATAGGGGTCAAGAAAAATCCAAATCTATGGATTTAATGATGGAGAACCAAGTCTTGAGATCAAGACTTGATAACTTAGAAAGAACCCTAGCAAAAATGGAAAATATGTTTAAGGGTCAAAATGAGCTTAACCTAGGAAAGTTTAGACAAGAGTCATCCAATGGCTATAGAGGTTTGGGATACAAACCTAAAGCCAAGAAGGATGTAACTTCCTTTCATAGAGTTCCATATAGCTATGGGACCAACCCTATGTTTAGAGGTCAAGTCAAAGATACTAGGGAAGGAATCCCTAAAGGGTCTTTTGGCAAGACTAATGTGACCAAGACTTCTAAGAAGTCTAACAAAGTCACAAAGAAGGTCACAAGGGAGGTCATCCCTAAAGTTGATCTATTAAAGGTGACTAAGACTTAATAAAGTCACAAAGAAGGTTACAAGGGAAACAATCCTTAGAGTTGACATAGTAGAAGTGACCAAGGCTTCTAAGAAGCCTAGAAAGGTCCTTAGGAAGGTATCTAGGGAAGTCATCCTTAGTGAGTACCTAGAGCATCCAAGGAGCACCAATAGGTTTTGGGTTCCTAGGAGTATATTCTTTACACCCTAGATGGGTTTAGAGAGTGTCAACTCCAATTGGAAGGGTAGTTAACCCAACCTTATTAAAGTTGACACTTGAGAGCATTTTCAAGGTTATTGTTAACTTTTGAAAATGAAAAGGATTGTAGGGTTACTCTTTGAAAGAGTAATATATGTGCCAAAATTTGGAGAATTGAACTTAATCTAACCTGGCACACTTAAGAAAAGTATAAGAAAAATCAAGTTAGAATTTTGATACTTTCTTAAGGAATTAAGAGAAAACCCATGCTTTAATCAAATGTGATTAAAGCCTTGAAGAGCAAAAATATGTCAAAATTTGAGGAGTTAAATCTAATTTAAATTTACACATTTAGAAAAGGATAAGAAATGCCAAGTTGGGGTTTTGACATTTTCTTATAAGGCTAAAGGCAAATCTAAGCCTTAATTTGATTTCATTTACTCTTTGAAAGAGTAAAATGTGTCATACTTTGAGGAATTGGACTTAAATTTAAATTGGCACAAATGCAAAAAGAAATACCAAGTTGCAAATTTGGTATTCTCTTAAAGGGTTAAGGGAAAATTTAAACCTTAATCAAATTAATTATTCCTTGGAAGAGTAAGTTGTGCCAAACTTTGAGGAATCACATCTAATATAAGTTGGCACACTTGGAAACAGGATAGGGAATTGTCTAGTTGAGATATTAGTATGTTCTTAAGGGATTAAGGGCAAATTTAAGTCTCAATCTAAACATTTAATCCTTAAAAGGAGTAATATGTGTCAAACAAATACTTGAGTATTGAAGTCTTAATTTCAATTGGCACAAATAGAATAAAGACAAAAGAAATGCCAAGTTGGTTTTGACATTCTCTTAAGGAAGGCATAGGCAATCTAGGATTAAGTTTAAGGCTTAGCTAAGGTTTAAGGATACTTAGATAGATTATCTAGGTATATTTTATTTATGCTAAAATGCCATGATTGCTTGCTCTTCATATGTCATGACATCATGTGTTGCATTCATGTTTATTATGAAAAATATAAAAATACCATGTCATGCCATACATACATCATGTAGTTATAACATGTTTTTCTTTTGAAAATTTCTTATTTTAATGTATGCCATGTAGCATCATGCATTAAGTTAATTTCCTTGTGATTAAGGACAAAGACATTTATTATGAATGGTGAATATCCCAACAAGTGAGATTATACTAAAATGACATCCTAGGTGGATGATCATGTAACACCCACGAATTTCTTAAGCTATAATACGTAAATGTTCTCTTGTAGAATAAAAAGGGAGATAAGAGAGAACCAAAAAGATATAAAAGAAAAGGAGTTGGTCAAGGATTGAACCTTGAACCTTTTTAAATCTAATAATAAGCTTTAAGGATTAAGGAATGACCACTAGGCCATCATAAGTATTGTTGACTAGAGAATGGAAATTTGTAGATAAAGGTAAAAGTATGATTAAGAAAAGGAAGCAAGAAAACATCAAGTAGCTTTCTTCCTCCTTCTCTTGATTAAGAGAATAACAAGAAAAAGACAAATTGTCTTCTTCTCTTTTCTTCCTTCCATTTTCGTGGGAATAAAGAAGAAGAGGGATTGGGGGAGCTAAGGGGGATGAATGGAGATATTCTTCATTAAGAAAAAAAATAAGAAATGAGTTAATAAGGAAGGGAAAGCAAAACTTATCTTTGCTTCTTCCTCCCACTTAGCATAAGAGAGAAAAAGGGAAAGGGATTTCATTTTCCTTCTTCCTTTCCTCACCATTGCCGAACCTAAAGTCTCCCTCTTCCAAACTTCCGAAATCCAACTAAGTTTTCTTCCTAAGGAAAACTAAACCTCAAGAAGAAGTCCTTAAGATCTACTTCCTACAAGCAAGAGAAACAAAGGAAATACTAGAAGGAGGAGCTCTCTTCTTCTTCTTCACAAGGGTATCTTTATCTTAAGAAAAGACCAAGCAAGAGGAAGTAAGCATCCCCTCACCTGTGGTACAAGTGGTTATGTGATTTTCCTTTAAGTTTAGATGGCTTAAAAACCTAGGGGTTTCCCTTGAAACTTTCGGCCATGATGAGTTACAAGGCCTAGGAAAACTTGAACACAACCCTAACATGTTCATAATTTCCCTTATGATGTTTTTATGCTTGTATATTGTTTATAGCTAGATTTCATACTCTTGAAACTTTCGGCCATGACAAGTTTTAAGGCATAGGGAAAGCTTAAATTCAAATCAACATGCTTATGATCTTTCTTAGGATGTGATATGAATATTCCTTGGTGTTTCCATGTTTGTATGTTGCTTGGAATTAGGTGAATCTTACCCTAGGGTTTCGGCCATGAAGAGATTTAAAACCCTAGGAAAGCTCAAACTCAAAACTAACATGCTTATGATCTTTCCCATGACATGATAGGAATATTTTCATGTTGTTACATGCTAAGTATGTTGCTTGGAATTAGGTGAACCTCACCTTAGTGTTTCGGCTATGAGAAGATTGAAAATCTATGGAAGCTTAAACTCAAATCCAACTTGATTAGGATCTTTCTTATGATATGATATGAAGATAACTTGAAGTACTTATGATTGCATGTTGTGTTAAAAATTAGGCTTTCATGTTTTGAACATTCGGCCAAGATAGGATTAGAGGCTTAGGCAAGCTTAAACTCGACCCTAACTTGCTAATGTTCTTCCCTATGATATGAGATGAAGTTACCATGATATTATTATGTGTTGTGTTTGGTTAGAGTTTAGTCCCACACTTCATGACTTTCGGCCACATCATGGGTTTTAGACCTAGGAAGCCTAGAACCTAAACTCTATATGCTCATGTTGTTCCTTATAATAGATGTTATGACAATTGTTTAGGGTTCACATGTTTATATGCTATTTAAACCTAGATCTAGAACTTGCATGTTTCGGCCACATCATGAACTTTAGGCCTAGGAAGCCTAGAACCTAAACTCTATATGCTCATGTTGTTCCTTATAATAGATGTTATGACAATTGTTTAGGGTTCACATGTTTATATGCTATTTAAACCTAGATCTAGAACTTGCATGTTTCGGCCACATCATGAATTTTAGGCCTAGGAAGCTTAGAACCTAAATTAAGCATGCTTATGAGGTTCCTTATGATAAATGTTATGAAATGGATCTATGGTTCACATGTTTTATGATTGCTTGCAACCTAGGTGACCCCTTGCTTGTTTCGGCCACCCATAGTAGTTGATGATTGAGACCTAATTACAACTCATTATGTGCTTCACTTTGTCATGATATGAATTAGGAGATGTTAACTTATATTCCATACATGATTATGTTTCCCATGATAGGTTATATGCTCGTTTATGTATGCTTATGAATATTTTATTATAAGGTCTCCTATGATATGCTATATGCTCAAGTATGTATGCTTTATGAAAGGACAAGTAAAGGCCTAAGAGATGCTTCCTTATTTGTGGGGACTAAGAGCACTCTTTATGATATGCTAAGTGAAAGGCCTAAGAGTTGCTTCCCTATCAAGTGGGACCAAGTGCACTCTTCATGCTATGATAAGTTATGAATGACATGAACATGATATGCTATGAATGACATGAACATGATATGCTATGAATGACATGAACATGATATACTATGAATGACATGAACATGATATGCTATGAATGACATGAACATGATATGCTATGAATGATATGAACATGATATGCTATGATAAGTTATGTACATGACATGTATTTATTTTACTTTGTATGGCTTGTACCAAAAGGGTGAGCTCCTTATGCGCCCCTAGGTCGATGGACTAAGAAACGAGCCTAGTAAAGGGTGGGCTCCTTACGTGCCCCTAGGTCGAGCTACGGGCCTAGTTTCCTAGTAGGTTTAAGACTAGCTACCTTGGGTCTACTTAGGATGCACGCATTTATGTATGTATGTGGTACTAAGCCGGACCCCCTCATGTTGAGATTATTTTTAAGTACTATATGATATTGTTTTCAAGACATTTAGCACATGATATGAAGCATGTTTTGAAAAGCATCTTGCACATGACATTACACATGATTTTAAAGGACATCTTGCATATATGTTTATGATATGGAATGACAGGAGATGATACTCACTCATATGTTATGATAGGATGTTCTTTATGCTGTAATATGATATGTCATGATGCTTATATCCATGTTATGATAGGTTATGATGTTTACATTACGTTATAATATGATTGTCATTTATGCCATAATAAGTTTATGCCATTATATGATGATTACTTCATGCTATGATATGATACATTTATGCCATGATATGATGCCATTTTATGCGATGATCTGATTATCATTTATGCCATGATATGATGCTTATTTTATGCCATGATAAGATTTTCACTTATGCTATGATATGAGTTTCATTCATGCTATGATATGTAATATGATTACTCTTATATGAGGTGTACGATTTTTGTGAGTAGGAAAGGATTTTACTGAGCCTTGTGTGCTCATAGCTTACTTTCCTTGTACCACAGATAAAGGAAAAGGATGGATAAACTAAAGGAGCAGCAGAAGGGGCAGTAGATGTGTGTGGTGGTGGCTTGGCAAGAAAGAAAGACCTGCTTATTTTATGTTGATGACTTACATGATCAGTTTTACTTACGCTTATGTTAGGAATGGATAATTATGACTCTTTAAGTTTATAACTATGCTGAGCATATTGGTATGATTAGTTGTGATTTAAATGAACAATTACTTCCGTTGTTTTAAAAATCATAAAAACTATTATGTACGTACGTTATGTATAATAGAAGGTAACCCCGCCTCCACTAAGCAAGAGGGGCGGGCGTTACAGTTTGGTATCAGAGCCAGGTTAGCCTTCCCGCTACACACACATCAAGCCTCTACTCTGCTGCTCCAAGTAAGAATTTCTATGCTTACTTTATTTCTTTTATGCATGATAAGTAATGTTTTAATCTAATATGCATGTTTATTTTTTTTATGATTTACAATTTTAGTCTAGGGATACATGAAGGTAGGATAGAATTGACTATAACATAGGCTAGGATTTGTTAAGAATAATAATCTCCTTAGGTTAGCCTGGTTAGAAACTATGATGACTTATGCTAGCCTTGTTGTCATTTATAAAGTTAAACATGGCTACTAGAAGACGCGGTAACAGGACCGAGGAGACAGTGACTCCACCAGATCTGACCCAAGTGGTTAAAGACCTCCAATGTCAGATCACGGAACAACAACAAGTGATCACTGCTCTGATGAATCAACAAGGAAATCCGGTCACCCCACCAACAAATCAGAATACACCGGCCGTCATACCTACAGCTGCACCGGTACTACCGATAGCCCCTGCCCCAGTGGTCCGACAAGAAACCTACTTGATACAGTGGCTAAGGCTGAAGCCGGAGAATTTTTCGGGTACTTGCGAACCATGGGACACCCAGGCCTGGTTCAAGACAGTGGAAAGTATCGTAGAGCTGCTGGATTTGCCCATATCAGAAAAGATCAAGTGTGTATCATTCTGTTTTTCTGGAGACGCAAGAATGTGGTGGGAAAGAGTTAAGACCAAAAGACAAGTCAACCTGATGAATTGGGCAGATTTTGAAGCAGAGTTCTTGGAGGAGTATTTCCATATGCGAGTGATGAATTGACATTACGACGAGTTCACCGAGTTCCGGCAAGGTGACTTATCTGTCAACAAAGCAGTGAAGCGCTTCAACCGCCTCGCACGCCTATGCCCGGGGTTGGTCAGCACGGAAAGAGAACGGGTCATACTAATGTTGAAGATGCTCCGACCCGAGATAGCTTTGAATGTGGCCGACAGAGTTAATAGACTGCAAACCACGGAAGAGCTAGTCAGCAGTGCCTTGATCACCGAACATTATCAGAAGGCAATAAACGAGGGAAAGAATCAGTCACAGACAGAAGGACAGAAACCTAGTACCAAGACGACCTGGAAAGGAAACGCCACTGGAAAGAGAAAGCAATGGAACAACACTAAAAGTGGTCCCGTAAATAAGCAACCTAAGTACTCGCAGTGTACCACTTGTGGAAAGCAGCATTCCGGAGCATGCCGCCAGGGTACGAGAAAGTGCTACAATTGTGGACAGGAAGGACATATGGTCAGAGATTGCCCTACCCGGTTCCGGGTACCATCTCGGCAGTATGACCAGAATAGGGGTACCCCCGCACAGCTACATCAGATGCAAGCGGCTCTGGAAGGGACTCCGATTAGCCAAGGGAGATTAGAAGCCCCACCAGTGACGACGAATGCCAGGGTTTTCTCTCTCACCAAGGAGGACGTGGCGAGTGCTTCTACAGTTGTCACAGGTCAGCTACCTATTTTCAGTCAGTATGCTACTGTGTTATTTGATACTGGGGCAACCTGTTGGAATGTATACTGAAAGCCTAAGCTTTGTAAACATTCATTATGAATAAAGAATCACATTTGGTCTAATTATCTACATTTGTTTGTAGTTGTTCATTTAATTTATATTGTAGATAACATAGTATGTGGTGTCACATACAGAAGATGATGTTATCAGTACCTTATAAATTATAAACAGTAGCTCACGACCAGAATGGAAAAGAACAAACCATTAGAAAGTCGTAGTGTAATTAGGTATTAGTTTATCTTGACTATATAATTACACTAGTACACTCAGAGTGTATTGAGTAGGACCATTTGAGGTTGTTCCTTTTATACTGACTTTATAAAGGAATAAAGACCTCAGTTATTATGGAAGTGTGTGCTCTTAATCCTAATATAATAACAAGCACATATGTTTGATATTTATTTCTTTAATTTATCAATGGGTGAGATTTAGTTCGATGAATCAATAAACCCGATAAATTGGGAAATAGTATCACTCATAGTGTGTGTTGTTGATTATAGAAGGAAACTGTGTCCTAGTGATACTAGGTTGATAATGTCCTCAAGAGGAGCTCATAAAGATTGTCATGTTAAACCCTGTAGGTGGACTTAGTCCGACATGATAATAAAGTTGAGTGGTACTACTCTTGGACTTAGATATTAATTAAATGAGTTGTCAGTAACTCACTTAATTAGTGGACATTCGATATCTTAAACACAGGGAGACTAACACACTCATAATAAGAAGGAGCCCAAAAATGTAATTTGGGATTGGTGCGGTAGTTCAATGATAGTTCTCTAGTGGAATGAATTATCATTGATAAAATTAAGTTGTGTGTTCGGGGCGAACATGGGATGCTTAATTTTATCGGGAGATCAAAACCAATTCCTCCTCTCGGTCCCTATCGCAGCCTCTTATTTATAGAGTACTATACCCACATATACCCACCTTCTATACCCACCTAAAGGGGGCCAGCCAAGCTAGCTTGGGAACCAAGCTAGGGCCGGCCTAAGCTTGGCTGGCCCTAGCTTGAACCCAAGCTAGTAGGGCCGACCATAATTAATTAAAAGAAAATTTAATTTTAATGTTTATTATTATGTGGAAGATTTAATTTAAAAGAGAATTAAAATTAAAATATCTCTTGTAAAAGATTTACAAAAGATTAAAGAAAGAGATTAAATCTCTTTCCTTATTTGTAGATTGGAGAGATGTTTTATTTTCTCTTAAAATTATTCACATGTTAATAAAATTAAAATTATAGATATTTCCTTTTATTAACCATGAAGAGATTTTAAAGAGAAATTTTATTTTTAAAATTTCCGAAACAAATAAGGAAAGTTTTAATTGTTGATTGAAACTTGTCCAATTTGCTTCCTATTGATTTGGCCGGCCATCATTGTTTAATTGGGAAATATTATTTTATTTTTCTCAATTAAATCATGTCAAGGAAATTAAGGAAAATTTATTGTAATTAAATTTCCTAATTTACCTAGGCCAAGGAATATAAAAGAAGGGGTGAGGGTGCCTTCACAAGACACAACATCTATTATTCCTCTCCCTCTTTTGTTCCTTGGTGTGGCCGGCCATCATCTCCTTCTCTTCCTCTTGTGGTGGCCGAACCTCTCCCTCTCCCTTGGAGTTCTTGTGGTGGCCGGATACTACTCGGAGAAGAAGAAGAAGAAGGAGAGAAAGCTAGCATCTCTTGGAGCTTGGTTAGTATTTTGGTTTTTCTCCTTGGTGAAGCTTTTCTTTTGTGGCCGAACCTTGCTTGGAGGAGAAGAAGGTGGTTGGTGGTTTCTCATCTTGGAAGATCGTTGCCCACACAACGTCCGAGGTTAGAAGAGGAATACGGTAGAAGATCAAGAGGTTTTTTTCTACAAGGTATAACTAGTAATTTCTATTTCCGCATCATGCTAGTTATTTATGGAAATAATACCAAATACAAGATGCTTACGTTCTAGTATTTCGAATATGTTTTTTTTTCGAAGTTGTGTTCTTTTGTTTCTTTCTTTTCCTTGTGATTTGATTGTTCTCTTTGGTTAACCTAAAGTTATTTTAGGAAATTAAATATTAGCTTTCTATTAAAGGTTTTGTCTAGTCGGTGGTGGTTGCTCCCATATCCAAGAAGGCCATGTGCCTCGCCACGTCAGTACTGGGAACCTTTTATGGAAATTAATATTTAATGGAATTAATAACTTAAGGAGACTTGGGTCGAACGTGTTAAGTTCCGCAGGAGATCCAAGTCAAAACCTAAAAGAACAAATAGATTAAGTTTTGGATCAAACGTGTTAAGTTCCGCAGGAGATCCAAAATTTAATTTAAAAGAACACATGGTAGCTAGGAAAAGGTTCAGATCTTTGTACAAAATTTTTGTACAGTGGAACCTATAGGCTTTCCGAGTAGCAACCAACACAACCCACTCGTTTGTCTCCACACCCTTCACGAAGAAGTTAGAGTTGCCACCACAAGTCTTAAATGGCAAATTTTTGACAACCCTGCCTTCGGGAGAAGTGATGCCATCTGATCAGATGCTGCGAGCCGTGCCTATCCGAATCACAGACAGAGAACTCTACTGCGATCTGATAATACTCGACATGCAGGATTTTGATATCATACTAGGCATGGATTTCCTGAGCAAGTACGTCGCTTCAATCGAGTGCCGTAAAAGAAAAGTAGTCTTCCGACCGGAAGCCGAACTGAAGTTCGAATTTATTGGGGAACCAAGGAAAGGAATTGAGGGATTCTTATCCGCCATAAAGGCGCAAAAGATGTTAGATAAAGGATGTACTGACTTTCTATCACACATGGTGGACGCAAGTCAAACCGATGACCAGAAGCTAGAAGATGTCCGGGTAGTATGCAAATATCCAGGGATATTTCCCGATGAATTATCAGGATTAGCCCCTGATCGAGAAATAGAATTCGAGATTGAATTGATTCCTGGCACTAAACCGATCTCTAAAGCACCCTATCGAATGGCGCCGGCTGAGTTGAAGGAACTTCAGGGACAACTATCAGAGTTACTTGACAAGGGACTTATCCGCCCTAGTCACTCTCCATGGGGAGCTCCAGTACTGTTCGTGAAGAAGAAGGATGGATCCATGCGAATTTGTATAGACTATCGAGCGCTAAATAAGGTGACAATCAAGAACCGGTACCCTCTTCCACAGATCGACGACCTGTTCGACCAACTGAAGGGTGTAACCGTCTTCTCAAAGATTGACCTGAGGTCCGACTATCATCAGGTGAAAGTGAAACAGGATGATATTCCGAAGACGACATTTCGAACAAGATACGAACATTATGAGTTTATAGTTATGCCCTTGGAGTAACCAATGCTCCTGCTACATTTATGGATCTGATGAATCGGGTATTTACGGCATATCTCGACAAATTTGTGATCGTCTTCATTGATGATATTCTCATCTATTCCAGAACCCAAGAAGAGCATGCTGAACACCTGAACACAATGTTGCAGATCCTTTAGGAGAAACGACTATATGCAAAGTTTTCCAAATGTGAGTTCTGGCTTGATCAAATATCATTCTTGGGTCATGTTATCTCCAAGGACGGAGTAATGGTGGATCCAAGCAAGATCGAAGCAGTAAGCTGTTGGTGCGGTTAGCACTAACGATTTAACCCAGGTTTTGATGAATGACAAATCAGGTTAAGTTAGTTTTGTTGTTGTCTGACACTTTGATCTAGTGTGCAGGCGAAGTCCAGCTAGGTCGACGGGCTGACCGGATAGCTGACAAGAAGTCCAAGCGGGTCGACGGGCTGACCGGACGCTTGGCGAGAAGTCCAGCTAGGTCGACGGGCTGACCGGATAACTGGCGAGAAGTCCAAGAGGGTCGATCGCTGACCGGACGGGCACGAAGTCCGGCAAGGTCGACGGGCCGACCGGATAGTCGTGAGAAGTCCAGACGGGTCAAGGGCGGCCGGACGCTTGGCAAGCAAGGTAAGTCATGGAGGGGAGTGATCAGGACGCTTTCCGAAGGAACATTAGGCGTCGATCCGGCTTAGATCCATTTCGGATATCTAAGTCGAGATCGTGACTAGATTCCGGTCTCGGAAAGACGGAATCTAAGTCATACTCTTTGCTATTACTTTGTTGAACTTTAATTGTGCTAACAATCTGTTTTACAGGATATATATTTGCCTCCGGACTAACGTTTGTCTTGCAGGACGGATTCTGCGGGAAAATAGGGTCCGGGCGCCCGGAAGGAATCCAGGTGCCCGGAGGTCCGAGCGCCCGGAAGGGATCCGGGCGCCCGGGAGGCAAACTTTATCCTGATTGCGCGTCGCCACGTGGAACTCACTGGTTGGACCTGCCACGTCGCACCAGGGCGCCCGGAAGGGATCCAGGCGCCCGGAGCAGCATATAAAAGAAGCCCCAGGGATGAAGCTTCTTCAATAATGAACTGAGAACTCTTAGACTGCTGGTCCTGCTGCTCTACGTTCCTGCGACGCTAACAAAGCTCCGACAAAGTGCTCCTTCATTTTTTGGTTAATTTCTTTGTCGGTATTACTTTGTTTCATTAGCATTTCCTGTATTCATTTTGTAATTATATTCGAATTGCTAGTGATTGCCCAACGAAAGTGGTCAAGGACCACGGGCCTTCGAGTAGGAGTCGTCACAGGCTCCGAACGAAGTAAAAACAATTGTGTTCATTTACTTTTCCGCTGCGTATTTTTACACTCGAGTTTTCGAATCGATATTCACCCCCCTCTATCGAATCTAACGGTCCTACAAGTGGTATCAGAGCAGGTACCGCTCTGATTTGGTGCAACCACCAATCAAGCAAAGGGGGGTCATTTTAAAGAAAAAATTAAATATCGTTTGTCTTTAAAATAAAAGCAAAGGTACGCCTTTCGTTTTTTCCCTCCAAAACCATTTTTGAAAAACACATCATCATATTTTCACCGTTGTTTAGTATTGATAAAATATTACATTTTCAAAATTTTGGAATAATATTTTTTTTATTAATATTTTATTAATATTTTATTATTTTTCAAAATTAGTGCAATATTATATTCTTTCTCCAGCACTGCTAATCCAAGACCAAGTCTTGGGATCTTTTGTTTGTTTCTCTGTGTGCAAGAAATTATGACTCTTCTAGAAGGACGGAACCCCTGCGAACCACCTCCCTACGATCATGAAGACTTCAACTACTGGAAGCGATTAATGGAATGCTTCTTAGGAAGCGTAGACATCGATTATATGCTAATTTTGAGGAAACCTTCTCAAAACTTGGAACTAAACGAAAAGGTAAGTAACATTATTTGTAATGTTTTACCTAACAATATTTTATGCAGATTAAAAAAGTACAAGAATATATATGAGCTGTGGACCCAGTTGATCAAGCTTCACGAGACGCCGATGGAGCTAGAAGATCAAGTTAAAGTCAAATATGGACTCGAGTCTAATTCAATGGAGAAGCCTACTGAATTAGGGGTTGCGCTCAAGGTTAGTAATATTTACCAAAATACCCCTGCTAATAGTAGTTTAAATAATCAGCATGATGATAAGTATGAAATTAGTCCAAGTATGGTGCATGATAATCTAGATTTAAATGATTTAAATTCAAAATCACAAAATAATCTAGACTTTGATCAAGTCAATCAAGACTCTGATCAATTTGACATCAACATTGACTTGGTCAAATTGAACAATGACCAAATCAATTCAAATAATTTAATTAATTCAGAAAATGTGAAATTAGGTGAGCATTTAGACATAAATAAGTCAAACATTAAAATAAATTTGAATTTAAATGCTAAGAATGAGAAAATGGATAAAATCAATAAATATCTTGATAAAATATTTAATAATCAAGATAAAATCAGTCTAGAAAATGCTATCCAAAATCAAGATAATTTAATTAATAAAAAATTAAACCTTAAAGATAAAACTAATCTAATAAATTCAATTAACCATATCAATTTAAAAGGCAAAGAAAATATAAGATAAAATCAAACACTTTGATAAAATCAAAACGGAATTTAACAAACTTAAAATTGAATGTTAAAGATAACATATTAAACAAAAATAATCTAGAAATTTCAAAATCAACAATTAATAAAAAGCTAAAAGATAAACCGTCAAGAAAATATAATTCAAACAGGTTAGTTAATTCAAATTTAAAAATAAATAAAAACTTAAACTTTAAAAATAAACTATTAAAGAAAGATAATTCAATTAACCCAATAAAATTAAAATTGAAAGAAAATTCAAATATTAAATACACTCTCTTAAAGAAAGATAATTTGACCAATTTAATTAATTCAAAATTAAAAACTTAAATTTAAATTACAAATAAAACATTAAAACTTAACTAAAATCAACTTTAATTATACAAAAAATCTTAAATTAAAGGTCAATAACTCAGGGGGAGGCTCCAGAATAGCTGGCACCTCCAAAACTAACTTACCCGACAGGGTAACCTAAACAAATTAACCCGGCAGGGTAATTATGATTAGTTAAAAAGAGATCAAGTTTAACTTGAATCATGGCACTGGTGAAATTTTTGGATGATAGTACGTTAGGGAAGCTTGGGCATCACATGTCTAGAAAGATATGGTTTCGATCTGGTGCATTTGGCCAAGTGGAACTGACCGAAGCTACCCTTAAATAGATCCTAACTAATTAGACCAAGATTTAGTACTAAGCTCCGTGGATAGGACTATTCGGAAAACCTCGAAGGGTTGGTTACTTCTAATGATGTCCAGGTGACTCACCAAGCTTAGAAGTTTATCCGAAGAATGCCTATTTGTTGAGACCAAAGCTAAACCTGAATCTAACACAAGTTAAACCAAACTCTGTAATTAAATCTAATTCATCTCACAAAATTATAGGATTCCCTGATTGATAATCTAAATCGGGTGAGATAAATAAGGATTAAATTAATTTTCAAACTAAATTAATTAAAATTAAAATTAAAATTTCAAATTACTTAAAATTAAATTTTGAATTTCAAATTAAAATTATATTTCGAATTTCAAATTAAATTAAAATTCGAATTTCAAATTACTTAAAATTAAATTTCAAATTTTAAATTAAATTAAAATTAAAATTAAATTTCGAATTTCAAATTAAAATTAAATTTCGAATTTAAAATTAAATTAAAATTAAACTTTGAATTTCAAATTAAATTTCCAATTAATTAAAAATTAAATTTCGGATTAAAACTAAATTATTTTTTTAAAAAATTTATTATTTTAAAAAAAAAATTAACATTAAAATTATTTTAAAATTTAACTTTAAAAATTTTATTCTAAACTTAAAAAATTATTTTAAATTTATTTTCAAAATCTTTTAAAAATCATTTTAAAAAACTTTAAAAAACTCTTTTAAAAATTATTTTAAAACCTTTTAAAAATTATTATAAAAACTCTTTTAAAAATCATTTAAAAAAAAAACTTTAAAAAAACTCTTTTAAAAATTATTTTAAAACCTTTTAAAAATTATTTTAAAACCTTTTAAAAATTATTTTAAAAACTCTTTTAAAAATCCTTTTAAACTTTAAAAAACTCTTTTAAAAATTATTTTAAAACCTTTTAAAAATTATTTTAAAAAACACTTTTAAAAATCATTTTAAACTTTAAAAAACTCTTTTAAAAATCATTTTAAACTTTAAAAAACTCTTTTAAAAATTATTTTAAAACCTTTTAAAAATTATTTTAAAAAACTCTTTTAAAAATCATTTAAAAAAAAAAAAATAAAAAAACTCTTTTAAAAATTATTTTAAAACCTTTTAAAAATTATTTTAAAAACTCTTTTAAAAATCATTTTAAAAAACTTTAAAAAACTCTTTTAAAAATTATTTTAAAACCTTTTAAAAATTATTTAAAAAAAAACTATTTTAAAAATCATTTTAAAAAACTTTAAAAAACTCTTTTAAAAATTATTTTAAAATTATTTTCAAATTTTTTAAAATAACTTTAAAAACTCTTTTAAAAATCATTTTAAAAACTTTAAAAAATTCTTTTAAAAATTATTTTAAAACATTTTAAAAATTATTTTAAAAACTCTTTTAAAAATCATTTTAAAAACTTTAAAAAATTCTTTTAAAATATTTTAAAAATTATTTTAAAAACTATTTTAAAAATCATTTTTAAAAAAAAAACTTTAAAAAATTCTTTTAAAAATTATTTTAAAACCTTTTAAAAATTATTTTAAAAACTCTTTTAAAAATCATTTTAAAAACTTTAAAAAATTCTTTTAAAAATTATTTTAAAACATTTTAAAAATTATTTTAAAAAATTTTAAAAATTATTTAAAACATTTTAAAAATTATTTTAAAACATTTTAAAAATTATTTTAAAAACTCTTTTAAAAATCATTTAAAAAAAAAAAAACTTTAAAAAATTCTTTTAAAAATTATTTTAAAACATTTTAAAAATTATTTTAAAATCTCTTTTAAAAACTTTAAAAAATTCTTTTAAAAAATTATTTTAATACATTTTAAAAATTATTTTAAAAACTCTTTTAAAAATCATTTAAAAAACTTTAAAAAATTCTTTTAAAAATTCTTTTAAAACATTTTAAAAATTATTTTAAAAACTCTTTTAGAAAATCATTTTAAAAACTTTAAAAAATTCTTTTAAAAATTATTTTAAAATATTTTTAAAACTCTTTTAAAAATAATTTTAAAAACTTTAAAAAATTCTTTTAAAAATTCTTTTAAAACCTGTTAAAAATTATTGTTATTTTAAAAATTATTTTAACTTAAAAATTATTTCAAAAACTATTTTAAAAACTTAAAAAAAAAACATTTGAAAACTATTTTAAAAATCATTTTAAAACTATTTTAAAAATTATGTATCATTTTGAAAAATTCTTCTTATTTTTTCACTATAATAAAATTCTTTTAATTTAAAAAAATATAGTAATAATAATAAATTATTTCTATAGTCTATTATCACTTTAAAAATTATTATTTTGACTTTAAACTCATTTTTAATCTTAAACATCATTTTAACCTTAAAATTATTTTTTAATTTAACTTAACTGAAAATTAGATATCAAATTAAAACTCATTAAAACTTAATTTAAACATTACTTTTCAACTTAATTTAACCTAATTGAAAATTAAAACTTAAATTAAAACTTAAAAATTTAACTTAAACTTAAAACTTAAACCTAAATTAATCACTGATATTAATCTTAATCTAAAATCAAAACTGAATTCAACGTATATTAATTGTTATTAAATAATTCTAAAAATCATTTTAAAATCTGGTTAGAAATCCCTTAAAAATAATAATAATTATAATTCTTTTAAATTCATTTAAAACTTAGACACCTAATGTAAAATACCATAACACTAAATAATAATTATTATTGGACAATAAATCTTATTGGATTTTACCGGAATTTTTAAAAAAATTTCGGGATTTAAACGGAGTCTGTATGACCCGTTTTGAGGGGATGAATTTGGGGTCCAGTGAAAACCTGTTTGGAATACCCATTTAAGTGGGAGTTGATTTGGGAATGGACTTAGGATTTAATTAAACTAACCTAAGTTTTATTAACCTAAGTTTATATTCCTTGTCCTTTCACCTGACTCATTTCTCCCGACCCCCTTACCTCGGTCCCCATCTCACGATCTCCGGCAACAAGGCATCGACGGCGATCTCCGGCGACTAGGCATCGATGCTGATGACCTTCTCCTCACGCTAAGGCCTTCTCTTTCCTCTCGCCTCTACTCGAAACCCCCCCTCTCCAACGATTTCCTCCCAGCGACGTTGAGCACGCCACCGCCCGCCGGTGTAACCTCGGCCAAGCCTCCCTTTTCCCTCTCCCTCCCGAAGCATGGAGTCTTTCTTCCTCTCTTCTCCTCTTCACCGCCGGCGCAACCCTCTTTTCTCCTGATCTCGTCGCCGTGCCCTAGATTGTTGATGTCGGATCCCTCTTGTCGAGCCCTCCCGACCAGGCCACGCCATATGGTGTAGCCGGTTCACCGCGAGCACCAGCTACACTGCTCCTTCCCTTCCGGCCAACCATCGCCATCCCTTTCCCGCGCCTGATCGCCGACCACCAGAGCTTGACCTTTAATTGCCAACCTAGCTTCAAGATTGATGCTAGGCATGATCCCGGTTCTGATGTGAAGTGTCCGACCAAGCTGTATTGATCCGGCAATGTGACCAAAAGGTGAGATTTGATCTTGTGCTTAACAGGTGTTCGACAAAATGCCTTAAGTGTCTTGTCTTCTCTGTTTGTGCCAGACTAGCTGCGAATTGGTGGGGAAGCTCCATTTCTTTCTCCACAGCAACTTCAGATTTCTTCATCAAAGGATGTGGATCTGTCCTAGGTTAAGGTAAGACATAGGTTATTAATTTTTCAGAGGTTGGATTTCATTTCTGGTTTTTGGGAGATTGTGAGTGTGGTTTTGATTATTGGATTCTAGCAGATACAGTGTTGTATGGTTTCTTCTTGGATTGATGTTCTTGGAAGAATTGGAGTATATGTTTCTTTTGTAGCATTCAAGCAGAGGCTGCTACTGGATTTACTAGTATACCTCTCGGATAGGTGTGTGTGTCTCCTGTAGCTTATGGACAGGGAGTCATAGGGCTGTGGGATGCTAGATTTGCTACTGCCTCCTAAGGTAATTGATGCTCCAATGAAGTATTTCGGTTAGTTTCATTAGTATGTGTTATCATGTGATTGTTTGGTTAGTTGTTGATGATGAGGTTAGGTTGATGTGGATTTATGATGGAGATTTGATTTTAGGATAGGTTATTGTGGATTGATATTGTGGTGGTTTGGTTTGTTGATGATGAGGTTAGGTTGATGTGGATTTATGATGGAGATTTGATTTTGTGATAGGTTATTGTGGGTTGATATCATTATGAGATGAATTGATATTTGAGAGATGGACTTATTATTGGATTAAAATGATGTGTTGATATGGGGGATTAGTCAGAGTTCGGATTTGATTGGAGTGAACCTATTGGGTTAGGGATTTTATTTAGCTGTTTAATTCATATGAATATAGCTAAATAAAATATAAACATATTGATTGCTGCAGGATTTAGATTCGGGACGAGCCTCTCGACGTGGGACTTGTGGACACGATCTACGTATATAAAGGCGGGTATTTCTTCCTTGGCCTCTTTATAGTTTCTTTGAAACTTAGTGCATGGTTATTATTGGATGAATTATGTTGCTTTATCTTTTATCATGATCGGTTGCTGTTTTTCCTGCATGATACTTATGCTTGACCCTTGTGACGATCTATTTAATTCTTATACAGTCTCCACTTTTGATATCTACTCTGTTGTGATTACACGTGTAGAGTATGCCTTGTAGAGTTTGTCGGGTTGTTGGTATTACCATGCTGATTGGGTATATGATGTTGACTGTACATAGGTGGGGATGTGTTATAGGAGTCATCTTGTTGACTGTGCATTTGCATGTTGTATGTACACACGTATCTGTCATGTACTTTTGGAGGAGTTGTGTTGATTGTATGTTCGGAGTATATACACATGTCCGTTGTGTTTTTATTGGAGGATACATGTTGATTGTACTTATATCTTTGCGTACATGTGTCTGGTGGGATTATTGGAGTTTTGGTTGATTATACATGTGTAGTGGGTACATATGTTTGGTGGGATACGTGGAGGTATCATGACGATTATACTCATGTTGGAGGTATTTATGAGGTTTGGGATTGTTGCATGGATGATGATTATATATATATATATATATATCATGTTCATCATTCATTGCATCTGATGACCATTGTCTCCCTTGTGGTGAGAGAGTCATCAGTTGGTTTGGTTTAGCACCGCACACTCGGCCACTCATGGGTAGTGGTAGTTGGAGCAGTTGCTGCTAGTCCTGTCGTGCCACCCGGTCACGAGGTTTAGTGAGATCCGGCGTTGTGAGCAGTCAGGGACCCTGATGCTATGTAGTTAGATAGCTACTAGCGGACTGTCCGCCTCGACCACTATATAGTGGGCTGGAGGGTAGTACAGTCGTCACAGACCCAAGCCTCTCGGCCATACAGGGGTCGTGGTGTTCGGAGAGGTGGCGGGGGTGACCATGGAGCATGCATGCACTTTTGCATATGATGCACGGTGCATCTGGGGGTTACAAATGCATACATGCCTACTAGATACTAGTTGCATGTGTTTGTGGTATGCTGTATTTGTTTGCGATATGATTGTTGCCTTTGGTTGCCATGCTGCATACATGTCATTTATTTTACATGTATATGCAGTCGTACTTATATTGCACAGGTGTCACGGGTATGTCTGTTGCAGATCTAGTGAGTTTATTGATCTTTGTACCTTGCGTCGATTCCAGATTGGGTACGTATCTGTCCTTATGTTAGTTGTGGTTTGTACAGTTATTATGTCAGGTATGTTCAGATGCATTGATTATGATAGTATGATCATGTTCTTTATTCCCTACTGAGACTGTATACTTTTGATCTCCATGTTTTATTTGTAGACCGTGCACTATCTTTTCTATTACTCGCTGAGTTACCTATACTCACCACCGCATGTATACATTTATGTTTTCAGGTAGCTTGTAGATGGTTGATGTCGCTCGGAGTATCCTGTCTGCCGGGTCCTACGTCACATCCGAAGACCGTGCTTGTTTTCTTTTGTATGTTCTTTTCTTATTTTTGGCATTGTATTTGTGTATAGCCATGTGATTATCCTATGGTTTTGGTGTTGTATTTGTGTTTAAGCCGTGCCGGCATGCATTGTATTTATTTGTGTTGTGTGGGCTTTCCTTCATTTTTCCGCTGTGTTTTGGTACAGCCGTGTGGGCTGTTATATATATAACTGCGTGGTTGTGATTGTTTCATTCCAGCCGTGTGAGCTGTTATTATAACTGCGTGGTTGTGTATATAAATATTCCAGCCGCATGTGGCTGATGTATTTTGCTTGTAGTGATGCTTCAGATTGTCACCGGTACAGGGGAGATGTTGCCGGATTTTTGTCTGGCAGAGACTCCTTTGGGGGCGTGACACCTAACTTAAAAGCTTAAATTCCATTAACTTTAACTTTAAACTTAATTATGTAATTAATAAGTAGAGCTTAA
Source organism: Zingiber officinale (assembly GCF_018446385.1). Lineage (NCBI taxonomy): Eukaryota > Viridiplantae > Streptophyta > Magnoliopsida > Zingiberales > Zingiberaceae > Zingiber > Zingiber officinale. The sequence continues at coordinate 42,665,630 of NC_055995.1, forward strand.
CTATTTAAGTTTAACTTTATTTGAGAACTAAACTTGATTTGATTAGAACCTAGGTTTAACCTTAGTAAAAATTAAAATTACTCTAAGTCATTTTTTTTATCAACCTTTAAAATATTAATTATTTTTAAAAACATAATTAAAGTTTGACTTAAATTGAACCTTACTTAACCTTGTTTAATAGCGAGTTTAACTTCAAACTACTACCAACTTTAAACTAAGTTAATCCAATTTAAAAGGAAGTAAATGAAAAGTTAAATTATAACTAACACCTTCATCAATTAATACAAAATTTAGATTATATTAAATTATTGAATCAAGCAAAATTTAATCAGTAAATTATTAATATTGATTAATTATTGAATTAATAACAACTTATCTTACTTAACATTACACTAAAGGTTAACTCATTTCAACTGAATCTAACGTTAATTATGTTTAGTCAAATTTAAATGAACAATTTTATAAAGATAATTATACAATCGTCTAAAACACTTAGGTACGAAAATATGTTACGGTTGTAAAATTTTATATTAAGGGGGAGTAATAAATAAGGAGGATTAATAAATTAAAGGAGTATCAAATTCAGGGGGAGGTTTTTAATTATCTCCTTAAGTGTTATTTTTTAATCTTATATTTAAAATCTCTCTATAAAATTCTACCTCGATTTTTTTCTACTTTGAATATATTTAGCAAATATTTTCAAAATTTTATGTCAGGTTCAGGGGGAGAAATAAAACTAATTCAGTTTTTCAAATCGAATTTTAAACTTAATTTTGAAAATCAAAGTTTAAAAATCAATTTTCAAAATCAACCTGTTTAAAATTGTGAAAAATTTCTTAAATCAACTCACAATTGTTTGTTTTAAATCACAAACTTTTTATCCTTTTTACTTAGTCCTTGAAAACTGAACTTTTCTAGTATTTTAAACCATGGTTTTGAAACTAGTACTTTTCTAGTATTCTAGAAAACTGAATTTTTCTAGTATTTTTCAATCAGTTTTGAAAAATAAATTTTTCGAACTCAGTCTTGGAATTTTTGAAAACTTATTTGAAAAGCATTTCAAAATTGAAACTTGTTTTGAAAATTTAAAATTTGATCTTGAAATTTAGAACTTATACACTTGTGTTTGAGATTTTGTTTATCTAAACTTAGCTATTTTTCTAAAATCTAAAAGCTAATGCTTTAAACAAGTTTTCAAAAGTTTAAACTCCCCTAGATTATCTTAACACTTTTTCTTTGTCTGAAGTCTATGCTTACTTAATCCATGCTTATTTTTGATGAATGCCAAAGGGGGAGGGTTAGGTGGTTAAGTTAGCTAAACCATAATTGAAAATACAAACTAACTTAAAAACCCTTTAAATGCTTGTTTTTTCTTGCATATGTTTTCACTAACTTAACCAGGTTGTCATTCCATCAAAAAGGGGGAGATTGTTGGTGCGGTTAGCACTAACGATTTAACCCAGGTTTTGATGAATGACAAATCAGGTTAAGTTAGTTTTGTTGTTGTCTGACACTTTGATCCAGTGTGCAGGCGAAGTCCAGCTAGGTCGACGGGCTGACCGGATAGCTGGCAAGAAGTCCAAGCGGGTCGACGGGCTGACCGGACGCTTGGCGAGAAGTCCAGCTAGGTCGACGGGCTGACTGGATAGCTGGCGAGAAGTCCAAGCGGGTCTGACCGGACGCGTGGCGAGAAGTCCAAGCGGGTCAACAGGCTGAACGGACGCTTGGCGAGAAGTCCAGACGGGTCGAAGGGCTGACCGGATGTCTGGCAGGTAAGTAAGGTAAGTCACTGGAGGGGAGTGACTGCGAGGACGCGTTCCCGGGAAGGGAACATTAGGCGTCGATCCGGCTTAGATCCATTTCGGATATCTAAGTCGAGATCGTGACTAGATTCCGGTCTCGGAAAGACGGAATCTAAGTCATACTCTTTGTTATTACTTTGTTGAACTTTAATTGTGCTAACAATCTGTTTTACAGGATATATATTTGCCTCCGGACTAATGTTTGTCTTGCAGGACGGATTCTGCGGGAAAACAGGGTCCGGGCGCCCGGAAGGAATCCAGGTGCCCGGAGGTCCGGGCGCCCGGAAGGGATCCGGGCACCCGGGAGGCAAACTTTATCCTGATTGCGCGTCGCCACGTGGAGCTCACTGGTTGAACCTGCCACGTCGCACCAGGGCTCCCGGAGCAGCATATAAAAGAAGCCCCAGGGATAGAGCTTCTTCAATAATGAACTGAGAACTCTTAGACTGCTGGTCCTGCTGCTCTACGTTCCTGCGACGCTAACAAAGCTCCGACAAAGTGCTCCTTCATTTTTTGGTTAATTTCTTTGTCGGTATTACTTTGTTTCATTAGCATTTCCTGTATTCATTTTGTAATTATATTCGAATTGCTAGTGATTGCCCAACGAAAGTGGTCAAGGACCACGGGCCTTCGAGTAGGAGTCGTCACAGGCTCCGAACGAAGTAAAAACAATTGTGTTCATTTACTTTTCCGCTGCGTATTTTTACACTCGAGTTTTCAAATCGATATTCACCCCCCCTCTATCGAATCTAACGGTCCTACATAAGCAACTGGAACAGGCCGAAGAATGCTAGTGAAGTCAGAAGTTTTCTTGGGCTTGCAGGCTATTACAGGAAATTTATAGAAGATTTTGTTGATTGCTTCTTGGAAAACCTAGAGGTTCCACTGTACAAAAATTTTGTACAAAGGTCTGAACCTTTTCCTAGCTACCATGTGTTCTTTTAAATTAAATATTGGATCGCCTGCGGAACTTAACACGTTTGATCCAAAACCTAATCTATTCATTCTTTTAGGTTTTGACTTGGGTCTCCTGTGGAACTTAACACGTTCGACCCAAATCACCTTAAGTTATTAATTCCATTAAATATTAATTTCCATAATTGGTTCCCAGTACTGACGTGGCGAGGCACACGACCTTCTTGGATATGGGAGCAACCACCACCGACTAGACAAAACCTTTTATGAAAGCTAATATTTAATTTCCTAAAATAACTTTAGGTTAACCGAAAAGAACAATCAAATCACAAGGAAAAATAAAACAAAAGAACACAACATCGAAAAACACATTCGAAATACTAGAATCGTAAGCCTCTTGTATTTGGTATTATTTCCATAAATAACTAGTATGATGCGGAAAGGAAAAATTACTAGTTATACCTTCTAGAAAGACCTCTTGATCTTCTACCGTATTCCTCTTCTAACCTCGGACGTTGTGTGGGCAACGATCTTCCGAGATGAGAAACCACCAATCACATTCTTCTCCTCCTAGCTAGGTTCGGCCACAACAAGGAAGCTTTACCAAGGATGAAGAACAAATCACCAACCAAGCTCCAAGGGATGCAAGCTTTCTCTCCTTCTTCTCCAAGTAGTATCTGGCCACCACAAGAGCTCCAAGGGAGATGAAGAATTCGACCACCACAAAGAGGAAGAAAGAAAAAGAGGATGGCCGGCCACAACACCAAGGAAAAGAGGGAGAGAACAATAGAAGTTGTGTACCATGAAGGCACCCCTACCCCTTCTTTTATATTCCTTGGCTTTAGCAAATAAGGAAATTTATTTATAATAAAATTTCCTTAACTTTCTTTGACAATAATTAATTAAGAAAAATTTAATAAAATTTCTTAATCAACTAATCATGGTCGACCACCTCAAATAGAAAAATGAGGAGAGTTTCAATCAACAATTAAAACTTCCTTATTTGTCTTTGGAAATTTTAAAAAATAAAATTTCCCTTTATAATCCCTTCATGGTTGATAAAAAGAAAATTTCTATAATTTTAATTTTTCAACATGTGAATAATTTTTAAAGAGAAAAAATAAAATGTCTTTCCAATCTACAAATAAGGAAAGAGATCTAATCTCTTTCTTTAATCTTTTGTAGGTCCTTTTAAGAGAGATATTTTAATTTTAATTCTCTTTAATAAATTATATCTTCCACATAATAAAAATTAAAATTAAAAATCCTTTTTAATTTAATTATGGCCGACCCTCTTTAGCTTGGGTTCAAGCTAGGGCCGGCCACCGTAAACCATGCTTAGGCCGGCCCTAGCTTGATTCCAAGCTAGCTTGGCCGACCCCCTTTAGGTGGGTATAGAAGGTGGGTATAGGTGGGTATAGTACTCTATAAATAAGAGGCTGCGATAGGGACCGAGAGGAGGAATTGGTTTTGGTCTCCCGATAAAATTAAGCATCCCGTGTTCGCCCCGAACACACAACTTAATTTTATCAATAATAATTTATTACACTAGAGAACTATTATTGAACTACCGTACCAATCCCAAATTACATTTTTGGGCTCCTTCTTATTATGAGTGTGTTAGTCTCCCTGTGTTTAAGATATCGAATGTCCACTAATTAAGTGAGTTACTGACAACTCATTTAATTAATATCTTAGTCCAAGAGTAGTACCACTCAACCTTATCGTCATGTCGGACTAAGTCCACCTGCAGGGTTTAACATGACAATCCTTATGAGCTCCTCTTGGGGACATTATCAACCTAGTATCTCTAAGACACAGTTTCCTTCTATAATCAACAACACACACTATAAGTGATATCATTTCCCAACTTATCGGGTTTATTGATTCATCGAACTAAATCTCACCCATTGATAAATTAAAGAAATAAATATCAAATATATGTGCTTGTTATTATATTAGGATTAAGAGCACACACTTCCATAATAACTGAGGTATTTGTTCCTTTATAAAGTCAGTATAAAAGAAACAACCTCAAATGATCCTACTCAATACACTCTAAGTGTACTAGTGTAATTATATAGTCAAGATAAACTAATTCCTAATTACACTATGACCTTCCAATGGTTTGTTCCTTTCCATTTTGGTCATGAGCTACTGTTTATAATTTATAAGGTACTGATAACATCATCTTCTATATGTGACACCACATACTATGTTATCTACAATATAAATTAATTGAACAACTACAAACAAATGTAGATAAATTGACTAAATGTGATTCTTTATTTAACATAAATGTTTACAAAAGCTTAGGCTTTCAGTATACACTCCAATAATCTCCCACTTATACTAATGACTAAGTTGCCATATCTTCTACCATACATCTGATTCCCATTCCCTCCACATGCCGATCAAAAGCTTTCGCCGAAAGGGCCTTAGTGAAAGGATCTGCCAGGTTATCCGCTGATGCAATCTTGGCGATGACAACTTCTCCTCGCTTCACGATATCTCGTATCAGGTGGTACTTGCGCTCTATATGTTTACTTGCCTTATGAGCTCATGGTTCCTTCGAGTTTGCAACTGCACCGCTATTATCACAATAAATTGTGATGATTTTGGGCAAACCAGGAATCACATCTAAGTCCATTAGAAAGTTCCTGAGCCATACTGCTTCTTTAGCTGCCTCAGAGGCTGTTACATACTCTGCTTCCATGGTTGAGTCCGAAACGTATTTCTGCTTAACACTCCTCCATGAAATGGCTCCACCTCCTAAAGTAAACACATAGCCTGATGTAGACTTACTATTGTCCCTATCTGATTGGTAATCTGAATCCATGTAACCCACAGGGAGCAAATCGTCTGCTTGGTAAACTAGCATATAATCTCTAGTCCTTCTCAGGTACTTTAATATATGCTTTACCGCAGTCCAATGTCCTTATCCAGGGTTACTCTGATATCTGCTGACCATGCCCACGGCAAAATAAATATCAGGTCTCGTACATAGCATTGCATACATAAGACTTCCTACAGCCGAGGCATAAGGAACTGCTTTCATATCTTCTATCTCCTTTGATGTCTTAGGAGACATCTCTTTAGATAGAGCTATTCCATACCTAAAAGGTAAGAAACCTTTCTTGGAATCCTGCATGCTAAAACGAGCAAGGATTGTATCTATATATGAAGCTTGGGACAGACACAACATTCTTTTCTTGCGATCCCTTATTACTTTGATCCCAAGAATGTGTGTACACTCTCCTAAGTCCTTCATATCAAATTGTTTGGACAACCATACCCTTACGTCTGATAATACCTTGACATTGTTGCCAATTAACAAAATATCATCTACGTATAGTACAAGAAATACCACCACGTTTCCGTTACACTTCTTATATACACAAGACTCATCCGGACTTTGAATAAATCCATATGACTGGATTACTTCATTAAACCGGATGTTCCAAGACCTTGAAGCTTGCTTCAGTCCATAAATGGACCGATTGAGCTTACACACTAGATGCTCTTTGCCTTTTCAATGAACCCTTCCGTTGCTTCATATGGATGTTCTCTTCAAGACTTCCATTAAGGAAAGTCTTGACATCCATTTGCCAAATCTCATAATCCATATGAGCAAGAATGGATAAGAGTATCCGGATAGACTTTAAGCATGGCTACCGGTGAAAAGGTTTCCTCATAATCGATTCCCTCTTTCCGAGTGTACCTTCGCAACAAGCCTAGCTTTGAAGGTTTCTACCTTCCCGTCCGTCCTCTTTTCCTTTGTAGATCCACTTGCATCCAACGGCTTTACACCATCAGTGGTTCTACAAGCTCCGGACCTTATTAGAGTACATAGACTCTATTTGGAATTCATCGCCTTTTGCCAAGATGCTTGATCTATATCTTGAAGTGCTTCGTCATATGTCCGGGATCAGGTTCATGTTTACGGGATCAAGTCGAAGACTCTCCCAAAAACATGAATCTCTCAGTGCCTTACAAGCCTCCCACTACGACGAGGCATCGTCGTGGTTGTGTATCATGTGTGACACGTGTTACTTCTTGTGGTACTTCATCTTGTATTGTTGGTACTAAAGTAGACGTGTCCTCTTAGTTCTTCTAAAACAACTTTAGTACGCTTGTGATCCATTATATAGTCTTCTTCTAAAACCGGGCATTGGTGCTAACAATGACCTTCCGTCTTTAGGACTATAAAATAAACCTCCTTTCGTTCCTTTGGGATATCCCACAAACACTCGAACTTCTCGAGATTCTAACTTATCATCATCTGGTTTCAGACATGTGCCGGACTACCCCAATCCGAATATGTCTTAGACTGGTTTTCGCCCATTCCACAATTCGGTGGGAGTAGACGAAACCGATTTAGAAGGTACTAAGTTCGGAATCTGCGCCAGAGCATATCCCCAAAATGAATTTGGTAATTCTGAATAACTCATCATTGATCTAACCATCTCCATAAGAGTCCTATTCATTCGTTCTGTTACACCATTCTGTTGGGGTGTTCCAGGTGCAGACAATTGGGATTGAATCCCGGCCTCTGATAAGTAATTCCTAAACTCTCCTAAGAGGTATTCGCCACCACGATCGGATCATAGTGTCTTGATACTTTTACCTAGTCGTTTCTCCACATCAGCCTTGTATTCTTTGAACTTATCAAAGCACTCGGACTTGCGGCGCATTAGGTAAATGTATCCGTATCTTGAATAATCATCTATAAAAGAGACAAAATATTCAAAACCACCTCTTGCCTGGACAGACATAGGACCTGTAACGACCACCCTTCTTACTACTACTACTCTCTAAGAATGACCGTTACTTAACTACTAACTCTACTTAACCGGTATGATTAAAAGTCACATGGAAACCCTACCGAAAAATTTCGGCAGAATCTCCCCTCTACCGGATTTCCCGGTAGTTCCTATCGAGAGGTCTTAGATCGGGTGTTATTCATTGAGATGACTCAGCAACAGGTGAATTTGGAAAAAAGTAATAATAAACAAGTAACATAGAAGAAAGAGAAAAGAGGGCAAAGCTCACAGGTTACTTCAGGAGGGTCCTCTCCACCTCAGAAGACAAGGCGAACCTCGGATGGGGGTTCTCGTTCCTCTCAACGAGACCGGAAGAAAAACTTTGGAGGGATCATGTGTTTTCAGTGTGGCTCCAAAAGTCATACCAAAAACGATTGCCCGTTGGATCACGCTATATGCTTCTATTGTAAGCTTCCAGGGCACGTGAGTCGGAATTGCCCTCTGAAGGCTCAGTTGGAGACGACTCAAGATATCACTCAGGGAGGGCGACCCGCCCATCCACGACAGCAGAAAGGACCTCAGAGGACTCAGAACGCTTCGTATCAACTGCAACTGCAACTGCTGGGGCCCCAGGGAAAAGTATACCATATCCAGAGTCAGGAGTATCTAGTGATGCCAGCGACCACGCAGTACTCTACTGCAGCATCCCCTTATCAGACATATCCGGTACAGCAAGACCCTGCACTTCTATCCCAGCCTTATCAGGCATTCCAGCCGCAGCCTCAGTACCAGCAGCAGCAGCAGGGTGTCGCTCCTCCAATTCCACGTCAGTCTACTTCAGGGTTGCTACCATCGAGTGCAGAGGTGGGACGTGGTTATTGTTGGTTGCTACTCGGAAACCCTAGAGGTTCCACTGCACAAAAATTTTGTACAAAGGTTTGAACCTTTTCCTAGCTACCATGTGTTCTTTTAAATTAAATTTTGGATCGCCTGCGGAACTTAACACGTTTGATCCAAAACTTAATCTATTTGTTCTTTTAGGTTTAGACTTGGATCTCCTGCGAAACTTAACACGTTCGATCCAAATCACCTTAAGTTATTAATTCCATTAAATATTAATTTCCATAATTGGTTCCCAGTACTGACGTGGTGAGGCACATGGCCTTCTTGGATATGGGAGCAACCACCACCGACTAGACAAAACCTTTTATGGAAAGCTAATATTTAATTTCCTAAAATAACTTTAGGTCAACCGAAAAGAACAATCAAATCACAAGGAAAAGAAAAATAAAAGAAAACTATATCGAAAACAAATTCGAAACTCTAAAATCGTATGCCTCTTGTATTTGGTATTATTTCCAAAAATAACTAGTATGATGCGGAAAGAAAAAATACTAGTTATACCTTTTAGAAAGACCTCTTGATCTTCTATCGTATTCCTCTTCTAACCTCGGACGTTGTGTGGGCAACGATCTTCCGAGATGAGAACCACCAAGCACCTTCTTCTTCCTTGCAAGTTTCGGCCATCAAAACATCTTCTAGGATGAAGAGGTTCGGCCACCACCACCATGCTCCAAGGGATGCTAGAAACAAAGCTTTCTTTCTCTCCTTCTTCTTCTTCTTCTCTAAACTTGATCCGGCCACCATATGAGCCTCCACAAGAAGGATGAGGTTCAGCCATCAAAGAGAAGAAAGGAGGAGAGGATGGCCGGCCACACCAAGGAAGAAAAAGAGAGAGGAAAAATAATAGAGTTGTTAACCATGAAGGCATCTCTACCCTCTCTTTTATAATCCTTGGCCTTGGCAAATAAGGAAATTTAAATAAAAATTTCCTTAATTCTTTTGCCATTGATAAGGAAAAGTTATTTAATTAAAAACAATTTTTTTTCTCATCAACAATGTGGCCGGCCACTTTAAACCAAGCAAAGGAAATTTAATTCAATCAAGAATTAAAACTTTCCTAATTTGTTTTCGGAAATTTTATAAAAAATTTCTCTAATAATTTTTCCCTTCATGATGGTTAATAAAAAGGAAATTTTATAAATTAAAATATTTCTTTTAAACATGTGGATAAAAAGAAAGTTATCTTTAAAAAATTAAAATCTCTTCCAATCTACAAATAAGGAAAGATATCTAATCTTTTCTTAATCTTTGTAGAAGCTTTATAAAAGAGATATTTAATTTTTAAACTCTCTTTTAAATTATGAACATGATTAAAAGGAAAGTTTTTACCAAAATTAAAATCAACCTTTTAATCTACAAATAAGGAAAGAGATTTAACTCTTCTCTTAATCTTTTGTAGAATCTTATAAAAGGAAAGGTTTAAATTTTTAAACTCTCTTTTAAATCATGTTATCCACATAAGAAAATTTTAAAAAATAAAATTCCTTTTTATTTTAATAGGGCCGGCCACCTAAGCTTGAGTTCAAGCTTGGGCCGGCCACATGAATTCACCCATGAACCAAAACATGGCCGGCCCTAGCTTGGTTTCCAAGCTAGCTTGGCCGACCCCCTATAGGATGGGTAAGAAGGTGGGTATAGTACTCTATAATCAAAAGGCTACGATAGGGACCGAGAGGAGGAATTGGTTTTGGTCTCCCGATAAAATTAAGCATCCCGTGTTCGCCCCGAACACACAACTTAATTTTATCAATAATAATTCATTCCACTAGAGAATTATTATTGAACTACCGCACCAATCCCAAATTACATTTTTGGACTCCTTCTTATTATGAGTGTGTTAGTCTCCCTGTGTTTAAGATAACAAATGTCCACTAATTAAGTAAGTTACTGGCAACTCACTTAATTAATATCTAGCTCCAAGAGTAGTACCACTCAACTTCATCGTCATGTCGGACTAAGTCCACCTGCAGGGTTTAACATGACAATCCTTTTGAGCTCCTCTTGGGGACATTCTCAACCTAGTATCTCTAGGACACAGTTTCCTTCTATAATCAACAACACACACTATAAGTGATATCATTTCCCAACTTATCAGGCTTATTGATTCATCGAACTAAATCTCACCCATTGATAAAGTAAAGAAATAAATATCAAATATATGTGCTTGTTATTATATTAGGATTAAGAGCACACACTTCCATAATAACTGAGGTCTTTGTTCCTTTATAAAGTCAGTATAAAAGGAATGAACTCAAATGGTCATACTCAATACACTCTAAGTGTACTAGTGTAATTATATAGTTAAGATAAACTAATACCTAATTACACTACGACCTTCCAATGGTTTGTTCCTTTCCATCTTTGTCGTGAGCTACTGTTTATAATTTATAAGGAACCGATAACATGATCTTCTGTGTGTGACACCACACACCATGTTATCTTCAATATAAATTAATTGAGCAACTACATTTATCATAAATGTAGACATTTGACCAATGTGATTCTTATTTCTAGAAAAATGTTTATACCAAAAGCTAGACTTTTAGTATACATCCTAACAATACTAAGCTGTTATATCTACTGCCATAAATCTGATTCTCAATCCTTCAACATGCCCATCAAAATCTCTTGCCTTAAGGACCTTAGTGAAAGGATCTATAGTTCATCACCTGATGCAATCTAGGCGGCAACAACTTCTCCTCGTTTATACGATTTCTCGTATTGGGTGGTACTTGCGCTCTATTGTGTTTACTTGCCTTATAGACTTATGGTTTCTTCGAGTTTGTTACTGCACCAATATTATTACAATAAATTGTAATAATTCTTGGACAAACCAGAAATCATATCTAAGTCTATCTTGAGGTTATTGAGTCATTCAGCTTTTATGTCTACCTTAGAGGCTTGCCATATACTAAGCTTCTATGGTGGAATCTAGAAAAACACCTATGCTTATCACTCTTCCATAGTTATGACTTTACCTCCTAAAGTAAACACAAAACCCCGAGGTTGACTTATTATTGTCCCTATCCGATTGGAAGTCAAAATCCATGCAACCCACAGGGACCAAATTAACTGCCTTGTAAGCTAGCATATAATCTTTAGTGCCTCTAAGGTACTTCAATATATGCTTTACTGCAGTCTACTGTCCTTGTCCAGGGTTACTTTGATATCTGCTAACTATGCCCTTGGAAAAATAGATTTCTGATCTTGTGCATAGCATACTTTAGGCTTTCGATAGCCGAAGCATAAAGAACTACCTTTATTTCCTTTATCTCCTTTGATGTCTACAGAGACATATCTTTAGATAAAGTTATCCATCCTGTAAAGGTAAGAAACCTTTCTTGGAGTTTTGCATGCTTAAAACAAGCAAGGATTTTTCCGATGTATGAAGCTTGGGATAAGTAAAATATTCTTTTCTTGCGATCCCTTATTACTTCGATCTCAAGAATATATACATTCTCCCAAGTCCTTTATATCGAATTGTTTGGACAACCATACCCTTACTTCTGACAACATTTTGATATTGTTTCCAACTACCAAAAATGTTTTCTACGTATAGTACAAGAAATACCACCACACTTCCATCACACCTTTTGTATACACAAGACTTATCCGGTTACTAAATAAATCCATAGGTCTGGATTACTTTGATAAACCAGATGTTCCAAGATCTTGAAGCTTTGCCTCAGTCCATAGACTGATTAAGCTTACACACAAGATGCTCTTAGCCCTTTGCAATGAACCCTTCTGGTTGCTTTATATGGATTCTTTCTTCAAGACTTCCATTAAGGAATGCTGTCTTGACATCCACTTGCTAAATAGATAAAAGAATCTGAATAGACTTATGCATGGCTACCAGTGAAAAAGTTTCCTCTTCATCAAGCCTTGCTTTGAAAGTTTCTACCTTCCTGTCTATCCCTCTTTTCCTATTATAGAACTTTTTACACCTAAAGGCTTTTACATCATTTGGTGGTTCTACAAGCTTCCAGATTTTATTAGAATACATATATTCTAATTCTTTTATTCATTTACTCTTTGCCAAGATGCTGTATTTTTATCTTGGAGTACTTCGTCATATGATCGGAGATCAGGTTTATGTCCTCCAGGGATCGAGTCCAAAAACTCTCCCAAAACATGAATCTTTTTAGGTTGCCTAACAACCCTCCCACTACGACGAGGCACTTTCTGCAATTGTGTATCATTTGTGATACGTGTTGCAGTTTCCTTGTGGTATCTCATCTTGTATAGTTGATACTAGATTAGACATGTCTTTTATTATTTCCTTAAGAACAAATTTTCTTATGGGCACGTGGTTTATTACATAGTCCTTTTCTAAAAATCAGTCATTGATGCTAACAATAACCATCTGATTTTTAAGACTATAAACCTACTTTCATTTCTCTAGGATAACCCACAAACAAGTGAATTGTCTCTCTTCGGCATATGTGCTGGATTACCTGAATCCGAATATGCATTGAGATAGGCTTACGCCTATTCAGCAATTCTATATGAGTAGAGAGTTCTAACTTTGGAAGGTACTATATTCACTTCCGTTTCCAGAGTATATCCTTAAAATGATTTTGGTAATATTCTAAATAACTCATCAATCTACTTATTTCCATAAGAGTCCTATACCTTCCTTTTTCTACACCATTCTGTTGGGGTGTACCAGGTGCAGTTAGTCGGGATTGAATCCCTACTTTTGATAAGTAACTCCTAAATTATCCCAAGAGGTACTTGCCACTACTATCTTACCATAGTGACTTTTACTTTAACATTTCTCCGCATCAGCCTTGTACTCTTTGAACTAATCAAAACACTTAGTCTTGCGGCACATAAAGTAAATGTATTTATATCTCAAATAGTTGTCTATAAAATATATGAAATATTTGAAACAACCTCTTGCCTGGATAGTCATAGGATCACACAAATCAGAATAAACCAATTCCAACATATCTTTGGCTCCATACCCCTTAGACTTAAAAGCTTCTTGGTTATTTTTCCTTCCAAGTAAGACTCATAGGTTGGAAAGATTTCCAATACTAATGAACCCAATAGTTCATCAGCTACCAATGAATCCTACTCAAGATAATATAACCTAGCCTTAGATGCCAAAGATATAATTGGTTCATTTCTGAAGGTTGCTTTCTCTTAAAGTTAGAAGAAGTGTTACTAATTTCCATTTGTTGCATCGTGGGAGTTATTGAATTTTTAAATTGCCAACCAACATACCAGAACAGATAACTTCCCTCTTTTCCTTAATAACAACTTTGTTAGTAAAAGAGGCAGAATATCAAGTTCTTTGAATAGTTTGGAAACTGAAATCTAGTTCTTTCTAAACTTGGTATATAAAGACAATTACTCAAAAATCCATGTTTTATTCTTATCAAAAGATAAACATCTCCCACTGCAACAGCTACCATTTTTACAGTAGTGCCCATGTGGACGGTGTTTTAATTTTCATTTAGTTGCCGGGTTTCCTGGAACCCTGCAATGAATTGCTGACATGATTAATAGCATCTGTATCTACACTCCAGGTTCTGGTAGATAACACCACTAAACATGTTTCAACTAATGAATTAAATACACCTATATTGTTCTTAGTTCTAAGAAGACAGTCTACCTTAATGTCCAAGTCCTATTTCCAATTATTACAAATTGGGACAATTAAGTCTATTTTATAGTATAACAACTAGGGAATTGACTAATCATTTGAAAACCTAAGAATCACAAAAATATTTGGTCAAGGCCAACATCTCAAAATCCCCATGAATTTTGTATGCCACGATTGTGTGGACGTATACAAATTCTAAAAGGAGATTTTATCCATTAATTTTATTATCTTGTCAACCTATGACAAATAAAATTAATAGTTGGTCTGTCTTTGATCAAATATTTGGTCAAGACTCTAAATTTAAAATAATATTGATTCCTCTAACAATACTATTTAAATTTACCAACACCTCAAAACACCATGAATTTTGCATGCCACGTTAGTGTGGACGTATACAAAATCAACATTTGTAAGAGGAGGGTTTTACCCATTAATTATCTTGTCAACCTAACTTTATGACAAATAAAATTATCTCAAACACCGTTAATTTTGTATGCCACGTTAGTGTGGACGTATACAAAATCAATCATTTGTAAAAGAGGTTTTAACCCATTAATTTTATTATCTTGTCAACCTAGTTATTTGACAAATTAATAGTTGGTATCATTTGGTCACACAAATAATAGCAGTGACTCCGATGGGGAGGATACTATTAGATGTGTCTAAGTGTATACCATTACTTGACACTAAGTCCATTAATAAGATTATGCCCCTTCCGTTGGGGAAGATCACACGCTCTTAATTAACTTCCTATAGTCATCCAAAATGGAAGTCTGTTCTAGTGATCCACAAACAAGCTCATCCGTTATGGAGGAAGGCACTCAGAGCCAACGCGCAAGCTTGTTTGCATCACTTACAAACCAGTAATGGAGACCATGGGATTTACTTAAAAATCCCTCTCCCACTTAGTTATTTATAAATGAGGAATTTTAACTATGCTAGCCTACTAAATATGTAAACTAACATGCACACACAGCACAATATAAAAGTAATAAATAGAAAATCTAATTTTCAACTATTATGGCTTTTATCTCTAGTTGTCCTCCGTGTGTTGTCATCCCAAGCTGCTGCCATATTTGGCCACTGCCACCGGGTCTAGCTGTCGCATCCATCTTGCTCCTAGTTCCGCTGCGCCTCTGGTCCTTAGAAGGTTCCACGCTTTGCAAGATTCGATCCGCGACATAAATAGAATTTTACATTTTGATCCTATATTCCTCGAAGGAATGTACATGTAAACTAGATCGAACATAAAATAAAATTTACATCCATCGATCCTATATTCCATAAAAGGAATGTACATGTAACTAGATCAAAAAATAAAATTCTAATAAAACTAAATACAGCTCCTGCTGTATTTTATAATACAATCATGCACACACAATAAAATGCCCTTGACATGTCCAAGGGTCCAATCACACACATAATAACTATAAGCCATAATAGTTGGATCCTGCATCCACAAAGTTAGCACATCCTACTATTAACCTGCCTAAATTATGTATAACATGTGCATAATTAAACTAATACCAAATACACAGAGGCAAAACCCTTGCTCTGATACCAATTGTTGGTTGCTACTCGGAAACCCTAGAGGTTCCACTGCACAAAAATTTTGTACAAAGGTCTGAACCTTTTCCTAGCTACCATGTGTTCTTTTAAATTAAATTTTGGATCGCCTGCGGAACTTAACACGTTTGATCCAAAACTTAATCTATTTGTTCTTTTAGGTTTAGACTTGGATCTCCTGCGGAACTTAACACGTTCGATCCAAATCACCTTAACTTATTAATTCCATTAAATATTAATTTCCATAATTGGTTCCCAGTACTGACGTGGTGAGGCACATGGCCTTCTTGGATATGGGAGCAACCACCACCGACTAGACAAAACCTTTTATGGAAAGCTAATATTTAATTTCCTAAAATAACTTTAGGTCAACCGAAAAGAACAATCAAATCACAAGGAAAAGAAAAATAAAAGAACACTATATCGAAAACAAATTCGAAACTCTAAAATCGTATGCCTCTTGTATTTGGTATTATTTCCAAAAATAACTAGTATGATGCGGAAAGAAAAAATACTAGTTATACCTTTTAGAAAGACCTCTTGATCTTCTATCGTATTCCTCTTCTAACCTCGGACGTTGTGTGAGCAACGATCTTCCGAGATGAGAACCACCAAGCACCTTCTTCTTCCTTGCAAGTTTCGGCCATCAAAACATCTTCTAGGATGAAGAGGTTCGGCCACCACCACCATGCTCCAAGGGATGCTAGAAACAAAGCTTTCTTTCTCTCCTTCTTCTTCTTCTTCTCTAAACTTGATCCGGCCACCATATGAGTCTCCACAAGAAGGATGAGGTTCGGCCATCAAAGAGAAGAAAGGAGGAGAGGATGGCCGGCCACACCAAGGAAGAAAAAGAGAGAGGAAAAATAATAGAGTTGTTAACCATGAAGGCACCTCTACCCTCTCTTTTATAATCCTTGGCCTTGGCAAATAAGGAAATTTAAATAAAAATTTCCTTAATTCTTTTGCCATTGATAAGGAAAATTTATTTAATTAAAAACAATTTTTTCTCATCAACAATGTGGCCGGCCACTTTAAACCAAGCAAAGGAAATTTAATTCAATCAAGAATTAAAACTTTCCTAATTTGTTTCCGGAAATTTTATAAAAAATTTCTCTAATAATTTTTCCCTTCATGATGGTTAATAAAAAGGAAATTTTATAAATTAAAATATTTCTTTTAAACATGTGGATAAAAAGAAAGTTATCTTTAAAAAATTAAAATCTCTTCCAATCTACAAATAAGGAAAGATATCTAATCTTTTCTTAATCTTTGTAGAAGCTTTATAAAAGAGATATTTAATTTTTAAACTCTCTTTTAAATTATGAACATGATTAAAAGGAAAGTTTTTACCAAAATTAAAATCAACCTTTTAATCTACAAATAAGGAAAGAGATTTAACTCTTCTCTTAATCTTTTGTAGAATCTTATAAAAGGAAAGGTTTAAATTTTTAAACTCTCTTTTAAATCATGTAATCCACATAAGAAAATTTTAAAAAATAAAATTCCTTTTTATTTTAATAGGGCCGGCCACCTAAGCTTGAGTTCAAGCTTGGGCCGGCCACATGAATTCACCCATGAACCAAAACATGGCCGGCCCTAGCTTGGTTTCCAAGCTAGCTTGGCCGACCCCCTATAGGATGGGTAAGAAGGTGGGTATAGTACTCTATAATCAAAAGGCTACGATAGGGACCGAGAGGAGGAATTGGTTTTGGTCTCCCGATAAAATTAAGCATCCCGTGTTCGCCCCGAACACACAACTTAATTTTATCAATAATAATTCATTCCACTAGAGAATTATTATTGAACTACCGCACCAATCCCAAATTACATTTTTGGGCTCCTTCTTATTATGAGTGTGTTAGTCTCCCTGTGTTTAAGATAACAAATGTCCACTAATTAAGTAAGTTACTGGCAACTCACTTAATTAATATCTAGCTCCAAGAGTAGTACCACTCAACTTCATCGTCATGTCGGACTAAGTCCACCTGCAGGGTTTAACATGACAATCCTTTTGAGCTCCTCTTGGGGACATTCTCAACCTAGTATCTCTAGGACACAGTTTCCTTCTATAATCAAAAACACACACTATAAGTGATATCATTTCCCAACTTATCAGGCTTATTGATTCATCGAACTAAATCTCACCCATTGATAAAGTAAAGAAATAAATATCAAATATATGTGCTTGTTATTATATTAGGATTAAGAGCACACACTTCCATAATAACTGAGGTCTTTGTTCCTTTATAAAGTCAGTATAAAAGGAATGAACTCAAATGGTCATACTCAATACACTCTAAGTGTACTAGTGTAATTATATAGTTAAGATAAACTAATACCTAATTACACTACGACCTTCCAATGGTTTGTTCCTTTCCATCTTTATCGTGAGCTACTGTTTATAATTTATAAGGAACCGATAACATGATCTTCTGTGTGTGACACCACACACCATGTTATCTTCAATATAAATTAATTGAGCAACTACATTTATCATAAATGTAGACATTTGACCAATGTGATTCTTATTTCTAGATAAATGTTTATACCAAAAGCTAGACTTTTAGTATACATCCTAACAATCTCCCACTTATACTAAAAGACTAAGCTGTTATATCTACTGCCATAAATCTGATTCTCAATCCTTCAACATGCCCATCAAAATCTCTTGCCTTAAGGACCTTAGTGAAAGGATCTATAGTTCATCACCTGATGCAATCTAGGCGGCAACAACTTCTCCTCGTTTATACGATTTCTCGTATTGGGTGGTACTTGCGCTCTATTGTGTTTACTTGCCTTATAGACTTATGGTTTCTTCGAGTTTGTTACTGCACCAATATTATTACAATAAATTGTAATAATTCTTGGACAAACCAGAAATCATATCTAAGTCTATCTTGAGGTTATTGAGTCATTCAGCTTTTATGTCTACCTTAGAGGCTTGCCATATACTAAGCTTCTATGGTGGAATCTAGAAAAACACCTATGCTTATCACTCTTCCATAGTTATGACTTTACCTCCTAAAGTAAACACAAAACCCCGAGGTTGACTTATTATTGTCCCTATCCGATTGGAAGTCAAAATCCATGCAACCCACAGGGACCAAATTAACTGCCTTGTAAGCTAGCATATAATCTTTAGTGCCTCTAAGGTACTTCAATATATGCTTTACTGCAGTCTACTGTCCTTGTCCAGGGTTACTTTGATATCTGCTAACTATGCCCTTGGAAAAACAGATTTCTGATCTTGTGCATAGCATACTTTAGGCTTTCGATAGCCGAAGCATAAAGAACTACCTTTATTTCCTTTATCTCCTTTGATGTCTACAGAGACATATCTTTAGATAAAGTTATCCATCCTGTAAAGGTAAGAAACCTTTCTTGGAGTTTTGCATGCTTAAAACAAGCAAGGATTTTTCCGATGTATGAAGCTTGGGATAAGTAAAATATTCTTTTCTTGCGATCCCTTATTACTTCGATCTCAAGAATATATACATTCTCCCAAGTCCTTTATATCGAATTGTTTGGACAACCATACCCTTACTTCTGACAACATTTTGATATTGTTTCCAACTACCAAAAATGTTTTCTACGTATAGTACAAGAAATACCACCACACTTCCATCACACCTTTTGTATACACAAGACTTATCCGGTTACTAAATAAATCCATAGGTCTGGATTACTTTGATAAACCAGATGTTCCAAGATCTTGAAGCTTTGCCTCAGTCCATAGACTGATTAAGCTTACACACAAGATGCTCTTAGCCCTTTGCAATGAACCCTTCTGGTTGCTTTATATGGATTCTTTCTTCAAGACTTCCATTAAGGAATGCTGTCTTGACATCCACTTGCTAAATAGATAAAAGAATCTGAATAGACTTATGCATGGCTACCAGTGAAAAAGTTTCCTCTTCATCAAGCCTTGCTTTGAAAGTTTCTACCTTCCTGTCTATCCCTCTTTTCCTATTATAGAACTTTTTACACCTAAAGGCTTTTACATCATTTGGTGGTTCTACAAGCTTCCAGATTTTATTAGAATACATATATTCTAATTCTTTTATTCATTTACTCTTTGCCAAGATGCTGTATTTTTATCTTGGAGTACTTCGTCATATGACCGGAGATCAGGTTTATGTCCTCCAGGGATCGAGTCCAAAAACTCTCCCAAAACATGAATCTTTTTAGGTTGCCTAACAACCCTCCCACTACGACGAGGCACTTTCTGCAATTATGTATCATTTGTGATACGTGTTGCAGTTTCCTTGTGGTATCTCATCTTGTATAGTTGATACTAGATTAGACATGTCTTTTATTATTTCCTTAAGAACAAATTTTCTTATGGGCACGTGGTTTATTACATAGTCCTTTTCTAAAAATCAGTCATTGATGCTAACAATGACCATCTGATTTTTAAGACTATAAACCTACTTTCATTTCTCTAGGATAACCCACAAACAAGTGAATTGTCTCTCTTCGGCATATGTGCTGGATTACCTGAATCCGAATATGCATTGAGATAGGCTTACGCCTATTCAGCAATTCTATATGAGTAGAGAGTTCTAACTTTGGAAGGTACTATATTCACTTCCGTTTCCAGAGTATATCCTTAAAATGATTTTGGTAATATTCTAAATAACTCATCAATCTACTTATTTCCATAAGAGTCCTATACCTTCCTTTTTCTACACCATTCTGTTGGGGTGTACCAGGTGCAGTTAGTCGGGATTGAATCCCTACTTTTGATAAGTAACTCCTAAATTATCCCAAGAGGTACTTGCCACTACTATCTTACCATAGTGACTTTTACTTTAACATTTCTCCGCATCAGCCTTGTACTCTTTGAACTAATCAAAACACTTAGTCTTGCGGCACATAAAGTAAATGTATTTATATCTCAAATAGTTGTCTATAAAATATATGAAATATTTGAAACAACCTCTTGCCTGGATAGTCATAGGATCACACAAATCAGAATAAACCAATTCCAACATATCTTTGGCTCCATACCCCTTAGACTTAAAAGCTTCTTGGTTATTTTTCCTTCCAAGTAAGACTCATAGGTTGGAAAGATTTCCAATACTAATGAACCCAATAGTTCATCAGCTACCAATGAATCCTACTCAAGATAATATAACCTAGCCTTAGATGCCAAAGATATAATTGGTTCATTTCTGAAGGTTGCTTTCTCTTAAAGTTAGAAGAAGTGTTACTAATTTCCATTTGTTGCATCGTGGGAGTTATTGAATTTTTAAATTGCCAACCAACATACCAGAACAGATAACTTCCCTCTTTTCCTTAATAACAACTTTGTTAGTAAAAGAGGCAGAATATCAAGTTCTTTGAATAGTTTGGATTAAGAGCACACACTTCCATAATAACTGAGGTCTTTGTTCCGTTATAAAGTCAGTATAAAAGGAATGAACTCAAATGGTCATACTCAATACACTCTAAGTGTACTAGTGTAATTATATAGTTAAGATAAACTAATACCTAATTACACTACGACCTTCCAATGGTTTGTTCCTTTCCATCTTTGTCGTGAGCTACTGTTTATAATTTATAAGGAACCGATAACATGATCTTCTGTGTGTGACACCACACACCATGTTATCTTCAATATAAATTAATTGAGCAACTACATTTATCATAAATGTAGACATTTGACCAATGTGATTCTTATTTCTAGATAAATGTTTATACCAAAAGCTAGACTTTTAGTATACATCCTAACAGTTATGTCGTCACACGGGAGGAGGCGCAGCAGGCTGAGGGATTGGACTTCCGAGGTATTAGCCACTTTATACATTTAGGGTAGATCTATTGATATATACTGGTAGTTCTCATTCGTTCTTCTCTCGGGTATCTTTGGATAAGATCGGGGGTTACCTACACGTCGGACGCATGAGTTAACCGTGTCTGTACCATCTAAAGGGGTATTTATTATTAGTCAAGAAGTCAAGAATGCTCTTTGGACTTAGATGGTCAGACACTTGTGATGGATCTACAGGTGTGGGAAAAAGGTGGGGTTTGACCTCATACTAAGCTTAGAGTGGATGACTATAAAACATGCCATTTGTGGTTTAACGTGGTTAGGTCATAAATTTAGGGACCAAATTTTTATTAGTGGGGGAGAATGTAAAATACGGTGCCCAGATAATAATTAAATAATAAGGTTATTTGACAAATAATCTTATTGGATTTTTTAGGAGTTTTTAGAAATTTTCTAGAAATTTTTCGGAACTTGTATGACGTAGGTTAAGGAGATAAATTATTGGGTCAGGATAAAGCCTGTTTAAATTACCTGATTTAAAAGAGGAAATGTTTAATTTCCTTAAATGTTTTCTTTTTCCTTTTCTTTTAAAACCCACCCGCGCCCTGTGCCCTAACCTTAATTGGCGAAATCCTTCCCCTTCTTCATCGCGACGCCACCGACCCTCCTCCCTCCCTCTCGCACTCGCACGGGCAGGCGGCGCTGTGCGCCGTGCCATCGCCGCCTCCTCGTCGGCCAACAACAGCCTCCCCCGCCGGCCTCTCTTCTCTCTCGGAGCCACAGCTGAGCCTTCTTCCCTCCTCCTCGCACGAGCACCGCACAGCCGGCGATCTCATCTTCCCCGAGCCCTCTCCGAAGTCGTTGGATCTTCCTCTCCACACACGAGCACCCGAGACTTCTTGCCGTGCCCTAATTTCGTTGAAGTGGGTTCCGGCCGGAGAGGAAGCGGTAGACAAAATCTTGGTAAGACATTTCAATTTTGGGGATTTAGTTGTGGTTGATGATGCTTGATTCTTTTAATTGATTTTGGAAGCTTGAGATCGATTGGGGATAGTTTTGGGTTGAACAACCATACTCTACATTTAAGCTTCTAGGTTTTTAGACAGATTGTAGTTGTTGTTTGAGTTAAGGATTCATTTAGCTACATATTATGTTTGTGGACGGTGGATAAAATTGGCTGGTGGTTTTATATACAACCGCTGTGTGGTTGAATTTAGGATAGAGCGGGTTGAACTAGAGGTTGTTCCAACGAATTTGATCTCCTTTAATGATAATTACGAACCTGTGAGATAGATTTATGCACCTTATGATGTTTTCCAAATTTTAAACAGATTGGGTTTGGTTTGTTTTTGATTGATATGTAGCGAAATTCTTTTGTTTTGAGGTGTTCGAATAGTTGTAGAAGAATCTGGAGTTGATATGTTGTTTTATTGCTGAAAGTTTCCAACGTCCGCTAGCGTTTGTTAGGAAGATGGGCGACTTCAGAGTTGTAACCATATTGGGTGTTATATGTGGAATTGTTTGGGAATTGGTGTTTGAACAGGAGTTGTTGTTGTCTTTCAATAATCTGCAAATTTCGTGGTTTAGTTATTCGTTAGCTAAAGGTATTAGAGGTGATTGGTAAGGGGATGACTGTGGTCCATAATATGAAGTATGATATACTTAGGTTGAGGTTGAACTGTGTTTCAAGATAGCACAAGTGTGGTTAATAATTGTGAATGAAATGCTAGCAACTATATTTGAGGTTAGCTTTTATATAGTGGAAAAACATCCTGTTTAAAACCTTATTTCCTTTAGTATTAATTGAAATGCTAAATTAGCTTCTATTAGTTGTGATGGGTTCTATTTCAGTTGGAAATTCTTCTTTAGAATCAATTGCAATCTTATGTTATGGTTGAGAATTTTGATAGATTTGGGTGAATCGAGGTTCACAATTGGATTAAGATTTTTCCCTAATTAAGTTGAGTTCCGGTTTAGCTAGTGTCGTTATGAAATTAGCTAAATTGTACATCACGTGATTTGCAGGACGTTGATTGAAGACGGTTGACACGATCTACATATAAAGGCGGGTACTTCTTACTTTGATTCTCTAGTTCTTCGAACTTAGTGCATGAGCTATTTTGGATCAGAATTGCTTTACCTTGACTCCACTCGTAATTTTTCCTATGCTTGATACTTCCACTCAAAACCTTTGAGTTACTCGTTTTATATCCATACAGTCTCTTGTTGTTGTCCATGATCAGTAGCAGATACTAGATACCATGTTTGTATGCTTTGACTGTTGTTTATTTATATATTATGTTGAGCATGCTGGCTTCATGTAGCATACCTGTTTCTGCTTATATATATATGATGACTGTTGCATTGTTTGCATCATGTCATTGCATGCATGCCGCATCCTCGGCCACTCGAGAGAGTGGTAGCTGGAGTTGATGTCGCTTGTCCTGTCGTGCCGCACTCGGCCACTTGTGTGAGTGGTAGCTGGAGTTACGAGCAGCAGGGACCCCGTCGCAGATGTAGCTAGTTAGCTACTATGCAACTGTCCCCTCGGCCACTCGTGTGAGTGGTAGCTGGAGTGGTGTACAGTCTGTCACTGACCCGGCCTCTCGACCATACAGGGGTCATGGTGCGGAGAGGTGGGCGGGAGTGATCATCCGTACATACGCTGTTATTATATTTGTTTTGGCTGCTGCTGTCTATATATGCTGTTATTGCTTACTTACTGATGTTGTTCGCATATGCTGATATGCTTGTGTTGAGATATATTCTCGTTGTCGATGTTTAGTCATTAGAAATTTGTATATACCTTGCTTATTACCTCTGTAGTTATGAACAGTAATGTAGCAGATTAGTGCCAGTTCTGACCTACTATACCTAGCATAGGACATGGTTTCAGGTATGAGCATTTGTTTTGGTTCTATTGTAGTATCTGCTATTTCTGTATGAGACTGTATACTCTTGGCTCACTTTCTAGTTGTATTTTACGTTCATGCACTATCTCTTTCCTTACCCGCTGAGTTCCAATACTCACCACCCCACAAAATGGTTTTCTTTCACCAGGTAACAGATAGATGAGTCACGGATGCTTGGAGAGATGTCGGCTGCCAGTCCTGGGTCCTACGTCACACTCGAGAATAGTTCTTTTTTTGGGGTTTTGTTATCATTTGGGTGGTATGTTGATTTGGTGTATTTTTGTTTTTCAATAAGTCGATGTGAATTTTGGAGTCAAGTCTGGTGATTTCAGGTATTTTTGTTAGTGCCGTTATTGGTTTTACATTCGTATCATTTTATGTCTTCCGCTGCTGTGTGTTTACGTTGTGGTGTGATTTTGTTCCAGCCGAGTGGGCTGATGATATAAACTTCGTGGTTGTGGTTATTTCATTTTTGTCCAGCCGAGAAGGCTGAGTATATTAAACTGCGTGTCATGTTGTTTATATTTTGTGTATATATTCCAGCTGAGTGTGGCTGAGGTATATTTTGTATGCAGTAATGCTTCAGATTGTCACCCGTACAGGGTAGATGCTGCCAAAATTTCTTCGGACAGGGACTCCTTTGGGGCGTGACAGGACCACACAAATCAGAATGAACCAATTCTAACACTTCTTTGTCTCTATACCCCTTGGCCTTGAACGACCTCTTGGTCATTTTACCTTCCAAGCAAGATTCACAAGTTGGAAAATTTTCCAACTCTAATGAACTCAAAAGTCCATCGGCTATTAGCCTCTGAATCCTACTTAAGTTAATATGACCAAGCCTTAGATGCCAAAGATATGCTTGATTCATTTCCGAAGGTTCTTTTCTCTTATTTGAGTTAGAAGATGAGTTATAAATTTCCATGTTTTGCTTTGTGGGAGAAATTGAATTTAAAATATATAAATTGCCAACTAATGTACCAGAACAGATAATCACTTTATTTCTCTTAATAACTACATCGTTACTAAAGGAAACTGAATATCCATCTAAAAACAGTTTAGAAACTGAAATTAAATTCTTTCTAAAACTGGGTACATAAGGACAATTTCTTAAAACCAAAATTTTATTTCTACTAAAAGATAAGTAGACGTCTCCCACTGCAATAGCTGCCACCTTAGTAGCATTGCCCATGTAGACGGTAATCTCTCCTTCAGATAGTCATCAGGTTTCCTGGAACCCCTGCAAGGAATTACAGACATGATCAGTGGCTCCTGTATCTACACACCAGGTGCTGGTAGATAACACCGCTAAACATATTTCAACAACTAGAGCATGAGATATACCTTTGTTGTTCTGATTCCTACGAGGACAGTCCGCCTTCCAATGCCTTGACTGCTTGCAGATGAAGCACTTGCCCTTCGGCTTCTTCATTCCAGCTTTAGGTCCTGTACTCTGAGATTTATTCACTTTCTTTGCTGAACCAACTTGTTTCTTCTTCTTCTTTCCTTTCGGCTT
Source organism: Zingiber officinale (assembly GCF_018446385.1). NCBI lineage: Eukaryota > Viridiplantae > Streptophyta > Magnoliopsida > Zingiberales > Zingiberaceae > Zingiber > Zingiber officinale. The sequence continues at coordinate 42,691,394 of NC_055995.1, forward strand.
AGAAGTAGAACCATTTTCAACATAGTGAATATGAGAGTTGTGACGAAACAATCCTTCTGCTGCCTGATCAGGAGTTCCGCCAATGAATATACCCTTTTGTTCATATTGTAATTCAGGCGGAATTGCTCAAAACTTCTAGGTAGTGTTTGGAGGATCATATCGATCTGGATTTCCCCATCAATTTCTCCTCCAAGGATTTGTATCTCGTTCAGATAGGCCATCATCTTTAGGATATGATCCCTCACAAGAGTACCCTCTTGCATGGTGGCTGTCATTATCTTTCTCATGGCTTCTTGTCTAGAAGCCCGATTCTGATGACCAAAGAGTTCCTTGAGATTGTTCATAATATCATAAGCTGTTGGTAAATCTTGATGCTGATGTTGCAATACATTTGACATTGAAGCCAAAATGTAACACCACGTCATCTCATCTGTCTTTACCCATCTCTTATGATATTCAATCTCCTCTTGGGTAGATTCACCAGTGGGTGCATCAGGACAAGGTTCAGTCAGTACAAACTTATAGCTTTCAGCAGTAAGAACAATGTCCAGGTTCCTTTTCCAATCTATATAATTAGGTCCAGTAAGTCTATTCTGTTAAAGTATGATGGACAGTGGGTTGAAAGTCATCCTAAGAATCACAAATAACTTTTGGTCAGAACTCTAAATTTAGAATAATATTGATTCCTCAAATAATACTATTGTAAATTAACCAACACCTCAAACCACCGTGAATTTTGTATGCCACGATAGTGTGGACGTATACAAATTCAACATTTGTAAAAGGAGGGTTTTAACCCATTAATTTTATTATCTTGTCAACCTAACTTTTTGACAAATAAAATTAATAGTTGGTATCCTTTGGTCACACAAATAATAGCAGTGACTCCGATGGGGAGGATACTATTAGATGTGTCTAAGTGTATACCATTACTTGACACTAAGTCCATTAATAAGATTATGTCCCTTCCGATGGGGAAGATCACACGCTCTTAATTAACTTCCTATAGTCATCCAAAATGGAAATCTGTTCTAGTGATCCACAAACAGGCTTATCCGATATGGAGGAAGGCACTCAGAGCCAACGCGCAAGCTTGTTTGCATCACTTACAAACCAGTAATGGAGACCATGAGATTTACTAAAAAAAAAAAGCCCTCTCCCACTTAGTTATTTATAAATGAGGAATTTTAACTATGCTAGCCTACTAAACATGTATACTAACATGCACACACAGCACAATATAAAAGCAATAAATAGAAAATCTAATTTTCAACTATTATGGCTTTTATCTATGGTTGTCCTCCGTGTGTTGTCATCCCAAGCTACTGCCATATTTGGCCACCGCCACCGGGTCTAGCTGTCGCATCCATCTTGCTCCTTGTTCCGCTGCACCTCTGGTCCTCAGAAGGTTCCACGCTTTGCAAGATTCGATCCGCGACATAAATAGAATTTTACAATTTTGATCCTATATTCCATAAAAGGAATGTACATGTATCTAGATCAAAAATAAAATCCTAATAAAACTAAATACAACTCCTGCTGTATTTTATAATACAATCATGCACACACATATAAATGCCCTTGACATGTCCAAGGGTCCAATCACACACATAAAACTATAAGCCATAATAGTTGGATCCTGCATCCACAAAGTTAGCACATCCTACTATTATCCTGCCTAAATTATGTATGACATGTGCATAATTAAACTAATACCAAATACACAGAGGCAAAACCCTAGCTCTGATACCAATTGTTGGTTGCTTCTCGGAAAACCTAGAGGTTCCACTGTATAAAAATTTTGTACAAAGGTCTGAACCTTTTCCTATCTACCATGTGTTCTTTTAAATTAAATATTGGATCGCCTGCGGAACTTAACACGTTTGATCCAAAACTTAATCTATTCATTCTTTTAGGTTTTGACTTGGGTCTCCTGCGGAACTTAACACGTTCGACCCAAATCACCTTAAGTTATTAATTTCATTAAATATTAATTTCCATAATTGGTTCCCAGTACTGACGTGGCGAGGCACACGGCCTTCTTGGATATGGGAGCAACCACCACCGACTAGACAAAACCTTTTATGGAAAGCTAATATTTAATTTCCTAAAATAACTTTAGATTAACCGAAAAGAACAATCAAATCACAAGGAAAAATAAAACAAAAGAACAAACCATCGAAAAACATATTCGAAATACTAGAATCGTAAGCCTCTTGTATTTGGTATTATTTCCATAAATAACTAGTATGATGCGGAAAGGAAAAATTACTAGTTATACCTTCTAGAAAGACCTCTTGATCTTCTACCGTATTCCTCTTCTAACCTCGGACGTTGTGTGGGCAATGATCTTCCGAGATGAGAAACCACCAATCACATTCTTCTCCTCCTAGCTAGGTTCGGCCACAACAAGGAAGCTTTACCAAGGATGAAGAACAAATCACCAACCAAGCTCCAAGGGATGCAAGCTTTCTCTCCTTCTTCTTCTTCTTCTCCAAGTAGTATCAGGCCACCACAAGAGCTCCAAGGGAGATGAAGAATTCGGCCACCACAAAGAGGAAGAAAGAAAAAGAGGATGGCCGGCCACAACACCAAGGAAAAGAGGGAGAGAACAATAGAAGTTGTGTACCATGAAGGCACCCCTACCCCTTCTTTTATATTCCTTGACTTTAGCAAATAAGGAAATTTATTTATAATAAAATTTTCTTAACTTTCTTTGATAATAATTAATTAATAAATATTTAATAAAATTTCTTAATCAACTAATCATGGACGGCCACCTCAAATAGAAAAATTAGGAGAGTTTCAATCAACAATTAAAACTTCCTTATTTGTCTTTGGAAATTTTAAAAAATAAAATTTCCCTTTATAATCCCTTCATGGTTGATAAAAAGAAAATTTCTATAATTTTAATTTTTCAACATGTGAATAATTTTTAAAGAGAAAAAATAAAATATCTTTCCAATCTACAAATAAGGAAAGAGATCTAATCTCTTTCTTTAATCTTTTGTAGATCCTTTTAAGAGAGATATTTTAATTTTAATTCTCTTTAATAAATTATATCTTCCACATAATAAAAATTAAAATTAAAAATCATTTTTAATTTAATTATGGTCGGCCCTCTCTAGCTTGGGTTCAAGCTAGGGCCGACCACCCTAAACCATGCTTAGGCCGGCCCTAGCTTGATTCCAAGCTAGCTTGGCCGGCCCCCTTTAGGTGGGTATAGAAGGTGGGTATAGGTGGGTATAGTACTCTATAAATAAGAGGTTACGATAGGGACCGAGAGGAGGAATTGGTTTTGGTCTCCCGATAAAATTAAGCATCCCGTGTTCGCCCCGAACACACAACTTAATTTTATCAATAATAATTCATTCCACTAGAGAACTATTATTGAACTACCGCACCAATCCCAAATTACATTTTTGGGCTCCTTCTTATTATGAGTGTGTTAGTCTCCCTGTGTTTAAGATATCGAATGTCCACTAATTAAGTGAGTTACTGACAACTCATTTAATTAATATCTTAGTCTAAGAGTAGTACCAGTCAACCTTATCGTCATGTCGGACTAAGTCCACCTACAGGGTTTAACATGACAATCCTTATGAGTTCCTCTTGGGGACATTATCAACCTAGTATCTCTAAGACACAGTTTCCTTCTATAATCAACAACACACACTATAAGTGATATCATTTCCCAACTTATCGGGTTTATTGATTCATCGAACTAAATCTCACCCATTGATAAATTAAAGAAATAAATATCAAATATATGTGCTTGTTATTATATTAGGATTAAGAGCACACACTTCCATAATAACTGAAGTATTTGTTCCTTTATAAAGTCAGTATAAAAGAAACAACCTCAAATGGTCCTACTCAATACACTCTAAGTGTACTAGTGTAATTATATAGTCAAGATAAACTAATTCCTAATTACACTACGACCTTCCAATGGTTTGTTCCTTTCCATTTTTGTCATGAGCTACTGTTTATAATTTATAAGGTACTGATAACATCATCTTCTATATGTGACACCACATACTATGTTATCTACAATATAAATTAATTGAACAACTACAAACAAATGTAGATAAATTGACCAAATGTGATTCTTTATTTAACATAAATATTTACAAAAGCTTAGGCTTTTAGTATACACTCCAACAGATTTTTCCAAAATTGCAGCCCCTATGACAGTTCTCACCAAAAAGAACAAAAGGTATGAATGGACAGATGACTGTGAGAAGCGTTTCATAGAATTAAAAAGGAGACTGACTAGTGCTCCGATCCTTACTCTTCCGGAATGTGACAAGGGCTTCGATATGTACAGCGATGCCTCCATATTAGGACTGGGAGCTGTACTCATGCAAGACGACAAGGTCATTGCCTACGCCTCTAGACAACTTAAAGAGCATGAAAAGAATTACCCCACCCATGACCTAGAACTAGCAGCCGTGGTCTTTGCGCTCAAAACATGGAGACATTATTTATATGGAGCTCAGTGTAAGATTTATACCGACCACCAGAGTCTGAAATACTTCTTCACACAGAAAGACCTGAATATGAGACAACGTAGATGGCTCGAACTAGTCAAAGACTATGACTGTGAGATCTTTTATCATCCAGGAAAGGCGAACAAAGTGGACGATGCACTCAGCAGGAAGTCCTGTGCCACCTGATGTCGCTATTCAAAGTTCGAGGACAAACTTTCTATGAGGTATGGGGTACTGTAACACCCATGAATTTCTTAAGCTATAATACGTAAATGTTCTCTTGTAGAATAAAAAGGGAGATAAGAGAGAACCAAAAAGATATAAAAGAAAAGGAGTTGGTCAAGGATTGAACCTTGAACCTTTTTAAATCTAATAATAAGCTTTAAGGATTAAGGAATGACCACTAGGCCATCATAAGTATTGTTGACTAGAGAATGGAAATTTGTAGATAAAGGTAAAAGTATCATTAAGAGAAGGAAGCAAGAAAACATCAAGTAGCTTTCTTCCTCCTTCTCTTGATTAAGAGAATAACAAGAAAAAGACAAATTGTCTTCTTCTCTTTTCTTCCTTCCATTTTCGTGGGAATAAAGAAGAAGAGGGATTGGGGGAGCTAAGGGGGATGAATGGAGATATTCTTCATTAAGAAAAAAAATAAGAAATGAGTTAATAAGGAAGGGAAAGCAAAACTTATCTTTGCTTCTTCCTCCCACTTAACATAAGAGAGAAAAAGGGAAAGGGATTTCATTTTCCTTCTTCCTTTCCTCACCATTGCCGAACCTAAAGTCTCCCTCTTCCAAACTTCTGAAATCCAACTAAGTTTTCTTCCTAAGGAAAACTAAACCTCAAGAAGAAGTCCTTAAGATCTACTTCCTACAAGCAAGAGAAACAAAGGAAATACTAGAAGGAGGAGCTCTCTTCTTCTTCTTCACAAGGGTATCTTTATCTTAAGAAAAGACCAAGCAAGAGGAAGTAAGCATCCCCTCACCTGTGGTACAAGTGGTTATGTGATTTTCCTTTAAGTTTAGATGGCTTAAAAACCTAGGGTTTTCCCTTGAAACTTTCGGCCATGATGAGTTACAAGGCCTAGGAAAACTTGAACACAACCCTAACATGTTCATAATTTCCCTTATGATGTTTTTATGCTTGTATATTGTTTATAGCTAGATTTCATACTCTTGAAACTTTCGGCCATGACAAGTTTTAAGGCATAGGGAAAGCTTAAATTCAAATCAACATGCTTATGATCTTTCTTAGGATGTGATATGAATATTCCTTGGTGTTTCCATGTTTGTATGTTGCTTGGAATTAGGTGAATCTTACCCTAGGGTTTCGGCCATGAAGAGATTTAAAACCCTAGGAAAGCTCAAACTCAAAACTAACATGCTTATGATCTTTCCCATGACATGATAGGAATATTTTCATGTTGTTACATGCTAAGTATGTTGCTTGGAATTAGGTGAACCTCACCTTAGTGTTTCGGCTATGAGAAGATTGAAAATCTATGGAAGCTTAAACTCAAATCCAACTTGCTTAGGATCTTTCTTATGATATGATATGAAGATAACTTGAAGTACTTATGATTGCATGTTGTGTTAAAAACTAGGCTTTCATGTTTTGAACATTCGGCCAAGATAGGATTAGAGGCTTAGGCAAGCTTAAACTCGACCCTAATTTGCTAATGTTCTTCCCTATGATATGAGATGAAGTTACCATGATATTATTATGTGTTGTGTTTGGTTAGAGTTTAGTCCCACACTTCATGACTTTCGGCCACATCATGGGTTTTAGACCTAGGAAGCCTAGAACCTAAACTCTATATGCTCATGTTGTTCCTTATAATAGATGTTATGACAATTGTTTAGGGTTCACATGTTTATATGCTATTTAAACCTAGATCTAGAACTTGCATGTTTCGGCCACATCATGAACTTTAGGCCTAGGAAGCCTAGAACCTAAACTCTATATGGTCATGTTGTTCCTTATAATAGATGTTATGACAATTGTTTAGGGTTCACATGTTTATATGCTATTTAAACCTAGATCTAGAACTTGCATGTTTCGGCCACATCTTGAATTTTAGGCCTAGGAAGCTTAGAACCTAAATTAAACATGCTTATGAGGTTCCTTATGATAAATGTTATGAAATGGATCTATGGTTCACATGTTTTATGATTGCTTGCAACCTAGGTGACCACTTGCATGTTTCGGCCACCCATAGTAGTTGATGATTGAGACCCAATTACAACTCATTATGTGCTTCACTTTGTCATGATATGAATTAGGAGATGCTAACTTATATTCCATACATGATTATGTTTCCCATGATAGGTTATATGCTCGTTTATGTATGCTTATGAATATTTTATGATAAGGTCTCCTATGATATGCTATATACTCAAGTATGTATGCTTTATGAAAGGACAAGTAAAGGCCTAAGAGATGCTTCCCTATTTGTGGGGACTAAGAGCACTCTTTATGATATGCTAAGTGAAAGGTCTAAGAGTTGCTTCCCTATCAAGTGAGACCAAGAGCACTCTTCATGCTATGATAAGTTATGAATGACATGAACATGATATGCTATGAATGACATGAACATGATATGCTATGAATGACATGAACATGATATACTATGAATGACATGAACATGATATGCTATGAATGACATGAACATGATATGCTATGAATGATATGAACATGATATGCTATGATAAGTTATGTACATGACATGTATTTTACTTTGTATGGCTTGTACCAAAAGGGTGGGCTCCTTATGCGCCCCTAGGTTGATGGACTAAGAAACGGGCCTAGTAAAGGGTGGGCTCCTTACGTGCCCCTAGGTCGAGCTACAGGCCTAGTTTCCTAGTAGGTTCAAGACTAGCTACCTTGGGTTTACTTAGGATGCGCACATTTATGTATGTATGTGGTACTAAGCAGGGCCCCTCATGTTGAGATTATTTTTAAGTACTATATGATATTGTTTTCAAGACATTTAGCACATGATATGAAGCATGTTTTGAAAAGCATCTTGCACATGACATTACACATGATTTTAAAGGACATCTTGCATATATGTTTATGATATGGAATAACAGGAGATGATACTCACTCACATGTTATGATAGGATGTTCTTTATGCTGTAATATGATATGTCATGATGCTTATATCCATGTTATGATAGGTTATGATGTTTACATTACATTATGATATGATTGTCATTTATGCCATTATAAGTTTATGCCATTATATGATGATTACTTCATGCTATGATATGATACATTTATGCCATGATATGATGTCATTTTATGCTATGATCTGATTGTCATTTATGCCATGATATGATGCTTATTTTATGCCATGATAAGATTTTAACTTATGCTATGATATGAGTTTCATTCATGCTATGATATGTAATATGATTACTCTTATATGAGGTTTACGATTTTTGTGAGTAGGAAAGGATCTTACTGAGCCTTGTGTGCTCATAGCTTACTTTCCTTGTACCACAGATAAAGGAAAAGGATGGATAAACTAAAGGAGCAGCAGGAGGGGCAGTAGATGTGTGTGGTGGTGGCTTGGCAAGAAAGAAAGACCTGCTTATTTTATGTTGATGACTTACATGATCACTTTTACTTACGCTTATGTTAGGAATGGATAATTATGACTCTTTAAGTTTATAACTATGCTGAGCATATTGGTATGATTAGTTGTGATTTAAATGAACAATTACTTCCGCTGTTTTAAAAATCATAAAAACTATTATGTACGTACGTTATGTATAATAGAAGGTAACCCCGCCTCCACTAAGCAGGAGGGGCGGGCGTTACAGATCATAAGTCTCATAATGCCTAGATAGATATGCATGATCCCTTAGTTTAGGACAAAACCAAATTTACATCTCACAAAGAATTATAAGGTGACTTGTATGCATTTTAGTACACATTAGATACAAGTGAGATGTTAGGATGGTGAACAAAACTCAAGATGTTGATTTAGTGCATCTTGTTGAGTTTTAGGTTCATTAAAACACATAGTTATGTGTCTTCCAATCATTGGGAAAGCTAATGTATAAGTCATGTGTATTGAGCTAAAAAAATATGGTTGGATATTGGTTTTGAAAATTATTTTAAAATGTTTTTGGGAAACCTTGGTGAAGACTATCTTTTGATAGTAATCATTATTGAATAGTTAGACACAAACTTGAAGAAAACACTAAAGTTTTTGCAAGTTTTCAAATTTGTGTCAATCTTTGAAAATAAGAAGTATTTTCATAGAAAACTATTTTTTCTTGATAAAAAATACCCTAAATAATGTCTACATGAATTTTCATGATTTTTAGAATTTTGTAGAATTTTCGGGGAGTTTCTGAATTTCGCTGGAATTGAATTTCAGGAAATCAGAAACCCAATCGATCAGCCGATCGATTGGGATGGGTTCAATCGATCAACCGATCGATTGGGAAGTCATTTCCCGCGAACAGAAGGGTATTGAATCGATCAGTCGATCGATTGACCTAGGCTGGATCGATTAGTGGATCGATTCAGAGGGTGTTTCTGCAAGCAGTAGATTGCGGAATCGATCAATGAATCGATTGAAGTGATTTCAATCTATTGAGTCCCAACTTCATTCGATTAGAAAGTTTGATTTTTACCTGAAAAGCCTGATTTCAGCACTTCAAGTCACTTCGAGTCCCAATAACCATTCCAAACCCCTTGGAATACATCTGTAGACATTTAGGGGGAGTTTTCATGATGAAAACAAGTATGGATTAGTTAAAAGAAACCAAAGTGAAGTTTAGGATAATGTTTAGTTTCAATTCTGAATTTTGGAACCTTAAAACTTCAAGTTTTGGTTTTCAAGGGTCATTAACCATTCCTAACCCTTTGGCATACACTTGTATCCATTTAGGGGGAGTTTTCATATTGAAAGCAAGTATGGAGTGGTTAAGGTAGACTTAGGTGAAGTTTAGGTTGAGGTTTAGCTTCTTTATTGAATTTTGATCCTCAAAACTTTGAGTTTTGGTTTTCCTAATTATTTAGGAACCCCAAGTCATTGTTAGTGCAATGATAGAAATTTGACCATATTTCTAGGGGGAGTTACTCCTTGAAAACATAAAAATCTTTTCAAAGACCTTAGAAGGGGGTTAAACCTTCGTGATGAATTAATACTCAGGGTCGAGTATTGGAAAGCAATGGAAGATTGATTATCTTCATTGCTAGGATAATAAATGCTCTCGGCTGAGCATTGTGGAGTAGATTACTGCTCAAAGGGGAGCATTAGGTTAATGAAGGGGATCAAACCTTCATTGGTTAAGTGGAAAATGCTCTCGGATGAACATTGTGAAGACGATTACTGCTCAAGGGGGAGCATTGAATACAATGAATGGGAGTTTCATTGGGAAGTTGATGCATGCTCTAGGATGAGCATTGTGAAGTGAAGTAGAGCTCAAGGGGGAGTTTTGGAGACAATGAAGAATATGAGATCTTCATTGTGGGGTTGTTAACAACATGTGAGGTTGTAAACAATGAAGAGTTAACTCTTATGGAGAAGAGTTTGTTTTCTGATTTGATGTGTGACAAAGGGGGAGAATGGAAGGTTAAGTTAGGTCTTCATCCCAAGCAGAGGGAGTTTGACCTCTAGGAAAGGGAGAGAATGAAGGAAACCTTCATTCATGCTTTGTCATAAGAGGATTAAGGCTATGAGATTTAGCCTTGGTATAGAGAAGAGATTAAGGCTATGAGATTTAACCTTGGTACAGAGAAGAGATTAAGGCTATGAGATTTAGCCTTGATATAAAGAAGAGATTAAGGCTATGAGATTTAACCTTGTAATAAAGAAGAGGTTAAGGCTATGGGATTTAGCCTAACTTAGAGGAATTGTCAAACATCAAAAAGGGGGAGATTGTTGGGGAAATTTCCCTAGGTCATATTTGACCAGTTTGACTAAGCTTGAGTTGAGTCAAGCTTAAGTCGGGAATTGAGTTTTGATGTTTGACAATGTATGGAGATTGCTGGAGCAATCATCTGATTGTGGAAATGGTCAAGGGATTGACCAGGTTGATGAAAAGACAAGTCAAGTGGGTCAGTGTTGACCGGAGACTTGATCGGGTAAGTCATAACTAGAGTTTAGGCAATGGAAAAGTCCTAACTGGAGTTTAGGCATCTGGGAAAGTCCTAACTGGAAGTTAGGCAAGAGAGAAGTCAAGTAGGTCAAGGTTGATAGGAGACTTGACTGGGAAAGTCCTAATTGGAGATTAGGCAAAGGTAAGTCCAACAGGAAGGTTGGCAAGAGTGAAAATCTAAGTAGGTCAGTGTTGACCAGACTTGGTGGTGAAAGTCCTGATAAGTGAGATCAGACAATTGGAAAGTCCTAGTATAGCTAGGCAAAGGGAAAGTCTTGGTGAGGAGCTAGGCAACTGGAAAGTCCAAGTGTGATCTTGGCAAAAGGAAAGTCCTGGTAAGGATCCAGGCAATTGGAAAGTCCAAGTGTGATCTTGGCAAAAGGAAAGTCCTGGTGAGGAGCTAGGAAATTGGAAAGTCCAAGTGTGATATTGGCAAAGGTTGTAAGTCCAAGCATGTGGTCTTGGCTAGGTAAGTCCTAGTGTGACTTGGCGAGGAGAACCCGACAACTAGGATGAGGCCGATGGAAGCTCCAGAAGGCAAGGCGTAAAGGATGGGGAGATATCCGAGGGACGCAAGGCTGATGGAGGAGGCTAGTTCGAGGTTGATCGGGAGTAGCCAAATGCTTGGAGTGCAAACCCAATAGGTCACGGTTGACTGAGAGTTGTGTTTGGGAAGCTGGACTTGAGTTTGAGTCAAGTCCAGGGTGTTCAATCGATTGGGCGATCGATTGAACATGCTCCAATCGATCAGCCGATCGATTGGAGTGTGCGGTGATTGTTAAAATGGTCCAATCGATCGGCCGATCGATTGGGGTTAGGAAATCGCGAGCACAGAAGCTCTCCCAATCGATCGGTAGGTACAGTTGAGCTCCAGAACGTACAGTTTACGTTCCTGGGTGAGAACTATTCTCAAGTTCCTGTACCATTCCAGGAAATTCGCTCCGTTGAGCTTGTCCTTCTCAAGGACAGATCGCAGGGAGAAGGAATTCGTGTTCGACGTTATGGTTATCTACAACAGAAAAATTTGCAGAAATAAATATCATATTCTTTAAAAATCATTTAATTAGGCCTTTAACTAAATGATGCTCCCACTGAATACTATAATTCATGTGGGACAAGATCCACATCATACTAACCCTTGAGTTAGCTTTGGCTAATACGCCCAAGGCTTAGTATGATCGGTAGGTAACGATTACCAATTACATCTCTATGCAACTCTTGTTTATAGGATCAAGATCCATATTTATATTAAAACTCGAGTTAGCTTTGGCTAATACGCCCGAGAGTTAATATAAACGTGATTTTGTCCTACCTTTCCAACTATTGGAAGAATACCTATAGTTGACTCGATCCAACCGAGTAACTAGGAATACTCAATCTAATTGAGTTTGTATTCACCCATGCGTTGATAGGCGGGACCAAGATTGTCCCTCCGTACCCCTACCAAGATAATATGTATTGCTCTGCTTTGGCAGATTCAACAATACATGTGATCGAGGTAGTGATAGGTATCACGGCACGGTTAGGCATTAGAGTTGAGTCAATTGAGATCTAATCTAATCGAAAGGGATGCATCTTGTGCACGACTTAGATCTAATCTAATCGCAAGGGTGCATCATGTGCACGACTTAGATCTAATCTAATCGTAAGGCACTAATTAATTAACTACTTATTAAATATGCATCACATACACTAGCAATTAATTAATCTATTTGTGATTTAGTCATGGCCCTACTACGATCTTCTCAAGCCAATGAGAAGATCGATTGGTCAACCTAGGGTCAACAACTTCTCCAAGCTCATCCCTTTGACCACCTTGTGTTGCTCGTGCCCACCTCGGAACTCCGTCTCGTGTGGACCCTCCACCGCTCCAATTTGTACATTACAATTTGAAACTCGAGTTACATTCGAGTCTAAATCTAATTTACAACAAGAATATAAGAGAAGGCACGACGCGCAGGTCACGAATATAATACAACACTCGCAAACACATAACGGCACGCAGGCCGTATTATGAATTACAACACAATCCAATCATATTGGGTTTTTGGGCCATGACTATCACAAAATTAATATATAATTCAAAATTATATATTTTTCATAATTTTCTGTAATTTTAAAATTAATTTTTTACAATTTTTACGAGTAAAATTTCCCGGCAGACCCGTTTAGCGGTTTCGGGCGCAATCGCGGAACGGATCCCCTTGCGGGGCCAGGGGCAGCACCCCTACCCGTGATCTAACCATCACGAGGGTTCCTTTGCGATCCAACAGTGCCTAAACCCACTGTCCCAAAACGATTTGGGCCGAGGCATTGCCGTTTCGGAAAAATCTTCCCGGCGGGTTCGTTTTTAGCGATTTCGGGTGCAACCGCGGAGCAAATCCCCTTGCGGGGTTAGGGGCAGTACCCCTACCTGCGATCTAACCATCGCGAGTTGCTCCTAAGCGATCTAATGGCACCCAAGCCCGCTGTCCCAAAAATTTTGGGGCGAAACGAAGCCGTTTTGGAAAAATCTTTCCGGTAGCCGAAGCCTACAAGTGCCGAGACACTTGTGCTTCGCTTCTACGGAAATATTACCTATAAAACTCGAAAAACATAATTTTACAGAAAATTACAGAAACTTTAGTTTTCATAAAACCAAAAACAAACACGTACAAGCCTTGCACATGGCTCTGATACCACTGTTGGGTTTTTCGGGCCGCGAAAACCGCTTTTCGCGTCGCGGAAACCCCGAATCACCCATAGCCGTAGATCCGTGCAAGGAAAACCGAACGAAAATTCCGAGTACGAGTTTTACGTATCTTTTGGATCTACTCCTAGATCTACATGTTAAGAGCTTTACCCTTGTTGCGTGCCCTTTCGCGTTCCCGCTCGTCCAAGGAGTTGCCGGATCTCTAGACCGTCAAGGGTCGGTCCTCTAGAAGTATCCACACGGACACGTAGGTGGAGAAAAACCTCACACAAAGGTGTGCTAGCACCTTAGTGAGATTCGGCCAAAACAAGGAGGAGAGGGAGAGGGAGAGCTTGAGAGGAAGGAGGAAGAAGATACTCTCTAGAATGAAAAAATCAATTCCCATTCAAAACCAAAGTGGCCGGGCACTTCCCTTGTGTAACTCCCCATTAAATGCAATTAATGTGAAGTAATTAAGAAAATAGCTTTGTAACTTCCATGAGGTGGCAACCATGATGATGTGGTGCATCATCATTGGTCCACATCAATGCCAACTCACCAATGAGGTGGCATAAAGTCAAGTCAAACTTGACTTTTAAACTTCCTCTCAAGTCAAGTCAAACTTGACCAAATCTCTTCCATGGTTGATCTAATCTAACCATTTGATTCAAGCCAACTTAATATAATGAATCTAATTCATTAAATTAAGTTGATTTAATGAGTCATAATCTAAATTAGACTCATTGAATACATGAATCAACTTGAGTCCAACTCAAGTTAGCCCAATTAGGATTACTCTTAATCCAATTTGATTCATCAAATGAATCTAATCCTCTTGGTTCATCATATGAACCTAATCTCCATCTAATTGTCCTTAGTGTGTGACCCTATAGGTTCTTGTAATGTTGGCAATGCCCTAAACACATTTAGGAGCATAAGTAATGAGCGGTATCTAGCAACACATCATTACTACCCAAGTTACAAGAATGTCGAGATCCGACATTACCTTGTGACTACCAATTGTGACTCCTCACAAAATAATGACACGTGTCCTTCTATCCTAGACATCTAGATTGATCAATATGAGGCATAGACCGTGTCATCCTCTAATCAATCTAAATCTTGAACCCCAAGTAGACTCACTCAATCAAATGAGCTCAACATCTCATGTTTACTCATTTGGGCATGGCCATGCACTTAGTGGTCTCACTCTATCAAGAATATTGATGTCGCTCCCGTCATATAGGAGGGATAGATCCCATCTACATCACTCACATCCCTCTGCATAATTTGTTACATACTCGGTAATCGCCTTTATAGTCCACCCAGTTACGGGTGACGTTTGACGAAACCAAAGTACATAACTCCTTATGTAGGGATCCATGGTGACTTCAGGTCTAAGGACTAATAGTCATACTAATAGCCACATGAGAAAGTATATGACACTCATATAACGATCCATGATACTTTCTCATGGCGGGTCATTCAGTATACATTCTCCAATGTATACCCATGTGTCAGCTTGATATCTCTATATCCATGACTTGTGAGATCAAGTCATCGAGCTGACCTACATGCTAGTCTTATTGCATTAACATTGTCCCTGAATGTTAATACTCGACTAGGAATGATTTAGAGTAGTGTTCCCTATATCATCTCACTATCGATTCAACTAATCGATTGATATAGGTATGAACCTTCTACTCAAGGACGCTATTATACTAGTCTATTTGGCACTAATACAAATAAGTATAATAACCAAACAAATGCCTTTATTAATATACAAGAATATGATACAATGAGTCCATACAATCATCAAATGATTGGCTCTAGGGCTCTAACTAACACTTCGTGGTCTCACTCTATCAAGAATATCGATGTCTCTCCCGTCATATAGGAGGGATAGATCCCATCTACATCACTCACATCCCTCTGCATAATTCGTTATATACCCAGTAATCGCCTTTATAGTCCACCCAGTTACGGGTGACGTTTGACGAAGCCAAAGTACGTAACTCCTTATGTAGGGATCCATGGTGACTTCAGGTCCAAGGACTAGTAGTCATACTAATAGCCACATGAGAAAGTATATGACATTCATATAACAATCCATGATACTTTCTCATGGCGGGTCATTCAGTATACATTCTCCAATGCATACCCATGTGTCAACTTGATATCTCCATATCCATGACTTGTGAGATCAAGTCATCGAGTTGACCTACATGCTAGTCTCGACGCATTTACATTGTCCCTGAATGTTAATACTCGACTAGGAATGATTAAGAGTAGTGTTCTCTATATCATCTCACTATCGATTCAACCAATCAATTGATATAGGTAAGAACCTTCTACTCAAGGATGCTATTATACTTAGTTATTTGGCACTAATACAAGTAAGTATAATAACCAAAACAAATGCCTTTATTTATATACAAGAATATGATACAACGAGTCCATACAACAATCATCAAATGATTGGCTCTAGGGCTCTAACTAACAATCTCCCACTAGCACTAGTTGTTGGTTGCTACTCGGAAAACCTAATGGTTCCTCTGTACAAAAATTTTATACAAGATCTGAACCTTTCCTAGCTACCATGTGTTCTTTTAAATTAAACTTGGATCGCCTGCGGAACTTAACACGTTTGATCCCAAGTTTAAATTATATGTTCTTTTAGGTTTAGATTTGGATCTCCTGCGAAACTTAACACGTTCGATCCAAATCACCTAGGTCACAAAGTTGATTAAATATTAATTTCCAAATTTGGCTTCCAGGACTGCATGGCGAGGCACATGACCTTCTTGGATAAGGGAGCAACCACCACCGCCTAGACAAAGCCTTTTAAGGAAAGTTAATATTTAATTTCCTTAAATAACTCTAGGTTAACCAAAAAGAACAATCGAAGCACAAGTTCGAAAAGAAAACAAAAGAACACAACATCGAAAACTAATTCGAAACCTAGAATCACATGCCTCTTGTATTTGGTATTTTTACAAAGAAATAAAACTAGTATGATGCGGAAAACAATTACTAGTTATACCTTTCTTTGTGAACTTTTAATAACCTCTTGATCTTCTACCGTATTCCTCTTCTAACCTTGGACATTGTGTGGGCAATGATCTTCCGAGATGAGAACCACCAAGGCACCATATTCTTCCTTCCTTCAAGTTTCGGCCAAGCAAAAACTTTCAAAGGATGAAGAACTTTTTCCACCAACCAAGCTCCAAGGGATGCAAGAAACAAGCCTCCTTTCTCTCCTTTTCTCCAAGCTAGATCCGACCACTTCTATGTCTCCAAGAGGTGATGAAGTCTCGACCACAAGAAGGAGAAGAGAGAAGGGGAAGGGGAACCTCTAGGGGTCGGCCACACCTAGGAAGAAAATAGAGGAAGAAAAAGAATAGAGTCGTTGGCCATTAAGGCACCTCTACCCCCTCTTTTATAATCCTTGGTCTTGGCAAATAAGAATATTTTAATAAAAACTTCCTTAATTCTTTTGTCATGAAAAAGAAAAATTAATTAATTAAAAATCAATTTTCTTTTTCCAATTTTCTTGGTCGGTCACTTTCTCCCCAAAACAAGGAAAGTTTTAATTAAAACAAGAATTAAAACTTCCTAATTTGTTTCCGGAAATTTATAAAAAATTTTCCAATAATTTTTATCCCTTCATGATTGGTTAATAAAAAGGAAATTTTATAAATTAAAATATTTCTTTTAAACATGTGGATATTTCCAAAAAGGAAAGTTATCTCTAAAAATTAAAATCTCCTTTCAATCTACAAATAAGGAAAGATATCAAATCTTTTCTTAATCTTTTGTAGAAACTAATAAAAGAGAATTTTTAATTTTTAAACTTTCTTTTAAATTATGAACATGATTAAAAGGAAAGTTTTTACCAAAATTAAAATCAACCTTTTAATCTACAAATAAGGAAAGAGATTTAGCTCTTCTCTTAATCTTTTGTAGAATCTTATAAAAGGAAAGATTTAAATTTTTAAACTCTCTTTTAAATCATGTTATCCACATTAGAAAAATTTTAAAATTAAAATTTCTTTTTATTTTAATAGGGCCGGCCACCTAAGCTTGAGTTCAAGCTAGGGTCGGCCACATGAATTCACCCATGAACCAAGCCATGGCCGACCCTAGCTTGGTCTCCAAGCTAGCTTGGCCGGCCCCTATAGGATGGGTAAGAAGGTGTGTATAGGTGGGTATAGTACTCTATAATTAAGAGGTTACAATAGGGACCGAGAGGAGGAATTGGTTTAGGTCTCCCGATAAAATTAAGCATCCCGTGTTCGCCCCGAACACACAACTTAATTTTATCAATAATAATTCATTCCACTAGAGAACTATTATTGAACTACCGCACCAATCCCAAATTACATTTTTGGGCTCCTTCTTATTATGAGTGTGTTAGTCTCCCTGTGTTTAAGATATCGAATGTCCACTAATTAAGTGAGTTACTGACAACTCATTTAATTAATATCTTAGTCCAAGAGTAGTACCACTTAACCTTATCATCATGTCGGACTAAGTCCACCTGCAGGGTTTAACATGACAATCCTTATGAGCTCCTCTTGGGGACATTCTCAACCTAGATTTCTAGGGCACAATTTCTTTCTATAATCAACAACACACACTATAAGTGATATCATTTCCCAACTTATCGGGCTTATTGATTTATCGAACTAAATCTCACCCATTGATAAATTAAAGAAATAAATATCAAATATATGTGCTTGTTATTATATCAGGATTAAGAGCACACACTTCCATAATAACTGAGGTCTTTGTTCCTTTATAAAGTCAGTATAAAAGAAACAACCTCTAATGGTTCTACTCAATACACTCTAAGTGTACTAGTGTAATTATATAGTTAAGATAAACTAATACCTAATTACATTACGACCTTCCAATAGTTTGTTTCTTTCCATCTTGGTCGTGAGCTACTGTTTATAATTTATAAGGTGCTGATAACATGATCCTCTGTGTGTGACACCACACACCATGTTATCTACAATATAAATTAATTGAACAACTACATTTATCGTAAATATAGATATTTGACAAATGTGATCCTTATTTCTAGATAAATATTTATACCAAAAGCTAGACTTTTAGTATACATCCTATCACTAGTGCCAATCAGTGTAAGCTCTAAGCCCCAATGACCTAGTGTGACCATCATGCTTTCTCTATGCCAAAGCCTTGGTCAAGGGATCTGCGATGTTAGCCTCTGTAGGTACTCTGCAAATCTTCACATCTCCTCTCTCGATAATCTCTCGAATGAGATGGAAGCGTCGTAGTATGTGTTTGGTCCGCTGGTGTGAGCAAGGTTCCTTAGCATGTGCTATAGCTCCATTGTTGTCACAATAGAGCTCAATAGGGTCAGCGATACTAGGAACCACCCCAAGTTCAGTGATGAACTTGCGGATCCAAACTGCCTCCTTTGCTGCCTCTGATGCAACAATGTACTCGGCCTCTGTTGTAGAATCAGCGACTTTGTCCTGCTTCGAACTCTTCCAGCTCACAGCACCACCATTTATGCAAAACACGAACCCTAACTGCGATCGATAATCATCCTGGTCGGTCTGGAAGCTAGCATCACTGTAACCCTTTACAGTTAGCTCGTTATCGCCTCCATATATCAATAAATATTCTTTAGTCCTTCTCAAGTACTTAAGAATATTCTTGACCGCTATCCAGTGAATTTCACCTGGATCTGACTGGTATCTGCTCATCATGCTCAAAGCATACGAGACATCAGGACGAGTACATAGCATGACGTACATGATAGATCCTATAGCTAAGGCATAAGGGATCTGATCCATGCAGTCTCTCTCCTCTCTAGAAGAGGGACCTTGAGTCTTCGAAAGACTCACGTCATGTGACATCGGCAGAAATCCCTTCTTGGAGTTCTGCATAGCAAACCATAGGAGTACCTTGTCAATATATGTACTCTGACTTAGGCCAAACAACCTTTTAGATCTATCTCTATAGATTTGTATGCCTAGAATGCGAGATGCTTCACCTAAGTCCTTCATTGAGAAACAAGTCCCTAGCCAAGTCTTGACAGACTGTAGCAAACGGATGTCTTTCCCAATGAGTAGTATGTCATCCACATACAATATGAGGAAGACAACTATGTCCCCTATAACCTTCTTGTAGACACAAGGTTCATCTTCATTCTTGATGAAACCAAACATTTTGATTGCATCATCGAATCGAAGATTCCAGCTCCGAGAAGCTTGCTTTAGTCCATAAATGGACCTATGCAGCTTGCATACTCTGCTAGTATGCCTTGGATCTACAAAACCCTCAGGTTGTGCCATGTACACATCCTCGAGCAGGTTTCCATTCAGAAACACGATTTTGACATACATCTGCCATATCTCATAGTCATGGTATGCTGCAATAGCAAGCATGATCCGAATGGATTTAAACATCGCTACTAGAGAAAAGGTTTCATCATAGTCAATACCATGAATCTGCTTGAAACCTTTAGCTACCAAGCGACCCTTATAGATAAGTCCATCCATGTCAGTCTTTCTCTTAAAGACCCACTTACACCCAATGGGTTTTACCCCTTCAGGTGGATCAACCAAAGTTCATACTTGGTTGGTGTAATGGATTCCATCTCGGATCTCATGACCTCTAACCATTTCTCAGAATCTGGTCTCATCACAGTTTTCTGATAGGTGGTAGGCTCATCCTCTATGAGCACAACGTCATCATGGTCAGACAAGAGAAATGAGTATCTCTCAGGCTGACGACGTACCCTATCAGACCTGCGAAGAGGTATGTCTACTTGAACTGGTTGTTGTTCCTCAACTCTTTGTGGAACAACATCATCCACAACACTTTGTGGTTCCAGTTCAACTTCCATCGAGGCTTCAGTGCTATTATTCGCATCTTGAACTTCTTCAAGATCGAACGTGCTCTCACTAGTCTTTCTAGAAACAAAGTCCCTTTGTAGAAAGACCACAGTCTTTGCCACAACTACCTTGTGCTGACTGAGAATGTAGAAGTAATATCCCTTAGTTTCCTTGGGATATCCAATAAAGTAGCACTTGTCGAATTTGGGTCCTAACTTGTCTGAGACTTGATGTCGAACGTAAGCCTCACAATCCCAAATCCTCATGAAAGATACCTGGGCATCTCTCCCAGTCCATATCCTATATGGTGTCTTTATCACGACCTTGGATGGAACTCGGTTGAGTATAAAAGCTGTCGTGTCTAGAGCATAGCCTCAAAGAAATGTAGGAAGATCTGTGTGACTCATCATAGACCGTACAATATCTAATAGGGTACGATTCCTCCTTTCGGATACACCATTCCACTATGGTGTTCCAGGAGGAGTGAGTTGGGATAGAATCCCACACTCAGCTAGATAGTCATGAAACTCATGGCTAAGGTATTCTCCACCTCGATCTGATCGAAGTATCTTAATACTCTTGCCAAGCTGGTTCTGTACTTCATTCTTGAATTCTTTGAACTTTTCAAAGGATTCTGACTTATGTGTCATCAAGTACACATAACCATATCTACTGAAGTCATTAGTAAATGTGATGAAGTACCTATAACCGCCTCTAGCAGCGACATTGAAAGGGCCACATACGTCACTATGTATAAGTCCTAACAAATCAGTCACTCTTTCGCTATGCCCACTAAAGGGAGTCTTGGTCATCTTGCCTAGTAGGCATGACTCGCACGTCTCATAAGATTCAAAATCCATGGAGATATCCTCCAACTTCCATTCTGGAATCTGAATAGGCTGTAGAACTCCTCCTGGTCTCTGATGTTCTGCCTTGACCCTCTGACAGGTTAGACAGGTGCTGACATATCTAGCGATGTCTCTTTTCATTCCAGGCCACCAAAAACGTCTCTTCAAGTCCTGGTACATCTTAGTGGAGCTAGGATGCATCGCATAGGGAGTCCTGTGAGCCTCATCTAAAATCTTTCTCTTTAGTTCCTCCTGATCCGGAACGCATAGTCTGTTACCAAAATATAATGCCCCACTATCTGATACTCTAAACTCTCCACCTTCTGATCCTGCTAGTCCTTGCTTGATTTTCTGAATTTCAGGATCCTGTCCCTGAGCTGTCTGGAGGTCACCAAGCAAGGTGGATTCTAATGTCATAGTAAAGAGCTGTCCCACTATAAGTTCGAGACCGAATTCTATGATCTCCTTCTGTAGGGGCGGTGACATGGCAGCTAGGGATAGTAAGGTAGCACTGGACTTTCTGCTAAGTGCGTTTGCTACCTTATTAGCTTTTCCTGGGTGGTAGATGATGTCTATGTCGTAGTCTTTGACCAGCTCTAGCCATCTGCGTTGTCACATATTCAGATCCTTCTGAGTGAAGAAATACTTCAGACTCTGATGATCTGTATACACTCTACACTGAGCTCCATACAAGTAATGTCTCCAAATTTTGAGAGCGAACACGACTGCTGCAAGCTCAAGATCATGAGTAGGATAGTTCCTCTAATAATCCTTGAGTTGTCTGGAGGCATAGGCGATCACCTTGCCACTTTGCATCAGTACGCCACTTTGCATCAGTACTGCTCCTAGTCCCAATTTAGAGGCGTCACTGTAAATATCAAAGCTATCTGTGTTTTCTGGTAGAGTCATAATAGGTGCACTGGTCAATCTCCTTTTTAACTCGCTGAAGCTGTTCTCACAGTCCTCTGTCCACTGAAATTTTCTGTTCTTTTTGGTAAGAGCTGTCAGTGGGGAGGTTATCCTGGAGAAGTCCTCTATGAACTTTCTGTAATAACCTGCTAGTCCCAAAAAACTTCTGATCTCACCTATGGGAGCCCCGTTTGACATCTTGCACTGAAATAGTGCCTTAGAGATCTCGAATCTCTCGTGCCTCGCTTGTCCTTGATATAGTTGATGAAGATGTTCAACCATATCATAAGCGCCCATCAACTCGTGTTGCTTTTGAAGCTCAGAGTTCATGGTCGCGAGCATTAGACAGGACACATCTAATGCGTCATCTTGATGCTTCTTATAAGCATCTTTGTCAGCTCACGTGGCAGTGGCAGGAGGAGCCTCCGGAATAGGCTGCTCTAGGACGTACAGTTTCCTTTCCTGAGTGAGAATGATTATCAAGTTCCTGTACCAGTCCAGGAAGTTTGCTCGGTTGAGCTTGTCCTTCTCAAGGACAGAACGCAGGGAGAAAGAGTTCGTATTCGACGCCATGACAATCTACAACAGAAATAAAAGCAGAAAGTAAATATCATATTCTTTTTATCATTTAATTAGGTCTTTAATTAAATGATGCTCCCACTGAATTCTATAACTCATGTGGGACAAGATTCACATCATACTAACCCTTGAGTTAGCTTTGGCTAAATCGCTCAAGACGTAGTATGATCGGTAGGTAACGATTTACCAATTACATCTCTATGCAACTCTATGTAACGAGTTAGCTTTGACTAATACGCCCAAGATTTAATATAAATGTGATTTTGTCCTATATTCCAACCATTGGATAATGCCTACAGTTAAATTCGATTTAACTAGTTGTACTCAATCAAATTGAGTCTCTACTCACCCATGCGTTGATAGGTGGGACCAAGATTGTCCCTCCGTACCCTACCAAGATAATATGTGTTGCTCTGCTTTGGCAGATTCAACAACACATGTGATCGAGGTAGTGATAGGTATCACGGCATGATAGGCATTTTAGAGTTGATGCGATTGAGATCTAATCTAATCGTAGGGTGCATCTTGTACACGATTTAGATCTAATCTAATCGTTAAGGCGCTAATTAACTACTTTACTAGCATGCATCAAATACACACACACAAGCAATTAATTATACTATTTGTGATTAGTCATGACCCTACTACGATCTTCTCAAGCCAATGAGAAGATCGGATGGTCAACCTAGGGTCAACAGCTTCTCAAGCTCCTCCCTTTGACCACCTTGTGTTGCTCGCGCCCTCCTCGTAACTCCGTCTCGAGTGGACCTTCCACCGCTCCAATTTTGTACATTACAATTTTGAAACTCGAGTTACATTCGAGTCTAAACTAATTTACAACAAGAATAAAAGAGAGGCACGACACGTAGGTCGCGTATCAAGTATACAACACACACAACACAAATGACGACGCGCAGGCCGTAATATGAATTACAACATAAATATTCCAATCAAATTGGGTCTTTTTTAGCCATGACCATTGCAAATTATACATAATTCTAAATTATGTAATTTCCATAATTTTTTATAATTTTAATACTATTTTTTACAATTTTTATGAGTAAAAATTCCCGGCGGTCCCGATTAATGGTTTTCGGGCGCAATCGCAGAACGAATCCCTTGCGGGGTCAGGGGCAGCGCCCCTACCCACGATATAACCATCGCGAGTGTTCCTAAGCCATCCTACAGTGCCTTAGTCCACTGTCCCAAAATGATTTGGGGCGAAACCTTGCTGTTTTGGAAAAATCTTCTCGGTAGTCGAAGTTTACAAGTGTCTAAACACTTGTGCTTCGCTTCTACGAGAAAAATACTCATAAAAATCATAAAAAACCTAAATTTACAGAAAGTTACAGAACCTACATTTTTCATAAAAATGCAAACTAAACTCGTACACGCTTCGCACGTGGCTCTGATACCACTGTTGGGAATTTCGGGCAGTAAAAATCACTTTTTCGCGTTGTGGAAACCCTGATTCCCATGCCACCGGATCCGTGCGAAGTAAAATAATAAAACAAAACATTACGTGTATGAGTTTCTAATTTAGATTTACACTAAATCCACAAAGAAAAAGGATTTACCCTCGATGCGATGCCCTTCGCAATCCCGCTCGTCCAACGGTTCACCGGATCTCGAGATCGTCAAGTGTATGATCCTCTAGAAGTATCCACACAAACAAACTAGGTGGAGAAGACCAAACAAAGGTGTGCTAGCATCTTAGATGGTTCGTCCAAGGAGGAGGAGAGGGAGAGCAAGAAGAGAGGAAGAAGGAGGAATGAATGCCTTGAATGAAAATCAATTTTTCATCCACACCATAAGTGGCCGGCCACTATTGGAGTTGTAACCTCCATTCTCATTTAATGTGGCCATTAAAGAGGAGATTTGTAACCTCCATGAGGTGGCACACACATGTGCTAAACATGATGATGTGACATATCATCATTAGGCCAATTAATGCCAACTCACAAATGAGGTGGCAAATAGTCAAGTCAAACTTGACTCTTCCTCTTCCTCTCAAGTCAAGTCAAACTTGACATTATAACTCTCATGGTTGATCAAATCCAACCAATTGATTCAAGCCAATTTAATATAATGGATCTAATTCATTTAATTAAATTGATTCAATGAGTCATAATCTAAATTAGACTCATTAAACACATGAATCAAATTGAGTCCAACTCAATTAGTTCAATTAGGATTACTCTTAATCCAATTTGATTCATCACATGAATCTAATCCTCTTGGTTCATCATATGAACCTAATCTCCATCTAATTGTCCTTTGTGTGTGACCTTATAGGTTCTTATAACGCTGGTAATGCTCCTAAACCAATTTAGAAGCATAAGTAATGAGCGGTATCTAGCAACACATCATTACTACCCAAGTTATAAGAATGTTGAGATCCAACATCACCTTGTGACTACTAATTGTGACTCCTCACAATATATGACATTGTCCTTCTATCCTAGACATCTAGATTGATCAATGTGAGGCATAGACCGTGTCATCCTCTGACCAATCTAAATCTTGAACTCCAAGTAGACTTACTAAATCAAATGAGCTCAATATCTTATATTGACTCATTTGGGCATGGCCATGCACTTTGTGGTCTCACTCTATCAAGAATATCGATGTCTCTCCCATCATATAGGAGGGATAGATCCCATCTACATCACTCACATCCCTCTGCATAATTCGTTATATACCCAGTAATCGCCTTTATAGTCCACCCAGTTACGGGTGACGTTTGACGAAGCCAAAGTACGTAACTCCTTATGTAGGGATCCATGGTGACTTTAGGTCCAAGGACTAGTAGTCATACTAATAGCCACATGAGAAAGTATATGACACTCATATAACGATCCACGAGACTTTCTCATGGCGGGTCATTCAGTATACATTCTCCAATGCATACTCATGTGTCAACTTGATATCTCTATATCCATGACTTGTGAGATCAAGTCATCGAGTTGAGCTACATTCTAGTCTCGACACATTAACATTGTCCCTGAATGTTAATACTCGACTAGGAATGATTAAGAGTAGTATTCCCTATATCATCTCACTATTGATTCAACCAATCGATTGATATAAGTAAGAACCTTCTACTCAAGGACGCTATTATACTTAGTTATTTGACACTAATACAAGTAAGTATAATAACCAAAACAAATGCCTTTATTTATATACAAGAATATGATACAACGAGTCCATACAATAATCATCAAATGATTGACTTTATGACTCTAACTAACAAACAGAAGCTCTCGCGCGGACACGAGAGCACAGAAAGGTTCTGAATCGATCGACCGATCGATTCAGGCAGTCCCTATCGATCGGTCGATGGATTGGGAAGTGACCGTTGCACAGGTTGCAGGTGATGGATGGCTAGGATTGCTGGGTGCTAACGTGGCAATCAATTGAGGTTGATTTGGATCGATTGGAAGCACTGTATATAGCCTGGGTGGAGCGTTTTCTTCGCTAGTTCTTGGCGAGCTTCATCTGCGATTTTTCATGCGATCTTCACCGAGCTTCTTCCGATCTTCACCGCCAGTTCTTGAAGGCTCTTGGGGTGCATCTCCAAGGTTCAAGAGGCAACCTACATCAGCAAGATCAAGCAAGGAGAGGTTTTATTGTATACCCTTGTGTATTTTCTTCTTGGTTGAGTGATTCTTGTTGAGAGGTGTTTGTGTAAGGCTTCTCCGCCTTCGACTGCAACCGAGAAGTAGTGTTTCATAGTGAAGGTGTGTCCTCGGTGTGTGGATCCTTGGATTATTCACCTCTTCTTGAGGTGGATACCAAGTAAATCCTTGAGTTAGCGTTGGTTGTGTTTGTATTAGTATTCCGCTGCATATTATCAAGACGAACCAACTGACGAAGCAATGAGACGTTATTCACCCCCCTCTAGTGGGCACAAAGATCCCAACAGTCACCTTCTCAAGGAGGTGGATACCAAGTAAATTCAAGGAGTAGCATTGTTGCAGCTGTGTAAACCAAGAAGATCAAGAAATTAAAGTGAGCTATTCACCCCCCCTTCCCTCTAGCTCAATCGGTCCCATTATGTGATATCAGAGTAAGGTTTCTTTTGAGGACTCACATCCAAGGAAGCACAAGTTTTAGAGTTACAAGATGTCGTTGAAAGAGGGACATAACACCTCTCGACAGCCATTCTTCGAAGGCAACAATGTTGCTTACTGGAAGAGGTGCATGGAGCATTATCTCATGACCAAAATCAACATGTGGTTCTCAATCATGGAAGGTCTCATGGCACCAATAGAGGATGGGAAGATTCTTGAATCGTCAAAATGGATGGGTGAACAAAAATTGAAGGCTCATGCTAAAGTTAAGGTAATCATGACTCTTTAGTATGGTTTGAGTTCAGAGCAACTCAACAAGATTAGACCATTCAAGAGTGCTAAATATTTATGGGACAATCTCATTGAGCTGAATGATAGCACCAAGGATTTAAGAATTACAAAAAGAGATCATCTAATAAACCAACTGCAGAATTTCATAATGAAGAATGGAGAAATGGTAGGTTCATTACATGGGAGATTCAAGGACTCCTAAATGATCTTCATTCAATTGGAGAAAGTGTGGAGAACCGAGATCTTATAAGGTATGCACTAAAATCCTTCCCAAGAAACTCATTATAGTCATCAATGGTGGATGCATATAAGGTTTCAAGGGACTTGTTAATGGTAAAGTTAAATGAATTATTTTGTAAACTTGAATTGCATGAGCAAGATAATGCAAGCCATAAGAAAAATATAGTATTGGTTGTAGGTGAAAAGAGCAAGAAGAAGCACAAAGAAAATAAGGAGAAGAAGGAAGAGTCCTCTTCTGAATCTGAGCAAGTTAATGATAGTGATAGTGATAGTGATGAGGAGCTATCGTCAAGTGAAATGGAAAATTTGGTCCGCAAGATGATGAGACGCTCAAGGAAGTTTGATAAGAAAGATATCAAGAAGATCTTTAATGATGACAAAAGAAAAGGTAAACCTCTTATTGATTCAAATTCTAAAACTGATGTAATTTGCTATGAATGTAATAAAAAGGGACACTACAAAACAAAGTGTCCAAAATTGAAGAAACAAGAATAAAAGATTAAGAAGAAGAAGAAGAAGAAGAAGAAGAAGAAGACCCTGAAAGACATATGGGATGAACAAGCTTATCGAAAGAAGATGAAAGGAAGAATTTAAGTGACATGACACTCATGGCCTTAAGCTATGTGAAAGATAGTGAAGGTGAAGATTGGGAGAATGTTGAATCTTCAAGTGAATTATCATCTAGTAATGATGAAGTAATTTCTCCCAAGCTTGATAAGATGTATGCTACCATTGCATGTTTAACTAATACTCTAGCAAAATCAAAAGATAATGTTAGAAAGTTACAAAATGAATTAAAATCATTTAAGAATGAAATTGTACCATGTGAAACTTGTATGCATCATGAAAATGACATGAATAAATTTGATGACCTTAAGAATGAGAATACATCTTTGAAATTACAAGTTGATGATCTTAGAGGTGCTTTAGAAAAGTTTACTTCAAGATCTAAATATTTGGACATTATTCTAGAAGCTAAAAGGGGTGTTTACAATAAAGCGGGTTTAAGGTTTCAATCACAAGATAAAGAAGTCAAATTTATGTCTTTAGTTAGTAGAAATCATACTTCAAGGGTTAAAATTGTGCAAGCTTGGGTACCCAAGCAATTTATTGTTGATGCCACTGGATCCAAAGTTTAGGTATCAAAACATTTAGTTCATCGTGTTTGAACAGGCACGCGCTGAGGGGGAGCATTCAACCATATGGTTCATAGATAGTGGATGCTCTAGGACCATGGCAGGACAAAATTCTCATCATTTAGATACAAAAGTAAAGATACCATTTTTTTTTTGTAATAGTGGTGAATTAAAAGTCATTAGAATTGGAGATATTAAAATTTTTGGAAATTTTATGATAAAAAATGTTTTATTAGTGAAAGGCATGACTTTTAATCTTCTAAGTGTTAGTCAACTATGTGATTTAGGTTATAGAGTTGAGTTTAACTCATCTCAATGTCTAATTAAGCATAGTGAACTAAACACCATTATGCTCATAGGCCATAGAAAATAAAATATTTATTAAGTTGATTTATTTGGTGCTATTAATGTGTTTGGTAAGTGTCTTATGTCTAAAGAAGAGGAGACTTAGCTTTGGCACTGGAGACTTGCTCACACCAACATGAGGAATATCAAAAGACTTTCAAAGTAAAAGTTGGTGTAAGGATTGCCAAAGTTGAAGTTTCAAATGGACAAAATATGTGATGCATGTCACATGGGTCGGCAACCAAAGCTACCCATAAAAGTAAAAATGTTGTAAGTATTTTAAATGCATTGGAGTTCATTCACATGGATTTGTTTGATAGTAGTAGATATGTTTCTTTAAATGGTAGTAGGTATGCTTTGTGATTGTAGATGATTACACTAGATATACATGGGTATTTTTCTTGAAATATAAGGATCAAACTTTAGATACCTTGATTGCTTTTTGTAAAAGGGTAGAAAATTAAAAGAATCATAAGATAAACAAAATAAGAAGTGATCATGGAGGTGAATTTGAAAATGATAGGTTCACAAGTTTTTACATGGAAAAATGTTATAAACATGAATTTTCCACGCCTAGGAATCTTCAATAAAATGGAGTTGTTGAAAATAAAAATAGGATTTTACAAGAGGCCGCTAAGAGCATGTTAAATGAATATTCATTTCATAGCTACCTACGGGCCAAAATAATTAATACGACTTGTTATGTACAAAATTGAACATTAATACATAGGTTTTTAGGAAAAACACCTCATGAGTTATAGTTTGGTAAACCACCTACAATTAAACATCTTAGAGTATTTGGATGTAAGGTTTACATTTTAAACACCAAAGATTAATTAAGAAAATTCTCCACTAAGGTAGATGAGGGTATTCTTATAGGTTACTCAAGTTATAGCAAAGTATATCAAATTTACAATAAAAGATCTAAATTAGTTGAAGAATCATTAAATGTTGTATTTGAAGAAAATCCTCCATCAAATCCTACTAGAACAAATGATGAAGAATTATAATTTGGGTTATAGAGATTAACATTAAACGAAAGAAATGATCAACGGAGAGAAAACCAAGAGAGTGATGGTGAGAAAATTGAAACTTTACCACTTGAATATGAAATTATAACAAATCAAGAATTAAGACCTACTAGGATTCATGTAAATCATCCATTCAATCAAGTAGTAGGAGATATTACACAAGGAGTGAGAACTCGATCTTACTTTAGAAATGAAGGAAGTCAAGTAGCCCTAATCTCTCAAATTGAACCAAAAATCATTGATGATGACTTGCTTGATCCGGATTAGATTTTAGCAATGCAAGATGAATTATCTCAATTTGAGAGAAGTCAAGTTTGGGATTTAGTTTCTAGTGTTGGGACATTCCAGAGCTAGAAGGGGGAGGGTGAATAGCTCGTCTCACTTTGCTTGCTTTGTCGATGTTGATTTGCAGCGGATAAACTCAAAAAAGCTCCCAATGCTAATAAGTAGGGTTTACTTGATATCCACCTCAAGATGAGGTGACTAATCCAAGAATCCACACATGAGCACACTCTCCACTATCAAAGACACTCTTTCTCAGAATAATTCGGAGGTGGAGAAATCTTGTACAACATAAGAACAAGAATACAACTCTAAGCAAGAAGTAAATGTAAGAATACAACTTAAAACCTCTTCTTGCTTGATCTCTTATTGTTTGTGAATGCCTCTTGTAAGCTTGGAAGTACAACAACACTTCAACCCTAAGCTTTCAAGAACTGTGGGTGAAGATCTATGAGCTTGGTCAGTAGTTGTGGAGAAGAGATGAGGCATTTGAACTCGCCAATGACTTTATCTCTACTCTTTTAGGGTTTCCAATCGATTATCATGTCAAATCCGAGCAATTCCAGTCGTCCAAAGCTCACAACCTATGTAACAGTCATCTTTTAATTGATCAGTTGATCGATTGGGGGTAGCTGCATCGATCAGTTGATCGATCCAGAATCCTTCTATGCTATCATAGAAGTCCTCGAAATTGATTGACTAGTCAATTTCAATTTTCCTTGTGTCATTGTGAGAAGACCTTCTCCAATCGATCGACTAGAGTGTCTCAATCGATCGGCTGATCAATTGGAGAGCACATTGTGCTCTTGTAAAGTTCCTCAATCGATCAGTTGATCGATTGAGCTCTGGATGATTGATTGACTCACCTTCTCCCAATCAATAAACTGATCAATTGGGTTCAACCCTAACCCAAGCCTAGGGGTCCCTTGCCCAACATTCGATCAACCTTAACCTGTTGGGACTTCCTTATGCTTAGCATCTGGTCAACCTTGACCTTCTAGGACTTTTCTCCCATAGCCAACCGATTAATTTTGACCCACCTAGACTTGCCATCTCATGCCAAGTGCCTAGTCCTTTATACCACTTGGACTTCCAAACACCAGGTATCTAGTTAACCTTTATCCACCTAGATTTCTTCATGCCTGACTTCACTCATCAAAGCTTTCCTTATACCTAGATTCACTAACTAGGGATTTATATCTAGCTTCACTCACCAGGATTTTTCATCTGCCTAACTTCACTCGCTAGGGCTTTCACCTGACTTCACTTACCAGGATTTCCTCACTACCTAGCTTCACTCATTAGGGATTTTTATACTGTCGGCTTCACTCACCGGGACTTCTCAACTGCCCAACTTCACTCACTGGGACCTTCCACACCAAGTGTTCGGTCAACACTAACCCACTTGGGCTTTCTTTTTCTGCTAACCTTACTGTTGGACTTGTCATTCCCTAATCTCCAGTTAGAATTTTCTGGTCAAGTATTCTGTCAACCTTGACCTACTTGACTTTTGGTGAAACTTTGACCATCAATCTC
The DNA here is from genome assembly GCF_018446385.1 of Zingiber officinale. Taxonomy (NCBI): domain Eukaryota; kingdom Viridiplantae; phylum Streptophyta; class Magnoliopsida; order Zingiberales; family Zingiberaceae; genus Zingiber; species Zingiber officinale. The sequence continues at coordinate 42,722,822 of NC_055995.1, forward strand.
CATATGGACAATTACACCTACAATCTCCATATATTATCCAACTTCAAAATTCAAATATCAAGACTCAAGCTTGAGTCAACTCAAGCTTAGTCAAATTGGTCAACCTTGACCAAGGAAAATTACACCAACAATCTCCCCATTTTTTATGTTTGACAATATATTTAAGTTATGCTAATTTCATAGCCTCAACTTCTTCTTCATGTCAAAGCATGAATGAGGGTTTTCTCCATTCTCCCCCTTAACATAAGGGTTTCATAATCTCCCCCTATGACCATGGAGAATTTCCTAACTTAAATCCTATATTCCCCCTTTTGCACACATAAAAAACTCTTCTCCTTAAGAGTTATCTCATGTTTACAACCTCACTTATTGTTCACAACATCACAATGAAAGTCACATACCCTTCATTGTCTCTAATGCTCAACCTTGGATCATACTTCCATCATACAATGCTCATCCTAGAGTATTCACACACTATAATGAAGATTTCTAATCTTCCATTGTTCTTCAATGCTCAACCTTGAACAATCACGGAAGGTTTACAACCTTCCATTGTTTCGTTAAAAATAAATTCATGTCTTTAAGGAGTAGCTCCCCCTCAAAACATGCTCTAACCTTTTGTCATTGCACCAACAATGACTTGGAATTCTTAAACCTTTAGGAAACCCAAAATTTAGTGTTTTGAGGTTTAAGAATCAATATTTAATGTAAACCTCTGTTGGGTTCTTCGGGCCGCGAAAACCGCTTTTTCGCGTCGCGGAAACCCCGAGTCACCCAAAGCCATGGATCTCGTGCAAAGATTCGTAAACAAAATTTTCGAAAAACCTTTTCTTGTACGAGTTTGTAAAAACTTTAGATCTACACTAAAGTTAAGATCATTACCCTTGTAGCGAAGCCCTTCGCGTTCCCGCTTGTCCAAGATGTGGCCGGATCTCTAGTTGTCAAAGTAGACAACCTCTATATGTATCCACACGGACACAAGTAGAAGGAGATGACCAAAACACAAGGTGTGCTAGCACCAATGGAGTGTTCGGCCAAGGAATGGGAGAAGGAGAAGAGAGAGCACCCAAGGGAGAAGAAGAGTGAATGAATCAATTAGAGGAAAATCAAAAAACCCCTTAGCCATCAAGTGGCCGGCCACTCTAGGAGGTGTAAAACCCCCCACATTAATTCCAATTAATGTGGAGACCATTAAGAGTTGTAACCCCCATGAGGTGGCACTCTAGGATGATGTGGATCAACACTATTGGTCCACATCTTGCCACCTCACTAAATGACATGGCAACAAGTGTAACCTCCTCATTTAATGTGGGCCGGCCACATTAAATGCTATGGACGCTTGTAACCTCCATGAGGTGGCACACATTGATGATGTGGAGCAATCCTATTGGTCCACATCTTGCCAACTCACTAGTGATGTGGCAAAAAAGTCAAGTCAAACATGACTTTTTCTCTTCCTCTCAAATCAAGTCAAACTTGATCAAATCTCTCTCATGGTTGATCTAATCCAACCATATGATTCAAGCCAACTTAATATAATGAATCTAATTCATTAAATTAAGTTGATTTAATGAGTCATAATCTAAATTAGACTCATTGAATACATGAATCAACTTGAGTCCAACTCAATTAGCCCAATTTGGATTACTCTTAATCCAATATGATTCATCAAATGAATCTAATCCTCTTGGTTCATCATATGAACTAAATCTCCATCTAATTGTCCTTAGTGTGTGACCTTATAGGTTCTTGTAACGTTGGCAATGCCCTAAACCCATTTAGGAGCATAAGTAATGAGCGTTATCTAGCAACACATCATTACTACCCAAGTTACAAGAATGTCGAGATCCGACATCACCTTGTGACTACCAATTGTGACTCCTCACAAAATATGTGACAAATGTCCTTCTATCCTAGACATCTAGATTGATCAATATGAGGCATAGACCGTGTCATCCTCTAATCAATCTAAATCTTGAACTCCAAGTAGACTCACTCGATCAAATGAGCTCAACATCTCATGTTGACTCATTTGGGCATGGCCATGCACTTAGTGGTCTCACTCTATCAAGAATACCGATGTCGCTCCCGTCATATGGGAGGGACAGATCCCATCTATATCACTCACATCCCTCTACATAATTCGTTATATACCCAGTAATCGCCTTTATAGTCCACCCAGTTACGTGTAACGCCCGCCCTTCCAGGTAGAACTAAGGCCACCCCGGAGGGACGGACATCACTGAAACATAGACATCAATTATACTAATGCATATGGATTCATGGCAGCGGAAGACTTATTTAAATTTTTTTTTTTCATATGCATTTAGTTTACTTATCATGGCATGTGAATCAAAGCATACTGAACATTATCATCATATCATCATTATTCTAACATGAGTAAAATATCATAAGTGTATGAAATACTAGCTGAAATCATCAGCATAAGCATAGGTCCAACATTGTTCACATGCATAACTTAGATAATTCAAAGAAACTTAAATAGATCTATCCACCAGCACTTCCACACACATCTTCCTTGCCTTTCCTGCTCTGCTCCCCTTAAACAATCCATTCCTTGCCTTTATCTGCAGTACAAGGAAAACGTGTAGCTATAAGCCAAAGGCTTAGTGAGATCCTTGCCTACCCATAAATCCGAAGAAACACATAACATAACATAACATGTAGAAAACATAGCATAGCATAACATAACATGGAGAGTCATAACATAGAACATATCTTATCATGTAAAAACCATAACAACTCATAGCGTCACATGAGGGAAAGCAGAATATAATATATCATATCACATACGGAGCATAACATATCAAAGTCTATCATGTGAAGGTATATCATGATTCATATCACATTCTTTAAGCACATATCATGAAGCCTATCATATCATGTAAACATGTATCATAACTCATACCTGTTCATAAGGGTGCATAAACATAATTTCATAAATATGTGCATGTAGATGCAATATGTATATTTTTAAAACATGTATCATGGAATGCACATATGCATCATGCTTCTTTCAAAACATATAGTATACATACTTGAATATCATATCATCATCATCATGAGAAGGGCCCTGGCTTGTACCACATGTAAACATAAATGCGCGCAATCCCTAGGACAGGGTAGCTAGCCCCGAACCTACTAGGGATCTAGGTCCGTTCATAGTCCGTCGACCTAGGGGCGTACTGAGGAGCCCATCCCTTAACGAGGTCCGTTCATAGTCCGTCGACCCCGGGGCGCTTATGGAGCCCACCCTTGGTACAAGCCATAGAAAGTAAAATATCATGCATATCATATCTCATCATATCATACATGTCATAATTCTTGTCATATCATTAAGAGAGCTCTTGATCCCAACTTAAGGGAAGCATCTCTTTACCATAGCATGAAGAGTGCTCTTGATCCCAACTTAAGGGAAGCAACTCTTTTCCATAACATGAAGAGTGCTCTTGGTCCCAGCTTAAGGGAAGCAACTCTTTAGGCTTTTCTTCTTACATAAGCCATTCATACATGCATTATGAAACATAACATGTTCTTATCATAACATAAAGCATAACATGTCATTTTCATATCATCAAACATGGCATATCATCTCATGAACTTAACATACATATCATGAACATGTCATATCATATCATGAGTCTAGCATATCATATCATTAACATGGCATATCATGTCATAAGTCTATCATGTCATATCATAAGCATGGCACATCTTATCATAAGACATAGAAATGCAACATATCATAAAGCATGAAAGCTTACTTCACTTATATATCAAAGACTACATATCATGAAAATGCCTAAGCATGTTTGGTTAGGTTTAACTCTTTCCTAACCCAATTTATCCATCTTGGCCGAACCATATCAGTAGGTTTTATCCTCATTTCATTCCATATTAAGCATAGAACTTACCCACATAACATGTAAAACTTAATCTAAGCACATACAAGGTAATATACTTCATGAATAAGCATGTTTGAGTTCAAAACTCTAACCTTAACCCATTTATCTCAATTTGGACAAAACATATCAGTAGGGTTCTTATATCATTTGGTTCCATATGAAGCATAAAACTTATCCACATAGCATGTAAACTTGATCTAAGCACATACAAGGTAATATACTTCATGAATAAGCATGTTTGAGTTCAAAACTCTAACCTTAACCCATTTATCTCAATTTGGACAAAACATATCAGTAGGGTTCTTATATCATTTGGTTCCATATGAAGCATAAAACTTATCCACATAGCATGTAAACTTGATCTAAGCACATACAAGGTAATATACTTCATGAATAAGCATGTTTGAGTTCAAAACTCTAACTCTAACCCATTTATTTCAATTTGGCCGAAACATATCAGTAGGATTTCATATCATTCTACTCCATAAGAAGCATAAGTCTTAACATGTAACATGCACATTTAATCTAAGTTCCTATAGAGCATAGTACAAGTACCTACAAGGAACCATACTTCATGAATAAGCCTATTTGAGTTCAAAACTCTAACCCTAACCCTTTTATTTTCATTTGGCCGAAACATATCAGTAGGGTTTCATGTCTTTTTATCCCTTAGGAAGCATAAAACTTAAACATGTAGCATGCACATTTAATCTAAGTACCTATAGAATATTGTACAAGTACTTACAAGGAATCATACTTCATGAATAAGCCTATTTGAGTTCAAAACTCTAGCCCTAACCCTTTTATTTTCATTTGGCCGAATTATATCAGTAGAGTTCCATATCATTTTATTCTATAAGAAGTATAAAAATTAAACTTATAACAAGCTCATTTAATCTAAGTGCCTACAAGGTATTGTACTTCATGTTCTAAGCATATTTGAGTTCAAAAACTTAAACCCTAACCCATTTATTCAATTTTGCCAACCATATCAGTAGGGTTTACCACCATTTCATTCCATATGAAGCATAAAGACCTTAGTTATAAACATGTAAAAATTCATACATCACAAAGAGGTACAACTAGTATGGTTTCTAACTAAAAATTCTTGACATAAGGCCTTATAATCAATTTGGCCGAACCATATAGCTAGGTTTCTCTTTTTTTTATTTTTTTTTTCTTCACGACATGAAGAATGAAGACTAAACTAACAACATATGAAATTCATATATCATAGAGTAGAAATTTAAGTATGTGATCAAAGAAAAACTTATTCTAGATCCTTTCTTCCATCCTTGGCCGAATCATGCAACAAGTTCTAATTTTTTTTTTTTTTTATTACATGAAGCATCTCTTATCACTTGTTAACCCTAAGTAACTACCTATTCTTTATCTTGACCATCTTCTTTCAAGAAAAGTTTTAGAGTTTCGAAAGAGAAAAACATTCTAAAAACCGAAGCTACTTGTACTGCAGTGAGGGGATACTCACATCCTTGCGCTTGTTTTCCTTAGAGATTTAACCTTTTGTTGTGGATCCTTCCTAGAGAGGGGAAGTTTCCTTGCTCCTTGGTCTCGGCAAGAAGAAGAATGGGTGAAGAAGGGGTCACGGTGAAGGAGGGAGGAGTAAGAGAGTGAATGAGAAAAATGCCAACTCATTTTAATTTCTTCCTTTTATTCATCATGAGAGGAGGAAGGAAAAATATATTTTTCTTCCTCCTTTCTTTTACTCTCTTCATCATTAAGAAAAAGTCTAGGTATATCCCTTCTTGGTGAGTAAGAAAGGAATATTCTAGAGCATCTCTTCATTAGAGAGGGAGAAGACAACTCTCACTTCTCCTTCTAAGAGAAGAGCCTTTTCTTCTTACATTTAATTATGGTTTCCCTCTCTTTCCTTACAATAATTTCTCTTGGTCTAGTGGTTATCTTATTCAGGTATCTAATGAGAGATCTAGAGTTCAAGTCCTAGACCTTATGTATTTTTATTCCTATTTTATTTATTTAAGTGTTTGGCTAGGAGCAAAAATTCAACTAAAGCATATATATTTTTCTTTATTCTTTATTCATGATAGAATATTCTAGAATTTTGCTAAGGACCCTATGGGTGTTACAGTCTCCCATACCTCATAAAAGTTCGTCCTCGAACTTAAAATAGCTCGGGGTACTTCTGTCTCATATCGTCTTCGCGTTCCCAAGTTGCTTCTTCCAACCGTTGATTTTGCCACAGAACCTTTACTAAAGGTATTTCCTTGTTCCTTAGCCTTTTAATATCTCGATCTAATATTTGCATTGGTCGGCTCTCGTAACTCAGGTCCTCTTGAACTTGAACTGTCTGTGGTTCGATCACTTGATCTGTGCCACCCATGTACTTCTTGAGCATTGAGACATGGAACACATTGTGAATAGCCGACATCTCTGATGGTAACTCTAGTTCATAAGCCACCTTGCCAACTCTCTTCAGAATTTGATATGGTCCTACATATCGAGGACTTAGTTTTCCCTTCTTTCCGAATCTCATCACTCCTTTCATAGGAGCTACTTTGAGGAATACTGAATCCCCGACGCTAAATTCCAGCGGCCTACGTCGCTTATCTGCATAATTCTTCTGCCGACTTTGGGCAGTCTCTATTCTTTGGCGGATCTTCTGTATTGCACGGGTGGTGCTGTCAATAAGATCGGTTTGAAATCCCATTTCCTTCTTTTCACCGCCTTCATACCAACATATAGGGGATCTACATTTTCTCCCATACAATGCTTCGTACGGTGCCATACCAATGGTAGCTTGATAGCTATTGTTATAGGCAAATTCTGCTAAGCATAGATATCGGCACCAGCTCCCTTTGAAGTCCAGGGCACAAGCTCGTAACATATCTTCCAATATTTGATTCACCCTTTCTGTTTGCCCGTCAGTCTGAGGGTGAAAGGCAGTGCTGAATAATAATTTCGTACCCAGGGCTTTCTGAACACATTCCCAAAAATGTGAAATAAAACGGCCATCTCTATCAGAGATGATGGTCTTAGGGATCCCATGCAGTCTGATAATCTCTTTGACATATAATTGGGCTAGCTGTTCGATCGAGTAGGTCATCTTGATTGCCATAAAATGGGCCGATTTGGTCAACCTGTCCACGATTACCCATATAGCATCGTAGCCATTCGTCGTTTTGGGAAGTCCCGAAATGAAGTCCATGGAAATATCCTCCCATTTCCATTCTGGAATCTGAATTGGCTGCAGTACACCTCCAGGTCTCTGGTGTTCTGCTTTAACTCTTTGGCAGGTCAGGCAAGTACTAACGTGCTGAGCCACATCTCTCTTCATACCAAACCACCAGAATTTCTTCTTCAGGTCTTGGTACATTTTGGTGGATCCAGGATGCATTGCGTATGGTATCGCATGTGCCTCTTCTAATAACTTTTTCCGCATCTCTGAATCGTTGGGAATACATAGGCGATCCTTGAAGTACAGTATTCCACTATCAGCGATACGAAATCCGTTATCCTTCCCTTCTAAGACTTCTTGCTTGATCCTTTGGATACTGGGGTCACGGGTTTGTTTCTCCAATATATTGTCGAATAATGTTGTTGCTAGGGTCAGGGTAGAGAGTTGCCCGGTCACATTCTCGATCCCCTGACCCGTAATGTTTCTCGGTTTCCCGATAAATTCATATTTCGGTTTGCATTTAGGATTTGATAACATATTTGCATAATGACCAATAATAGGTATCTGACCTGGAATGACCGTCGAAGCACTTATCCCATCTTCTCTGGTGAGGGAATGGATCCTGGCATTCGTCATAGCTGGCGGGGCTTCCAGTCTCCCCTGGCCAATCTGAGGGCCTTCTAGTGCAGCTTGCATTAGATGTAGCTGTGAGGAGGCACCACTGTTCTGGATACTCTGCTGCTGAGGTGTCTACATCTGAGTAGGACAATTTCTGGCCAAGTGTCCTTCCAATCCGCAGCTGTAGCACTTATTCGTGCCCACACGGCATTTTCCCGGATGCTTCTTTCCGCAGGTGGTGCACTGAGGAAACATAGGTTGCTTGTTCGCTGAACCACCCTGAGAACTGTTCCATTATTTCCTCTTACCGTTGGAGTTTCCCTTCCAGTTGGTTCTGTTATGTTGAGGTTTCTGAACTTGACTCTTACCCTCATTCATCGCCTTCTGATAGTGTTCAGTGATCAGAGCACTGCTAATTAATTCCTCGGTGGTATGTGGTCTATTAACGCCGCCGGCCACATTTAGGGCTATCTCGGGTCTGAGCATCTTCAGCATTAGTTTGACCCTTTCTCTTTCTGTACTGACTAGCTCTGGACATAGGCGTGCTAATCGATTAAATTTCTTCACGGCCTCATTCACTGATAGGTCACCTTGCCGAAACTCAGTGAACTCATCGTAGTGTTTATTGGTCACCCGCATATGGAAGAACTCTTCAAGGAATTCAGTCTCGAAGTCTGTCCATCTCATCTGATTCACCTGTCTCTTTGCTTTGACTCGGTCCCACCACATTCTGGCATCGCCTGTGAGGCAAAATGATACACACTTAACCTTCTCGTGTTCGGGCCAATCTAAAAGCTCCACGATGCTTTCCACAGTCTTAAGCCACGCCTGAGCATCCCATGGCTCACAGTTTCCGGAGAAGGCTTCTGGCTTCAACCTCTGCCACTGAATCAGGTATGCCTCTTGTCGGACCACTGGAATAGGAGCTACCGGTGGTACTGGTGCCGGAGGTACTGGTACAGCCGCAGGTATAATAGGTATCGCATTTGGGTTCCCTGGTGGTGTAACAGGATTCCCTTGCTGATTCATCAATGCAGTGATCGTTTGTTGCTGTTCCGTGATCTGACGCTGGAGCTCGGTGATCACATGCATCAGATCGGGTGGAGGTACCGTCTCATTTGCTCGGGTAGTTCATGTTCTACCCATGCTTTATCTTCAATAATCACAATAAGCTAATATAAGTTATCATTATTCATAACCAGACTACCCTAAGGTTGTTATTTTTCCTAATCTACCATCATATATATCTAAGCTAAAAAAAAAAATGTGATAACTAAATAAATAAGATAATAAGCATGCATATTATCAAACATCATAAAGAAATAGATCAAGCATAAATATCACCTCAAAATAAAATTTAAGCATAAAATCCTTACTTGGAGCGGCAGGATAAAGGCTTGATGTGTGTGTAGTGGAAGGTAGACCTGCTCTGATACCAACTTGTAACGCCCGCCCTTCCAGGTAGAACTAAGGCCACCCCGGAGGGACGGACGTCACTGAAACATAGACATCAATTATACTAATGCATATGGATTCATGGCAGCGGAAGACTTATTTAAATTTTTTTTTCTTTTATCATATGCATTTAGTTTACTTATCATGGCATGTGAATCAAAGCATACTGAACATTATCATCATATCATCATTATTCTAACATGAGTAAAATATCATAAGTGTATGAAATACTAGCTGAAATCATCAGCATAAGCATAGGTCCAACATTGTTCACATGCATAACTTAGATAATTCAAAGAAACTTAAATAGATCTATCCACCAGCACTTCCACACACATCTTCCTTGCCTTTCCTGCTCTGCTCCCCTTAAACAATCCATTCCTTGCCTTTATCTGCAGTACAAGGAAAACGTGTAGCTATAAGCCAAAGGTTTAGTGAGATCCTTTCCTACCCATAAATCCGAAGAAACACATAACATAACATAACATGTAGAAAACATAGCATAGCATAACATAGCATGGAGAGTCATAACATAGAACATATCTTATCATGTAAAAATCATAACAACTCATAGCGTCACATGAGGGAAAGCAGAATATAATATATCATATCACATACGGAGCATAACATATCAAAGTCTATCATGTGAAGGTATATCATGATTCATATTACATTCTTTAAGCACATATCATGAAGCCTATCATATCATGTAAACATGTATCATAACTCATACCTGTTCATAAGGGTGCATAAACATAATTTCATAAATATGTGCATGTAGATGCAATATGTATATTTTTAAAACATGTATCATGGAATGCACATATGCATCATGCTTCTTTCAAAACATATAGTATACATACTTGAATATCATATCATCATCATCATGAGAAGGGCCCTGGCTTGTACCACAGGTAAACATAAATGCGCGCAATCCCTAGGACAGGGTAGCTAGCCCCGAACCTACTAGGGATCTAGGTCCGTTCATAGTCCGTCGACCTAGGGGCGTACTGAGGAGCCCATCCCTTAACGAGGTTCGTTCATAGTCCGTCGACCCCGGGGCGCTTATGGAGCCCACCCTTGGTACAAGCCATAGAAAGTAAAATATCATGCATATCATATCTCATCATATCATACATGTCATAATTCCTGTCATATCATTAAGAGAGCTCTTGATCCCAACTTAAGGGAAGCATCTCTTTACCATAGCATGAAGAGTGCTCTTGATCCCAACTTAAGGGAAGCAACTCTTTTCCATAACATGAAGAGTGCTCTTGGTCCAAGCTTAAGGAAAGCAACTCTTTAGGCTTTTCTTCTTACATAAGCCATTCATACATGCATTATGAAACATAACATGTTCTTATCATAACATAAAGCATAACATGTCATTTTCATATCATCAAACATGGCATATCATCTCATGAACTTAACATACATATCATGAACATGACATATCATATCATGAGTCTAGCATATCATATCATTAACATGGCATATCATGTCATAAGTCTATCATGTCATATCATAAGCATGGCACATCTTATCATAAGACATAGAAATGCAACATATCATAAAGCATGAAAGCTTACTTCACTTATATATCAAAAACTACATATCATGAAAATGCCTAAGCATGTTTGGTTAGGTTTAACTCTTTTCTAACCCAATTTATCCATCTTGGCCGAACCATATCAGTAGGTTTCATCCTCATTTCATTCCATATTAAGCATAGAACTTACCCACATAACATGTAAAACTTAATCTAAGCACATACAAGGTAATATACTTCATGAATAAGCATGTTTGAGTTCAAAACTCTAACCTTAACCCATTTATCTCAATTTGGACAAAACATATCAGTAGGGTTCTTATATCATTTGGTTCCATATGAAGCATAAAACTTATCCACATAGCATGTAAACTTGATCTAAGTACATACAAGGTAATATACTTCATGAATAAGCATGTTTGAGTTCAAAACTCTAACCTTAACCCATTTATCTCAATTTGGACAAAACATATCAGTAGGGTTCTTATATCATTTGGTCCCATATGAAGCATAAAACTTATCCACATAGCATGTAAACTTGATCTAAGCACATACAAGGTAATATACTTCATGAATAAGCATGTTTGAGTTCAAAACTCTAACTCTAACCCATTTATTTCAATTTGGCCGAAACATATCAGTAGGATTTCATATCATTCTACTCCATAAGAAGCATAAGTCTTAACATGTAACATGCACATTTAATCTAAGTTCCTATAGAGCATAGTACAAGTACCTACAAGGAACCATACTTCATGAATAAGCCTATTTGAGTTCAAAACTCTAACCCTAACCCTTTTATTTTCATTTGGCCGAAACATATCAGTAGGGTTTCATGTCTTTTTATCCCTTAGGAAGCATAAAACTTAAACATGTAGCATGCACATTTAATCTAAGTACCTATAGAATATTGTACAAGTACTTACAAGGAACCATACTTCATGAATAAGCCTATTTGAGTTCAAAACTCTAACCCTAACCCTTTTATTTTCATTTGGCCGAATCATATCAGTAGAGTTCCATATCAATTTATTCCATAAGAAGTATAAAACTTAAACTTATAACAAGCCCATGTAATCTAAGTGCCTACAAGGTATTGTACTTCATGTTCTAAGCATATTTGAGTTCAAAAACTTAAACCCTAACCCATTTATTCAATTTTGCCAACCATATCAGTAGGGTTTACCACCATTTCATTCCATATGAAGCATAAAGACCTTAGTTATAAACATGTAAAAATTCATACATCACAAAGAGGTACAACTAGTATGGTTTCTAACTAAAAATTCTTGACCTAAGGCCTTATAATCAATTTGGCCGAACCATATAGCTAGGTTTCTCTTTTTTTTTTTTCTTCACGACATGAAGAATGAAGACTAAACTAACAACATATGAAATTCATATATCATAGAGTAGAAATTTAAGTATGTGATCAAAGAAAAAACTTATTCTAGATCCTTTCTTCCATCCTTTGCCGAATCATGCAACAAGTTCTAAATTTTTTTTTTTTTTTATTACATGAAGCATCTCTTATCACTTGTTAACCCTAAGTAACTACCTATTCTTTATCTTGACCATCTTCTTTCAAGAAAAGTTTTAGAGTTTCGAAAGAGAAAAACATTCTAAAAATCGAAGCTACTTGTACTGCAGTGAGGGGATACTCACATCCTTGCGCTTGTTTTCCTTAGAGATTTAACCTTTTGTTGTGGATCCTTCCTAGAGAGGGGAAGTTTCCTTGCTCCTTGGTCTTGGCAAGAAGAAGAATGGGTGAAGAAGGGGGCACGGTGAAGGAGGGAGGAGTAAGAGAGTGAATGAGAAAAATGCCAACTCATTTTAATTTCTTCCTTTTATTCATCATGAGAGGAGGAAGGAAAAAAATATTTTTCTTCCTCCTTTCTTTTACTCTCTTCATCATTAAGAAAAAGTCTAGGTACATCCCTTCTTGGTGAGTAAGAAAGGAATATTCTAGAGCATCTCTTCATTAGAGAGGGAGAAGACGATTCTCACTTCTCCTTCTAAGAGAAGAGCCTTTTCTTCTTACATTTAATTATGGTTTCCCTCTCTTTCCTTACAATAATTTCTCTTGGTCTAGTGGTTATCTTATTCAGGTATCTAATGAGAGATCTAGAGTTCAAGTCCTAGACCTTATGTATTTTTATTCCTATTTTATTTATTTAAGTGTTTGGCTAGGAGCAAAAATTCAACTAAAGCATATATATTTTTCTTTATTCTTTATTCATGATAGAATATTCTAGAATTTTGCTAAGGACCCTATGGGTGTTACATTACGGGTGACGTTTGACGAAATCAAAGTACATAACTCCTTATGTAGGGATCCATGGTGACTTCAGGTCTAAGGACTAATAGTCATACTAATAGCCACATGAGAAAGTATATGACACTCATATAACGATCCATGATACTTTCTCATGGTGGGTCATTCAGTATACATTCTCCAATGTATACCCATGTGTCAGCATGATATCTCTATATCCATGACTTGTGAGATCAAGTCATAGAGCTGACCTACATGCTAGTCTTATTGCATTAACATTGTCCCTGAATGTTAATACTCAACTAGGAATGATTTAGAGTAGTGTTCCCTATATCATCTCACTATCGATTCAACTAATCGATTGATATAGGTATGAACCTTCTACTCTAGGACGTTACTATACTTATTTTATCTGACACTAATACAAATAAGCATAATAACCAAAAACCAAATGCCTTAATATATATACATGAATATGATATACATGAGTCCATACAATCATCAAATGATTGGCTATAGGGCTCTAACTAACAACCTCTACCTAAACTTTACCTTAGTCTTCTTTAACCATTCCATTCTTATTTTCATCAAAAAAACTATCCTTAAATATTCATAAATGAGTTTCATAGGGTTAGGGATTGTTAACACAACTAAAAGTGGTTTAATGGACCGAAATCAGTCAATACAACCAAAATTAGCTTTTCCAATTGATTGAAGTTAGGATTCAATCGATCAAAGCCACTCAATTGATCAATTGATAGATTTTGCAAGCTTCTATTCACGAAAAAACACCTGAATCAATCAACTGATCGATCTAGATAAGTCAATCGATCAACCAATCGATTTTGAGAGCTTCTACTCATGAAAAACCCAGTTTAATCGATCAACCGATCGATTGAACATTCTCAATTGATAGGTTGATCGATTGGGTTTTTGATTTCCTAAAATTAAATTTTAGCCAAAATATAGAAATTTCTAAATAATTCTATAATTTTCTATAAATTTTAAAATTTTATGTAGACATTATTTAACTCATATTCTATCATAAAAAAATAGTTTTCTGAAAAAATAACCCTTATTTTTAAAGATTGACAAAAAACTTGAAACCATTGAAACTTTAATGTTTTGCTCTAGTTTGTGTATAACTATGCAATGTCAATTCCTATCAAAAGATAGCCTTCACGTTGGTGTAGGATCATTGCACTAGGGGGGGGGGGGGGGTGAATAGCGCTCGTGGCTTTTACGTTCTTTTGAAAATGTTCGAGTAAAATGCAGTGGAATAAGAAAGACAAGACAGAAAGAAAGCAATCGCGAACACCAAGAGTTACATGGTTCGGAGCCTGTGGTGGCTCCTACTCCAAGGCCCTCACATGAGAGTGCTTTATATGGGCAATCCACTAATTAATCGAAAGTTACAAAGAGATTTACAATTGTAGTACAAGTAACTTTTAAATAAAACAATGCTGACGACCTGGAGAAATAGATCTTCAGCGTAGTCATCATCGGAGCAGCTTTCGGGCATCAACAGGCTTTATCAAAGCAGCGCGCAAGTGCAGAAGTTGTTCTGAATGTTGTTGTTTAGCTTCTGGTCGAATACTGCTTATATAAGCTATTCCGAGTGCTTGGAACCCCTCCGGTTGCCTGGACCATGTGTCTCAACCAATCGATGCGCTCCATGTAGGCTTATGGATGATTTTTTGAGTCTGAGTGCCCCCGCCTGCCCAGGTCCAGCCTGGTCTGGGCACCCGGACCAACTCTGGGTGCCCAGACCAACTTTTTCAGCCTCCTTTTTTCTACAAAACAAAGTTAGTCCAGGCAATAAATAATGTATAATATGAATTTGACAACATCTAACTATCCGGTTTTGATTTTGAGTTCACTAAATTCTATGTCGAACCGATGCTTACTTTTTTCTTTTCGGGGAAACGCGCTCTCACCTACTCCTCTCAAGAGAGTTTATCTTTTACCAGATAGGTCCTCCATGATCGTCTGGACTCTCAACGCCCGAGACCTTAGGTCTTCATGCTGAACGTCCGCTCCACGACTTGTCCAGACTTTCACCTGGTCCTCGACCACCAGGATTTTCACCTAGAGTCCCCGACTCTAGGATTTCACTCAAAGTGCTCGACCCACCAAGACTTCACCTTACCTAACCGCAGCTGGGACTTTCCACCACCTAGGGTTACCTCCCCCTAGGACCTAAGGTTACCTCCTCCTAGGACATAGGGTTACCTCCTCCTAGAGTTTTCCACCTGCCTAGAATCCACTAAGACTTTTGCCTAAGAACACTTAGGACTTTCCTGCAAGCTCATTCAACATTGTTAGACAACAAATAACCTTAACTTTGGACCCTTTACCATAATCAAAACTTATGTTCGATTATCTGGTGCTCCCTGTACCAATAATCTCTCCCTTTTTTATTATTACAACCTGGTTCAAAGTTAAGTAAAATATAACAATAATGTAAAGAACTTAAGCATGAGCATAAGTGAAGCAATTAAAAGAACTTATGCATAAGAAAAATATAAAAAACTATCCCTTATGCTCCCCCTTAATCAAAAGTTATATGTTTAAGTTAACTTTATCTTTCTACCTACCACCCGACATAATAAAAAAGTTACTAAATTAGAGAGAAGGTAAAAAAAAAAACTAACTCTTAATTTCCTTTAAAATTTTAATTTGAAGCTCCCTTTGAATTTATCACTTTAAACAAATTTAGCTTAAAATGGATTTAAAATATTTAGCTTTTGAAAGATTTAAAAGTTTAACTAAATGTTTAGTTTTATAAAAGATTTTCTTAAAAAATTTAATTAAATACTTAACTTTGGAAAGATTTTCTTTTAAAAAAATTAAATAAATACTTAACTTTAGAAAGATTTTCTTTAAAAAATTTAACTAAATACTTAGCTTTAGAAAGATTTTCTTCTTAAAAAAAATTTAGCTAAATACTTAGCTTTTTCAAAAAACTTAGATAAATTTAAATTTTGAAAATTCCTTGTAAAAATATTTAGCTAAGAAAATGATTTTAAATACTTAACAATACTTTGTCAAATACTTAGCTTTATCAAAACTTAGTTAAGTACTTATCTTTTTGAAAATATTTAAAAAAACTTAGTTAAATACATAAAAACTTAGTTAAAAAAAACTATTTTTTCAGATGGAAATATTTGATTTTTTTAAAATAAAATATTTAAAATTACTTTTCAAAAATAGTTAAATTTTATTTTTAAAAAACACTGAACTTCTTTTTTAAAAATACTTTGAATTTTTTAAATTAACTTTGAAAAAAAGTGCTTTAACTTAAAAGAATATTTAATTTTGAGAATAATTAAAAAATGTTAACTTTGAGAAAATATTTAACCAAAAAATATTTAATTGAACCTAAGTCCTTTCACTCCCCCTTGACTAATGCTAAAAAAATTTTTAAGAAAATTATTTAAGTTTTGAGGGTCTTAGAGTCTAAGCAAACAAAATAAGATAATAGTAATTATCTATTTTCTTGATTTTCCATCTCATCCTTTCTAGGTTATCATTCATGTTATACGTATGGGTGATAGTGAGATAGTTTGATTGAGTTTCACTTAAGTTTGATTTAAATTTATTGATTGATTGATTAAGTTTGAATTAGGTCAATTGATTAATTTATTGAGTTTTAATTTGATTAATTTATAGATTAACTAATTAGGCTTGAACTTGATTAATTAGATTTGAACTCGATTAATTTATTAAGTTAATTGATTATGTTTAAACTTGATTAATTGATTAAGTTTGAGTTTGATTAAGTTAATTGATTATGCTTGAACTAAATTTTACCTAAGTCCATCTCACCCTTTTCTAAATTGTCAATCAGGGAACCTTATAGGTTTTTGTGAGATGGTTAATTTTATCTTCAATTTAGATTATCATCTAAGAATTGATTTACATTTAAATTAGACTAATGTTTAACAGTTAGTCAATTAAATATTTTATTTCAATGATTAACTTCCAGACTATGGCGAGGTACTAGGCCTTCTTGGATATTAGATCATCAACCACTTCTAGACAAAGTCTTTCAAAGAAATTAAATATTTAATTTTCTTTCTGAAAATCCTAGGTCTAACTAGTCAAGTGTGAATTAAGCCTAGGTCCTTATCTACCCTAGTCTAAACATGTATAGTGAAAGCAATAAAGCAAGCATCAAACAAATCTATCTCATAATAAAAATAGTCTCTCTATTAGCTCCTCCTAGATCATAACTTCGATAGGGTCTATCTGTAACGCCCCACCCGAACCGAACCGAGAACACTACCTGAATTGCCCATCGGGTTGACGACTAGCTCCACAGACCACCGGAGGTCCTTTCAGCGTGCTTTGTCCTCACTCGCACGCACCCTGGAAAACTTCCCAGGAGGTCACCCATCCTCAGATTTTAGAAAACTTCCCAGGAGGTCACCTTTGGAAATGGATACGGGTTCATGGCTTCTCTTAGTCTCAATTTCTGACTCACTCTCAATTTTAGATTCGTCGACTTGTTCTCGGGCTGTAAGTGCGAGGAAGCTTGTCTATTCTACCTCTTCATCAGAATCTTCTGAAGGTGATTCATCCCATGTTGCCTACAATGTCTTCTTCTTCTATTGCTTCTTTGTTTCCTTCTGGTTCGAACAATTATCTTTGATGTGTCCTTTTTGTTGTAGCCGTAGCAAGTTACTTCGGACTTGACTTTTGGACTCGGTTGCACTATTTTTGATTGGATCACCTTCTTGTAGGGCTATAAATGAACCAAGCATTCTTGAACAAGATTGGTGTTCGGCTTGGTAAGAGCTTATTTATGCTCATTCAATATACATAAGATTAATTAAATAAACAAACTTGAACAGCTCGTTAAATTAAATACACAAGCTTGAACACATATGTGTTTAGCTCATTAATGTTCGTGAACAATATTTGTGAACAATGTTCGTGAACAATGTTTATGAACCATATTCATTAATAAAACACTTTTCAATATGCTAAATAAATAATAAAATAAAATAAACAAATAAGTTTAAATTATCAAGATCAATAACCAATCAAATAACTAAAGTTTTCAAAAAATCAAACAAGCTTGAATTAAGAGCTCGATAACATCTAAACAAACCAAGCTTGAACCAAACTCAAGTCAAGCTCGAACCAAGCTCAAGCCAAGCTTGAATTGAGAGCTCGATAACATCTAAACAAGCCAAGCTCAAGCCAATTTTCAAACAAGATCAAACTCATAAAAAACAAACCAAGCCAAGCTTGAATAATCATTTCAAAAGTTTGGCTCATTTTAAGCTCGGCTCGATTACCTTATCAAACAAGTTTGAACACCCCAAAGCTCGGCTCGACTCGGCTCATTTATAGCCCTACCTTCTTGATGCCTTTTTGATGAATCCTTTCTTCTTCTCGTAGAGTTTTCAAACAAGGTTGATGAGCTCGGCAGTGATCTCATCATCATCGTCTTCTGAGTCTAGTTCATCTTCGGACTTGCGTTCGATTCAGCGCTTGGCTTTTGGTTCCCACGTTTTAGTTGTACTTGCGACCAAAGCAATACCTTTCTTGACCGACAGTGCATTAGTCTGTTCATGAAGTTTAAATTTAGAAAATAACTCCTCTAATTTAATTTATGAAAGATCCTTAGCCACTTTGCAAGCATCTATCATGGATGCCCACAAAGTGTTCCTCGAAAATACATTGAGTGCATACCTAATGACGTCGCAATTTTCCACCTTTTGTCCAATTGCATCGAGATCATTGAGGAGGTCTTGGATGTATGTGTGAAGTTGGCTTGCTTGTTCACCTTCCTGTATTTTTATATTATAAAGTTTATTTAATATTAAATCATGTTTGCTTACCTTCGTGTCAAAAGTTCCCTCGTGCAGTTTGATCAACTTTTCCTTAGCTTCGTTGCGCTTGAAAATGGGATGACTTAGTTCAGTTCTTCTTTGATTAATCCACATTATAGAGTGCATGTTGTTTTAGCGTCAACCTCGATCTTCTTCATCAAATTTGTGTCCCAATTCTCGCATGATACTGGTTTTTCAGTGCCGTCGAGAGAGAGGACGAGGCCTGTTTAGATGATTATCCACATCTCGACTTATGTTTTGAGGTGGTATTCCATTCGGCTCTTCCAGTAGCTGAAGTCTTCGTCTGAGAAGAGGGGAGGACGTGCAATGTTATACCCTTCTTGGTAGGCCATAAAAAAATATTCCTACAAAAAAAAAATAGAACTCATCCCAAGACTAGGTCTTGGCTAAGTTGTGTGGAATAAAGTATTAATCAAATAAATGAACTCGAGTGGTGTTGCACCAGTTTCGAGAAGAAAGATCGATTACGATAAAACTGATCGGAATGAGGCAACTGTACTGATTCCGATCGACTTCAAAAAATCTAAAAATTATTACCGCGAAAATTTTTACTTGAATGGTGGTTTCACTAAATCAAAGCGGTCCCACTCAGATACTAATTGTAGGATCGTTGCTAGAGGGGGTGAATAGTGCTCGTGGCTTTCATATTTATTTGGAAATGTTCGAGTAAAATGCAACGGAATAAGAAAGACAAGACAAAAAGAAAGCAATCACGAACACCAAGAGTTACTTGGTTCAGAGCTTGGGGTGACTCCTACTCTAAGGCCTGCACATGAGAGTGTTTTCGATGGGCAATCCACTAATCAATTGAAAGTTACAAAGAGATTTACAATTGTAGTACAAGTAACTTTTAAATAAAATAATACTGATGACTTGGAGAAATAGATCTTTAGTGTAGTCATTGTTGAAGCAGCTTTCAGGAGTCGAGAGGCTTTATCGGAGCAGCACGCAAGCGCAGAAGTCATTTTAAATGTTGTTGTTTAGCCCCTGGTCGAGTGTTACTTATTAGGCTATTTCGGGCACTTGGAACCCCTCTGAGTGTCTGGATCACGTGTCCCGACCAATCAATGCGCTCCATGTAGGCTGATGGATGATGTTTTAGGTCCAGGCGCCTAGACCGCTTAGGTGCCTAGACTGCTTAGGCGTCCCCACCCTCCTGGGGCTAGCCTGGTTTGGGAACCCAGACCAACTTTTTTAGCCTCCCTTTATCTACAAAACAAAGTTAATCTAGGCAATAAACAATATATAATTTGAATTTGACAGCATCTGACTATCCGGTTCTGACTTTGAGTTTCGCTAAAACTCTAGGTCGAATTGACGCTTACTGTTCCCTCTTTGGGGGAACACGTCCTTACCTACTCCTCTCAAGAGAGTTTAACTTTTTCTAGATTGGTCCTCCGCGAGCATCTGGACTTTTGCTCAGCGTCCGAGACCTCAGGTTTTCATGCTGAATGTCCTCTCCATGATCCGTCCAGATTTCCACCTGGTCCGCGACCACCAAGATTTTCACCTAGAGTTCTCGACTCTAGAATTTCGCCCAAAGTGCTCGACCTGCCAAGACTTCACCTTACCTAACCACAGCTAGGACTTTCCACCACCTAGGGTTACCTCCCTCTAGAACCTAGGATTACCTCCCCCTAGAGTTTTCCACCTGCCTAGAATCCACTAGGCCGTTTACCTAAGAACACTTAGAACTTTCCTGCAAGGTCATTTAACCTTGTTAGACAACAAATAACCTTAACTTTGGACCCTTTGCCATAATCAAAACTTAGGTTCGATCGTCTGGTGCTCCCTACACCAACTCAAGATTTTTCAAAAGCATTTTGAGATGATTTTTAAAACTAATTTCCAACCATATTCCTTGAGCTAAATGCACATAACTTGTATATTAGCTTTCCTAATTATTAGATAACACATAATCTATATATTTTGATGAATTTAAAACTCAAAAAGATTCACTAAATTAATATCTTAAGTTTTGTTCATCCTCCTAACATCTCACATGTATTGTGTGCACTAAAACACATACAAATCAACTTATGGTCTTTGTGAGATGTAGATATTAGTTTTTACTAATCTAGGGGTTCATACATATATATCTGGGCATTTAAATTATGATCATCCACCTAGGATGTCATTTGTCAACTAATACCAATGTCCTTAATTACAAGGATTTAAAGTAATGCATGATGATTTATGGTATACATCGGAATGAGTATTTTTAAAAGAAAACATACTATATATATATGATGTATGTATGACAGACATGGTATTTCATAATGATATGAATGTAAAATATGATGTCATGGTATATGATGGACAAGCAACATGGAAATTTAGCATAAAGAATATACCTAGATTATCTATCTAAGGATCTCTAATTAATTATAAAGCCAAAATTAATTCTAAGTTGCCCCTTTTTCTCTAAGAAAATGCCAAAATCAAAACTTGGCATTCCTTTGCCTCTATCCTAATTGTGCCAATTTAATTAAGCCTAAATCTTCAAATTTGGTACATTTTACTCTTCGAAAGAGTAACCAATTAATCCTTCTCATTTTTAAGGCATAACAATACCTTGAAAATGTCCTCCAAGTGTCAACTTCTTCAAGGTTAGGTTAACTACCCTTCCAATTGAAGTTGACACTCTCTAGAACCATGTAGGGTGTAGAGAATACACTCCTAGGAACCCAGAATAAATTGATACTCCTTAGGTGTTCTAGGTATTCACTAGGGATAACTTTCCTTGATACCTTTCTAATGACCTTCCTAGGCTTCTTAGAAGCCTTAGTCATGCTAGACTCTTCTAGGCCAACTCTAGGGATACCTTCCCTTGTAACATTCTTAGTGACTTTCTTAAGCTTCTTAAAAGCCTTAGTTATATTGGTCTCCTTAAGGTTGACTCTAGAGATGGCATCCCTTGTAGACTTGAATTTACCCATAGACTTAGCGTTAGTTCCATAACTATATGGAACTCTATGGTATGAGGGCACATTCTTCTTGGCTTTAGGTTCATTATCCAAACCTCTATGGTCATTGAATGACTCTTGTCTATCTATTCCTAGGTTTTTCCATTTAACCCCTTTAAGATAGTCTTAGCATGATATGCTACATATTTTTCTTTAACCATATCATGCTTCTTATTTTCATGATAAATTATATTAAAATGATATAAATTTGAACTAGCGTTCTTTTTATTATTTTTTCAAAGGAATTGCTTCAGTAAATGATACATTAGGTTTGCTCTTTAGAGCTCTCCCTTGATTTGAGCTTCCTTTTTTGACTTTGGTCAGTTTTTTCCCTTTTGGACATTGGCTCCGAAAATATCCATTTTGATTGCACAAGAAACACACAATATGTTCCTTGCCCTTCCTTATCAGGGGGTCGACCTTCCTTGGCTTCTCCTTAGACTTTGGTGTCACTTGACCCCTCTCCCCATTTCAAGGAAAGGCCATAGAAAGTAAGGGATACCTTCTGTCACAAGGTCCCATGGTCTTATAATCTAAGACCCTTCTGTTGGTGTAGTTAGCACTAACGGTTTAACTCAGATTTTAATGAATGACAAAGTAAGTTAAGTTAGGTTTGTTGTGATCTAACTGAGTGTGTATGAGAAGTCTAGATAGGTTGACGGACCGACCAGATATTTGGCAAGAAATCCAACTAGGCCGACGGACTGACCGGATAGCTAGTACAAAGTCCAGATAGGTCGACGAGCCAACCGAATTCTGGCATGAAGTTCAGCTAGGTCAACGGGTTGATCGGATAGCTGGCACGAAGTCTAGACAAATCGACGGATTGACAGGATGTCTAGCAAAAGGTAAGTAAAGGCAAGTCACTGGAAGAGAGTAACTTGGTGAGGACGTGTTCCCCGTTTGAAGGAATTATAGGCGTTGATCCAACTTAGATCCATTTTAGAAATCAAAGTTGAGATCGTGACTAGATTTTGGTCTCGAGAAGACAGAATCTAATTACTACTCTATTTATATATATATATATACTAACTTTTGTTTTGCAGGGTAGTATAATATTTATTGCCTCAGACTAATCTTTTTCTTGAAAGAAAAAATTTTTACTGGAAAAAAGGGGTTTGGGTGCCCGAAAGGGATCCGAGTGCCAGAGCTGGTCCGGGCGCCCGAAATGAAAAAGTTTATCTCGTCGCAATATGGAGTACGCTGATTGGTTGGGCTGACGTCACGCTTTAGGCACCCAGAAGGGATCCGGGCGCCCAAAGCTTCCTATATAAGGAGGCCTCCACCTTAAGCAAAGAACAACAACTTCCTTCTACGATTGCCCTGTTGCGCACTGTTCCAGCGACACTGCGAAGCTCCTCTGATAACCTATAACTATGTTTTAATTTTCTTATTGTCGTTAATTCAGTTTTATAGTTCTTGTACTAATATTGTAATTCTTTTTACGAACTATTAGTGGATTGCCCAACGAAAGCACTCGACAAGTGCGGACCTTGGAGTAGGAGTCGACAAATGCTTCGAACCAAGTAAAAAACTTGGTGTGTTAGCATTATTCTTATTTATCTGTTTCCGTTGCTTACTCAATTCAATTTATGATTTCCCGAAGATTGCTATTCATCCCCCCTCTAGCGAACTTTACGATCCAACAAGTGTATGCAAAATAACTAGACAGATGATATGGTTTTAGACTATTTTTGGTGTTTAGACTTTTGCTAACTTAATCCATAGATTTTTGCTAACTTAATCCACCTAACCCTTCCCCTTTGATATTCATCAAAAAATAAGCATAGACAAGTTAGAAAAAATTAACTAAGTAAAGTAACCAAAAAAACTTGACAGTAGAAAATAATCAAGATTACTTGGGGAGCTTTAACCTAGAAAATAAGTAAAGTATCTTTCAAAGGTAAAAAGTTAATTAATTTGAAGAAACTAAGTTAATAAAATGATTGCTTTCAAGATCTACTTAGTTTTTTAAAAAATATGATAAGTAAAAATTTTTTACAAACATAACTTAAAAGATTTGAAATTGTTTTTCAAAAACTACTAATTTTTTAATAAGGTTTCCAAAAGAAAAGTTTTTGCAAAAATACCTTTAAGATTAAAAAAATGTTTCAAAAATAGATAACTTTTGAAAATTTTGGAAAAACTTTTTCAAGAAATAGAATTTTGAAAAAGATATAAGGAATGGTAAAACTGAATTAAGATTTTGAAATTCTTTGAAAACTGTACCAAGTTGTTTTCAAAAATATGAAAGTAATATTTTCAAAACTTAAATAGTTGTAAAACTAATTTTTACAAGTTATTTTTTAAAACACTTTTGAAGATAATTACAAAACTTTAATGCAAAAAAAATGAAGCATTTTTTGAAAATATTTTAACTACTTAAAGTTATTAATCCTCCCCCTAAATCTGACATTAATTCAAAATAAACAACTAAAAAATATCTTTAACTGTCTAACCATTTGTTACTTAATAACTATCAAAAGATAACAATTTTCACTTGATTAGTCAAGTTAAGTTAATTTATCCAGTTAGTGTTTGACTACGATGAAAAACTTAACTTGATTAATGTTAGTTTGGTTTTTAACGTCCAGACTTGTATTGATGCACTGATATAAACATCTTAAGTCTAGGCAATCTGCCTATGCATCTCACCCCTTTCTAAGTTCAGCAATACACAAACAAGGTAGCCCTATTGTGTTGGTGAGATGCTCAAGTCCTAGATCTATAGGAGCTTGCATTCTAAGGATTTGATCTAGACTAAGGCTAAAACTGATTTTGAAATTTTTAAAAATAGGGAATTTTGAGAAATATAAATAAAAGTTTTATCCTAAAATTTTAAAGAAAAATTTTGAAAATAATTTTGTAATTAAGAATCCTAGTCTATTAAGCACATTCCTAACTTCCGACATAAGGTACTAAATTCACATTCAGGAAGGGGTTTAGTGAATATGTCAGCTAAGTTAGACATGGACTCAATGTATTTGAGTTTAATATCACCTTTAGTGACATGATTCATGATAAAGTAGTGTCTAATTTCAATGTTTTTAGTTCTTGAATGATGTATAGGATTTTTTATTAAATTAATTGAACTAACATTATCAATTAGTACTTTTATATTTATAAAGTTTAAATTAAAATCTTTTAGGGTGTGCATCATCTATAATAATTGTGTGATACATTCTCCTATAGTTATATATTCTGACTCAGTAGTAGATAAGGCAACACAGTGTTACTTTCTACTAACCCAACTGACAAGTGATGGGTTAGTAGCTGACATCCACCACTTGTACTTTTACGATCTAATTTATAGTCAGCATAATCTGAGTCAGAATAACTTATTAGTTTGAAATTGGTTGTTCTAGGATACCAAATTCCTACATCTAATGTTCCTTTGAGATATCTAAAAATTCTTTTGACTTGAGTCAAATGTGATTCTTTAGCACAGATTTGATATCTAACACATATACTAATTGTAAATAAAATATCAGGTCGACTTGCAGTTAAGTATAGTAGGCTACGTATGGCACTCCTTTAGTATTTTTAGTCAACTGGTTTTCTATTTGGGTCATTATCTAAGGTTGTGTTAGTTTCCATAGGTGTTTTTATTTCCTTAGTGTTTTCCATTTCAAATTGTTTAAGTAATTCGTTAATATATTTTTGTTGATAAATGTAATTGCCCTCATTTGTTTGTTTAATTTGTAGTTCTAAAAAGTAAGTTAGTTTACCTATTAGACTCATTCTAATTCTTGTTCCATTAGGGTTATAAATTCTTATAAAAATTTTGAATTAGTTGACCCAAAGATTATGTTGTCTACATAAACTTGGACTATAAAAATATCTTGTTTGATTGACTTGACAAATAGGGTTGGGTCAATTTATTCTTGGTTGAATCCTTTGGAAATTAGGTGGGAGGTTAATCTTTTACACCATGCCCTAGGTGCTTATTTAAGTCCATATAGGGCTTCCTTAAGTTTAAATATATGATCAGGATGATCTAAACTCTCAAACCTAGGTGGTTTCCCAACATAAACTTCTTATTTGATTAACACATTTAAGAATGCAGATTTAACATCCATTTGATAAAGTTTAAATCCTTTATGGGTTGCATAGCTAAGTAACATTCTAATTGTAACGACCCGACCCCTCGGCCCTTGGGCGACCCAACCGGCGACCCATTTTGTGGCCCCTTGGTGGTCCTTGGGGCGGCCCAACTGGCGACCCCTTATGTCGTCGATCGACGACCCTCGGTCGTGCCGTTACTCACTAGGTCTTCCCACCCCTGGCCAGTGGATTTTTGCCTTCCCCAGGATTTGAACTCTAGACCTCCAGGCTAAGTACTAGAGTTTATGAATCCTGGTCGCCAGTTGGGCTGCCCCAGGGACCGCCAAGGGGCCGCAAAATGGGCCACCAGTTGGGCCGCCCAAGGGGTCGAGGGGCCGGGTCGTTACAATAAAAATCCGCCTTTTTATTGTAACGACCCGACCTCTCGGCCCCTTGGGCGGCCCAACTGGCGGCCCAACTGGTGACCCCTTATGTCATCGACCGACGACCCTCGGCCGTGCCGTTACTCACTAGGTCTTCCCACCCCTAGCCAGTGGATTTTTGCCTTCCCCAGGATTCGAACTCTAGACCTCCAAGCTAAGTACTAGAGTTTATGAATCCTGGTAGCCAAATACATGGGGAGAGGCTTTCTCTCATGCTTGGGTGCGATCATACCAGCACTAATGCACCGGATCCCATAAGAACTACAAAGTTAAGCGTGCTTAACTTGGAGAAATTTGAGGATGGGTAACCTCTTGGGAAGTTTTCCAGGGTGCGTACGAGTGAGGACAAAGCACGCTGAAAGGACCTCCGGTGGTCTGTGGAGTTAGTCGTCAACCCGATGGACAATTCTGGTGGCGTTCCTGGTTCGGTTCGGGTGTGGCCCGCCCGGGGCGGGACGTTACAGATGGTATCAGAGCGACCTTGCGACCGTGAGTGCGCCTGTGGCAAGAGCACCCAGGGCACCACCTAGCGAGGGAGATTTCGGGATCTGTTTATGGTGTGATTCATGGTTACACAACGAGGACGTTGTGTCTTTAAGTGGGGGTGATTGTAATACCCCGATTCTGATTCTGGTTAAGTATGTCTTAAAAGGTTAGATGGTACTATCCATATCACCAAGGTGCACCTTCTTTTTCGGAAGCCCAAACTTAAGAACTCCAAAGTTAAGCGTGCTTAGCTTAGAGAAATCTGAGGATGGGTGACCTCCTGGGAAGTTTTCCAAGGTGCGTGCGAGTGAGGACAAAGCACGCTGAAAGGACCCGCAGTGGTCTGTGGAGCTAGTCGTCAACCCGATGGGCAATTCTGGTGGCGTTCCCAGTTCGGTCCGGGTGGGGCCTGCCTGGATTGGGGCGTTATACTAATAGACTAAAGTCCGGCTACTAGGGCATATGTTTCATCATAGTCAAGTCCCTCTACTTGACTAAATCCCTTAACAACTAATCTAACCTTGTTTCTAATAATTTCCCTAGTTTCACTTAGTTTATTTCTGAATACCCATTTTGTTTCTATTATCTTTTTATTTTTGGGTGGTGGTACTAAGTCCTAGACTACGTTTCTCTCAAATTAGGATAGCTCTTCTTGCATGACTATAATCTAGTCTGGGTCAAGTAAGGATTCAGCTATTGTTTTGGGTTCAATATTTAAAATTAGGGATATTTGACTTAAGTTTCTGAATGATGACCTAGTCTGAACCTTTAGGTCTGGATCACCGATTATTTGGTCAATTAGATGATCTGAGTAGAGTTATATTCATTCAACATTATCCTAGAAGTTTCAAGTAGAGTTCTATTTTTTCTTTCACTATTCCATTTTGTTGAAGTGTTTTAGGGCATAAAAATTCGTGATGGTAACCGTTTTCAAGATAAAATTGGTTAAAGTTGTGATTTTAAATTCTCCATTGTCACTTTTGATTCTTTTAATTTTTAGGTCTTTTCCATTTTTAACTTATTTGTAAAAATTAGTGAAGATTTCAAACGTTTCATCTTTACTTTTTAAGAATTTTACCCAGGTGAATCCAGAGTAGTTATCTATTATTACTAGGCAATATAGGCTTCCATTTATTGAATTGATTC
This sequence comes from Zingiber officinale, assembly GCF_018446385.1. Lineage (NCBI taxonomy): Eukaryota > Viridiplantae > Streptophyta > Magnoliopsida > Zingiberales > Zingiberaceae > Zingiber > Zingiber officinale. The sequence continues at coordinate 42,750,751 of NC_055995.1, forward strand.
TATGGGAATCAAATAAGTCTAAGTGTAATAGTTCTAGTATTGAATTTGTTTGAAGTTGATTAGTTGCTTTGTGAGTAGATTTTGTTTGTTTTCCTTGTTGACAAGTATTACAGATTATTGAGTCTAAGTTGGGTAATTTTGGTAAACCTTTAACTAATCCATTTAACTTACTTAGATTTCTGAAGTTTGTGTGTGACATTCTTCTATGTCATAACCAGGGTTCTTCTTTTTGTGTTAAATAACACTTAAGTGAAGAAGAAGTTAAGCTAATTGCATAGATATTGTCATTTCTAAACTCTTTTAGGCTTATAGTAGGATTATCTAAGTATTTAATTAAACATTCAGTAGAAAGAAACCTAACCTTATATCCAGAATCACACAGTTGACTTATACTAAGAAGATTGTACTTGAGTTTTTCAACAAGTAAAACTTTCTTAATAATGAAATCGGTTTTGAGTTCAATGTTACCTATCCCAACTACCTTGAGTTTGCCGTTGTTTTCAAAGGCAACTATTCCTAAGCTCTTGTAGGTTAATTGAGTGAATTTGGTGTGATCCCCAATCATATGTTTGGAGCAACCACTGTCCAATATCTACTTGGTTTCCTACAACAGATAAGAGTTAAGATTAGTTTAAATTAGTTTTAATCTAATTTTTAAGTTTTAATTTTTAATTTGATTTTTAATTTTAATCTTAAAGTTAAATTTTTTTAATTTAATTTTTAATTTAAAATCATTTTTGAAATAATTTTTAAGTTAAAATAATATTTAAGATATTTTTTTAAAGATAAAATAATTTTAAATTAAATTTTAAATTTAATTTAATTTAATTCAATTCAATTCAATTTAAGTCCTTAGTCATCTCACCTGATCTATACTTTCAATTAGGGAATCCTACAATTTTTGTAAGATGAGTTAAGTTTAATTTCAAGGTTTGGTTTAACGTTGTATTAGATTCAGGTTTAGCTTTGAGATCAACAAATAAACATTCTTTGGATAAACTTCTGAGCTATGATAAGTCACCTCTACATCATTAGAGTAATCATGCCTTCGAGGTTTTCCAAATTGTCCTATCCACTGAACTTAGTACAAAACCTTCGTCTAACTAGTTAGGATTCTTAAGGGGTAGCTTCAGTTAGTTCCACTAAGTCAAATGTACTAGGTCGAAGTCATATCTTCATAGACATACATAGACAGAGCTTCCCTAACCTACTATCATCCAAAACTTTACCAGTACCGTAGGTCAAGTTAAACTTTTATCCCTTTTTAAGCTAATCCTAATTACCCTGCCAGGTAGGTTATTTTTGGAAATGTCAACTAGTTTGGAGCCTCCCTTGAATTATTGATTTGGATTAAATTTTAGTTCTAGTTTATGTCGATTACTTTTATAATTGTAATGAACTTGATAATAGTTTGGGTTTGATTTGGTCTTGTAGTTATTTCTATTATTTGTTTTTGGTTTAGTTGATTTAGTTTTATGTTTTGGCTGGTTATTTGATTTTACATGATATATTTTATTGTTAGGTATGTAGTATTGGTTCAATCCTACTTGCATAGTTAGGCACGTATTTTGGAACCCAAGCTTTAGTTTGTGTTTTGTTTTGAGTTACAAGTGACATAAATGATTTATTTGTTGAACTGGACTTGTATCCAAGCTCAGATTTGTTGTATACTACTTTTTGATTATTTAATATTAAATCTAAATTTTTTGATCTAGTTGTGAAATTTTCTAACAACCCTTTAAGTTTGTTAATTTCAATTTTTAGTGTTGAATTTTTCTCCTCAAGTTTTACGACTTGATTTGGATTAGATTTTTTAATTTGTTCCTTGAGACATTGATTTTCCTCAAGGAGCATCTTATTTTAATTTTCTTGTTCAGTTAATTTTATATTTAAGTATGAAATGACTTTAAAAAACTTTTTGATTAAATCAAAGCATACATCATCGTAACCTTCGGAAATGAGTACGGACTCGTGGCTCGATTTGGGTTCGGAACCGTCTTCCAATTCGTCCTCCGATTCTAATTCGCGGGCCATCAGCGCAAGGTAGCTTCGGTGCTTCTGCTCTTCGGCTTTCAACTCCTATGAAGATGAGTCGCCCCATATTGCTTTGAGTGTCTTCTTTTCGGTTGTCTTGGTTTTGTAGTTCTTCAGCTTTGGGTACTCATTTTTGTAGTGACCCTTCTTGTTGCATCACAAGTAGGTCACATTCTTTGGTTCGGTAGTGGAGCTGATCTTCTGTAGGTCATTTTTGCTGAAGTTCTTCTTTCTCCTAGTGAACATTTTTCTTACTAAGTTCATCAGGTGTTCTTTGTCTTCTGAGTCTTGATTAGACTCACCTTCAGATTCAAGCTTAGTTCTTTACTTTTCCTTGGAGGAACCTACAAAAAGAGCAACACCTTTCTTGGTTCTGGCGTTAGTTTGTTCGTGTAGCTCAAGTTCATAAAATAGTTCTTCTAACTTTAATTTTGAAAGATTCTTTGAAATTTTATAGGCATCCACAATGGATGCCCACAATGCATTTCGAGGAAATGTGTTTAAGGTATACCTTATTAGATCGTTGTTCTCCATTTGGTGGCCGATGGTGTGAAGCCCGTTGAGGATATCCTTTATCCTCGCGTGGAGTTAATTCACCGATTCTCCTTCCTGCATTTTTATATTAAATAACTTATTCAAATAAAGATCTCATTTAGTTACCTCAGCATCGTTGGTTCCTTCGTGAAGTTCGATGAGCTTGTCCCACAGTTCCTTAGCATTTTCGTGTGGGCCCACTCGGTTCAGCTCTTCCTTCATTAGCCCACATTGTAGTGTGTTAAGGTCTTTGAAGTCCGTCTAGGCTTTCTTCTTCATCTCCGAATTCCAATGTTCCGGGTCCATTGGATTTCCGGAGTTGTCGATCGGAGCCTTGTAGCCTCTGGTAACGCTGAACCACTGGCCGAAGTCGGTCTTTAGATAGAGCTTATTCGCTTCTTCCAGGTCTTGGATTTAGCAGTGTGGGAGAAAAAGTAAAAAAATTTAAGACTAAATTGGTGTTGCACGAATTCATTTTGAATTGCTATGAAAAAAACTTTCCAAAGAGGTAATGATACCAATTCGGATTATTTCGAAAAACTTAAAACTAAACAATGAGAAAAGAGAAAAAAAACTTTCACCCCCTTTGCCTGATTGGTGGTTGCACTAAATCAGAGCGATACCTACTCTGATACCACTTGTTATACCCAAAAAGATGTCGACATATATCCACAATGATATGATATTGTCCACTTTGGGCCTAGACCCTCATGACTTTGCTCTTGGGCTCTCCCCAAAAGGCGGCATGTCAATGGAGATATTCTACATCCTTTTAAACCCATGATTTTTACCAAATCTTTCCAATGTAGGACTTTATTGAACCCCAACACCCTCCTCTACATGGTGATCAAAACTCTATATCTTAATTTATTAACCTTACACACATTTTGCCAAACACATACAAGGCACAACACACAAGAACTGTTGGTGCAAGGAGCACTAGACGATTGAGCCAGAGTTTTGACAAAGGAAAAGGGTTCAAAAGTTAAGATATCTTGTGATCTAATAAGTGTGACTGAGCTTGCAGGAAAGTCCTAAGTGTTCTTAGCCAAAAGTCCTAGTGGATTCCAGGGGGAGGTAACCCTAGGTCCTAGGGGTGGTAACCCATGTTATGGAAAGTCCTAGCTGTGGTTAGACAACGAAATCCTAGTCCGGGGGATTGGGCGAAGTCTTGATGGGTCGAGGACTTTGGGTGAAATCCTAAAGTCGATGACTCTAGGTGAAAATCCTAGGGGTCGTAGATATCAGGTGGAAGTCTAGATGGGTCGTTGAACAGACGTTCAGCATGAAGTCCTGAAGTCTCATACCCTAAGCAAAAGTCTAGACGGTCTGGAGGACCGATCTAGCAAAAGGTAAACTCTCTTAAGAGGAGTAGGTGAGGACGCTTTTCTTGAAGAGGAGACAGTAGGCGTCGGTCTGACCTAGAGTTTCAAATTCAGGTCCGGATAGTCCGAAAGCTGTCAAAACTTATCTTTACATGTTATTTGCCTTTTATTCTAACTCTGTTTTGCAGGAAACTAATAATTTTACAAATTTATATTTAGCCTTGTTCGGTCGACTGAATGTTCCAATCAGTCAACCAATCCCCTAAGTTAGGAGATCATATTCTAGCTTATGATGAAGTATAGATTGAGAGATCAGTCGACTAAACAGGGAGGTTCGGTCGACCAAATGGTGTATAAACTTTAGATCGTGTTGATCAAATCAGATAAGTTAAGGAGCATTGAGGGTTCAGTTGACCAAATGGCGAGATCAGTCGACCGAATGACGGGATCAGTCGAGCGAACGAAGGTCTTATCCGAATAGCAGCATCTGGACGAAAAGCTAGGTGGATTCAGGCAGGATAAGTCGATCGATCAGAGGGATATATCGATGGATCAGCGTCAAGTCAAACTTGATCCCAAGATCAATGGATTTAGATCAGGCTCAACTCAGCTATAAAAGAAGACCTCGCCCAAGAACTTTAATAACAAATTTAGAATGATCTTCTCTCGTGTGCACTGCTCAAAAGACAAATCTACAACGTCATAACTCTACTCCGACAACGACTACGTAAAATATCCAACTTCCCAAGTTGTTAGTAAACTTTGTTTTATTACAATACTTATACTTGTAATCTTCTGATTTATTAGTGATTGCCTATTGAAAGCACTCTCATGTGCGGGCCTTGGAGTAGGAGTCATCATAGGCTCTAAACCAAGTAAAATTTTTGGTGTCCTTGTTCTGTGTTCTACTTTCCACTATGTATTCTGTGTTTTCTGAAAAATGAACGTGAAAGCCATGAATGCTACTCCCCTCCCCCCCCCCCCCCCTCCCTCTAGCATGTCTCGATCCTACAATTAGTAATAGAGTAAGACTACTCTGAATTGGTGAAACCACCAATCGAGTGAGGGTTCCTTTTTTAAAAAAGAAAATTGTATATCATTTTTGTTTAAAAAATATTCTGACACCTTTCATTTTTTCCCACCATTTTTTTTGAAAAATTCACTTTTATTTTTCACCATTAGTCAGAGTTAGTGAAATATGACATTTAATAAAAATTTGTCATAACATTTATTATTATTATTATTATTATTTTTTTTTTCAAAATTAGTGAAACACTCTTATTTTATTTTTCTCTGGCACTACTAATCCAAGACCAATTCTTGGGACATTTGTCATTTTTTTTATTGTATGCAAGATTTTTCTAAATGGCTTGCCAAGAAGGCTACAACATTGCTCATCCACCTCTTTTCTCTGGTGAAGACTTCAGGTACTAGAAAAGTCGGATGGAATACCATCTCATGACCCAAGTGAAAATGTAGATCATAATCCAAACTAGATTCACATTTCCCATAGAAGATGGAGTACTCATCCCCTGTGACAAGTGGGACGCACAAACAAAGAGGAAGATTGAGGTGGATGCAAAAGCGACATGTACCCTCCAATGCGGTCTAACTAAAGAAGAGTTGAACCGGGTTGACCTCTTTAATAACGCCAAGGAGTTATGGGAGAAACTGATCAAACTACACGAGGGCACCTCTAATGCAAAAGTAAGTAAATGTGACTTAATATTAAATAAGTTATATAATATTAAAATTGTAATGACCCAAATTTCCTCATTTGAAGTTCTAATCATGGTTAAAAATATTTAGAAATACTTTAGAAATATTCTAGAGATTTTTAGAAATTTTTAGAGTATTTTTATGCAATTTTTGGAAGTTGTTTGGTATTTTTACTAAACGAAAGAAGTTTCGACAAAAAAATGTCCAAGCCGAGATTCGAACCGGAGACCTCCGGCCGGGCCAACTCTTAAGCGAATCCGACTGACCAAGTGTTCCAGCGAGCGTTGTTGATTAAAAGAAGCATGAAATGTATTTAAGTAGTAGAAGTTAATAACAGGAAATAATAGGAAGAAAAGGGTTGCAGCCGAGATTTGAACCCACGAGCCAAGCCTTAAGCAACGCTCGACTGACCAAGTGTTCACGCGGACGGTTCTGTTTAGAAAAGGGTAGCAAATTTATTTAAGATAGTTAACAGAATATTAAGGTTATAAAAAAAAAAAAGAAACTTAGGTTTTATCCCGAAACCTTTCTCCTCACCTCTTCCCGTGAGATGCCAATTTTGCCCGAGCGAAGATGGAAACGAAGCCCTAGCTTCACTCCGACGGCCGGTCGAGGGGGTTCTCCGAGAGCCAGATACACTGTTGTGATCCTCTCATCGAGGAGGAGCCGTGAGCACAAGAAGAGCCCGAGATTTGGAGCTCACCAGAAACCCTAAAGGTCTTCCTCGGCTGTAAGTCCCAAAAACAGCATTGTAAGTGCTCTCACCTGCAGTAAGAGTAGTTCCGAGATTTCCTTTACTTGCTGCCATGAATTGAGGTTTCGGATTCTTGCTTCCTTCTTGATTTCGTAGCATGTTGTAAGGGCAGTGCTCTTGATGTCTGCTGTCGAGAATCTCAAAGAAAGAAATGAATTGTTTAGTTAGGCATATGGTTTAGATTTCTACAGATTTCGGATTATGCTGTAAAGATTTGTTGATTGAGGTTTTGCTGCCGTGAGTTTTATAAAGAAGATGAGAAGGGGTTTTAATGGATTTGGCATGTAGGTTAGACTTCTCAGTTCTTATAATTAGCAACTTATAATTGGATTTTTGTTAATAATGGTTACCTCAATGGACACAATCGGCTCATATGGAGCCTTGCAAGTTCAGTTTGTGCTAAGGAAAGGGCATGAATAATTTTAGTTCCGAGGTGTTCAATGGATTGCTGTGGCACAGTGTATGAGGAATGATTGTTCAGTATTACAGATTTTGATTTGTTTAGCATTACAGATTTTGAATTGTTCAGCATTGCAGTTTTGATGGTTTAGCATTGGAAGATCCAATTTGATCTCTAGTAGCTTAATTAGATTTGTAGATCTTTGATTGTTTAGCATGAAGTTTGGTTGGAGCAATGAAAAGGGGCACAAGTAGTTTCCTTGGGGTTTGCTGTGCAATCCGGTCATTCTTGGCTATTAGGCAATGAACATGAGATAGTATAGATTGGTTGTTGAGCATGTAAGTTTCGGTTAAGATCCTCTTAAGATTTTTGATGGAACTTGTAGTGCAGATTTTTGGTGGAAGCTTATAGTGCAGATTTTTATTTAAGCTTATAGTGCAGATTTTAATTAAGTCTATAGTGCAGATTTTAATTAAGCTTATAGTGCAGATTTTTATTTAAGCTTATAGTGCAGATTTTAATTAAGCCTATAGTGCATATTTTAATTAACCTTATAGTGCAGATTTTAATTAAGCTTATAGTGCAGATTTTTTTTTAATTAATCTACAATTCTTATATATAGCATGCTTAGTCTTGCTTCAGTTCATATGGGACTACGGTCTAATGGGTGGGCTCCCATAGTCGCCCCTAGGTTCAGATAACCTAGCTCTAGGTTCAGATAACCTAGTAAGAGTGAGATAATATAAATCAGCTTATGAATCAGTATTTTACTTTTATCAGTGGCACTGTGCTGGACTCTTATTTGTCCTTGGGTTGGGTTCCCATAGTCGTCTCTAGGTTTAGATAACCTAGTAAACCCTACTAGATTCGGGACTAGCTACCTCGGGTCTAGTTAGGGATGCGCGCATAGCAAGTACAGTTGCCGGGCCCATCAGCAGCATGATTATTATTTTTATTTATTATGAAAATAGTTTTCAAAACTTCATAAATTAGTTACGTGAATATAGTTCAGATTCAGCATTAGCCTAGCATCAGTTTAGTTCAGCTTATGTATCAGTTCAGTTAAACTTATTATTTTGAAGTATAAAAGTATAAGTTTTGAACAAGTGAAATAAGCTTTACATGTTTAGCATTTCAGCATGTCTTGTTTCTTTTGCTATTAGATGAGCATGTGTAGTATTTCCTTTAAAGCATTCAGTTTTAGATTTATTTTATTCACATGCATATTCGAGAGTTTTATGAGTTAGATAGCGCTTACTAAGTAATTTTGCTTATAGTTGCATTTCCTCTTATTGCAGATAAAGGAAAGGAAAAGTTATAGCAAAGGAAGGCGACAAGGAGGTGCGGATGGATATGTGATGCCTGGACTACAGAAGCCTTGGGATTTAGCATAAGAATTTATTAAGATTGACATTTATTAAGAATGTATTAGATGAGTCATTTAGTCTTTCGCTGCTAGTTAATGGTATGTTTTGAGTTCTCCGAGAGTTTTAGGAATTACTATCAACATGTGAACAAGGATAGTTAAGTAAAGTTAGTAGTCCAGTAGCGCTCCGCCCTCACAGACCAGTAGTGAGGAGGGTGGGGTGTTACAAAAATACAGGAATGTGAGTTAGTGAGCCAGTTACACGCTCACATCCAAGATCTTTTCAACGCCTTCCATGTAATCGGACAAAAAGTGGAGAATCTCGACGTCATTAGGTACGTGCTTAATGCTTTTTCGAGGAATACCTTGTAGGCATCAATGGTAGATGCTTACAAAGTATCCAAGGATCTTTCAATTATTAGATTAGATGAATTATTTTTCGATTTTAAGTTACATGAACAGACTAATGCATGCCCCACCGAGAAAGGTATTGCTTTAGTTGCAGGCACAATCAAGACTAAGAAATCAAAGCTCAAATTCCAACCTGAACCCGAATTCGAATTAGAAGACAACAAGGAGATCACCTCCAAACTAGTCAGCCAAATTCAAAAATTGCTAAAGAAGCAAAGGACAAGGAAGGCGTTGAAAGTAACGTGCTCCGAATCCTCAGAAGACTCCGACGAAGAACATGAATGTGCAAGCTTCCTTGCTCTACTAGTATAAGGTTATGTGTCGAAACTGAGTTCGAGTCTAAAACTAGAGCTGAATTAGAAAGTGAGTCCAAAAGAAGTTATGGATTGATACCCTTTTCCGAAGGGCCAAATAATACTGTAAATTCTCTGGTTGATGGTGCTCAGGTAGATGATTTACAGAATTTAGTTTTATATTTTTTAAGGAAGTTGGCCAAATCCAATATCCGGGTCAAAACACTCCAAAAGGAGGTAACAGTTGTTGGTGCGGGAAGCATCGACGATCGAACCTATATTTTGATTATGTCAAAGGGTTCAAAGTTAAGGTGTTTTGTTATCTGATATGCTGAATGAGCTTTGCATGAAAGTCCTAAGTGTACTTAGGCAAAAGCCCTAACTGCGGTTAGGCAGGTGGAAAATCCTAGGGGGTGGTAACCCTAGGAGAAGAAAAGTCCTAGCTGCGGTTAGGAAAATGGAAAACCCAAAACCCTAAGGGGCAGTAACCCTAGGTCCTAGGGGGTGGTAACCCTAGACAGGAAGACTTGGCTGGTCAGAGACTTTGGGCAAAAATCCTAGGGGGCAATAACCCTAGGTTGAAATCCTGGTGTTGTGAACCAGGTGGAAGACTGGATGGGTCGTGGAGCGGATGTCCAACATGAAGACAAGAAGACTCGAGCGCCGAGCAAAAGTCTTGTTGGTCTAGAGGATCAACTGGCAACAAGCATACTCTTCTGAGTGGAGTAGGTGAGGACGCATTCCTCGGTGAGGGAACATTAAGCATCTGTTCGACCTAGAGTTTCAACGAAACTCAAAGTCAGAACCGGACAGTCGGAGGTTGTCACATTTCTTATACTCTATATTATTTTATGCCTGGAATAACTTTGTTTTACAGAAAATAAAGTTGCTAGAGAAAGCAGGTCCGGGCGCTCAGAAGGGATCCAGGCGCCGGGCGCTCGGAGTTGCTCCAAGCACCCCGAACCCAAAAATTATCGGGAAGATGACGTGGCGCACGCGGAGTGGCCAAGCCACGTGGTCAAGGTGCCCGGAGGGGTTTCGGGCACCGGGAAGGGCCTATTTAAGGAGCCTCGACCAGAAGCTGCAGAACAACACGACGATCAACTCTCGCTTCTACGAACTGCTCAGAAAAAAGCCTCCACGACGCCCGAAAGCTCCAGGATGACTCTTTTAGAAGACTTTCTAATTTAGAGCTTTCGGTATTGTATAAATTTCAAATTCTTTTATACTGAAATTATAATCCTTTGATTGATAAGTATTTGCCCATCAAAAGCACTTTTACGTGCAGGCCTTAGAGTAGGAGTCGCCACAGGCTCCGAACCAAGTAAAAAATCTTGGTGTCTCTGTTCTTTCTGCCTATTTCTATTCCGCTGTGAGTTTTTCGAAACGAAAAGTGAAAGCCATGAGTGCTATTCACCCTCCCCCCTCTAGCGCATTTCGATCCAACAATTGGTATCAGAGTGGGGTCGCTTCGATTTGGTGAAACCACCAATCAAGCATATTTTCGTGGTGATTTTTAGTTTTTCGGAGTCGATCAGAATCGGTATTCTTGCCGCCTTCCGATCCAATATTTCAGAATCAAAGTTTTCCTTGAAGTTCATGCAACACCACTCGAGATTGTAATTTATTTTTTTTAAACCGCACTACTAATCCAGGATCAAGTCTTGGGACAACTTTCTCTATTTTTTTGTGCGCAAGATTTTATGGCTCTCCAAGAAGGCTACAGTACAGCCTGACCTCCGCTCTTCACCGAAGAGGACTTCGGCTACTGGAAGGGCTGAATGGAGTCGTACCTTCAAACACACTTTGAGGTATGGATGATCATCAAAACCGGCCTAGAACTCACAACTGATAGCGCCGGCAAGCCAATATCCTACGAGAACTGGGATGCAACTCTGATAAAGAAAATAGAAGCCAATGCTAGGGCGACGTGCACCCTCTAATGTGGACTGACGAAGGAGGAATTGAACCGCGTCGGTCCGTTCTCGAGCGCCAAAGAACTATGGGAGAAGCTGATTGAATTACATGAAGGAACATTTGACACCAAGGTAAGTAAAAGGGATCTCATTCTTAATAAATTATATAATATAAAATTGTAGGAAGGTGAAACAGCGAGCGAGTTGCATGCGCGCATCCAAGACCTCCTCAACGGTCTCCATGCAATAGGACAAAAGGTGGAAAATAGAGATATAATCAGGTATTCACTTAATGCTTTTCCGAGGACTACCTTGTGGGCATCCATGGTAGATGGTTATAAGGTATCCAAGGATCTCTCTTTAATTAAACTAGACCAATTATTCTCTGAATTTGAATTGCATGAACAAGTTAATGCTCGATCGACCGAGAAGGGTATAACTTTGATTGTAGGTACAAGCAGAGCATGGGAACCAAAAGTGAAGAGCAGAACTGAACCCGAGTCCAAAGAAGAAATGGACTTAGAAGATAACGATGAAATTACCGCTGAGCTCGTGAAACTAGTCCAGAAGATGTGTAAGAAAAAGAAAAACGCAACTCAAATGAACATGAAGGTCAAGACTGGAGTTACATGTTACGACTGCAATCAGAAGGGACACTACAAGCCAGATTTTCCAAACCAGAAGCAACGAAAAAGGAAGGTATTGAAGGCAACATGGTCCGAGTCATCAGACGAATCCGAATCTGACAAAGAAGAGCAAGCAAGCCTCCTTGCTTTACCAGTACAAGCACATGTTGTCGAAATTGAGTCCGATTCAGAATTTGAGAGCGAGTCAGAAATTGAGTCTGAACAAAGCCACGGATCCGTATCCATTTCCGAAGGGTCTAAACTCACTGTAATCTCCTTAATTTCTAACGTAGATAATCTAGAAAATTTAGTTTCTTATTTGTTAAATAAATTGGCTAAATCCAACATCCGGGTCAAGTCACTCCAAAAGGAGGTAACAACCCTTAAGGAAGTGACTAACTCGAGTCTTTTGACTGAGCCAGTTCAGATGGGAAGTTCTACCCAAGTCCAACAACTTGAGGAAGAAAATTCTAATTTGAAAACTCAAGTTAAAGAACTCAAGGACACGTTGGAACTGTAACGCCCGAAAATTCTCAAAGTAATTTTAGAAATATTCTATTATTTTTCTAGAATTTTAGGATATTTTTATGGAATTTTTAGAGTAGCGGAAGTAGCAAAAGTAAATAGAAACGTAAAATAGTCTAAGCGGGAATTGAATCCGAGACCTATGAGACCTTATGTCTTATAGACAACTCTAGTAACCAGGAGGCCCCAGCAGGGGTGTGCTGAAAGAAGAGGAAAACAGTTGTATTTAAGGTTTAGTTGGCCGAATAAACCACTTAATATAAATAGGAAAAATTAAGTGAGGAGTTAATTAGTTTTCATCGGAAGCTTTTCCTCTCCTCACCCTAATTCCGCCGAACCTCTCTTCTTCCAAAACTCACGGTACCTCAAGGAGATCGTTAGACTACATGGAGTCCAACGGACCATTATATCAGACAGAGACAGTAGGTTCATATCACACTTCTGGGAGTGTGTACAGTCAGCATTAGGCACCAAGTTAAAATTTAACACAGCTTTCCATCCTCAGACAGATGGTCAGACGGAACGAGTAAATCAGGTACTCGAAGATATGCTCCGAGCATGTGCCCTAGACTTCAAGGGAAGTTGGTGCAAATATCTGAGTTTAGCAGAATTTGTATATAACAATAGCTATCAGGCCACCATCGGCATGACACCTTACGAGGCTCTCTACGGGTGGAGGTGTAGATCTCCAATATGTTGGTATGAGAGTGGTGAACAGAAAGAACTAGAACTTCAGACAGATCTAGTAGCAGATACCACAGTAGCTATACAGCAGATCCGACAGAGGATAGAGCCAGCTCAGAGCCGCCAGAAAAGCTATGCTGATACACGGCGCAGGCCCTTAGAGTTTTCAGTTGGGGATACAGTATTTCTCAGAGTAGCTCCCATGAAGGGAGTAATGCATTTTGGGAAGAAGGGCAAACTGAGTCCCAGATATGTGGGACCCTACATTATCACCAGAAGAGTTGGCAAGGTAGCATATGAGCTAGAGCTACCCCAGGAGATGTTAGCTATCCATAACATATTTCATGTCTCTATGCTGAAGAAGCATATCCTAGATGCCACCTAGGTGATTGAGCCCTAGTCGGTACAAGTCCGCGAAGACCTCAGCTATGACAGTCGGCCTATTTAGATAATAGACCGATCAGTTAAGAAATTACGGAACAAGGAAGTACCATTAGTAAAAGTCATTTGGCAAAGTCACACAGCAGAAGAGGCAACTTGGGAGACAGAAGCTAGTATGAGACAGAAGTACCCAGAGTTATTCTAAGTTCGAGGACGAACTTTTTATAAGGTATAGGGGATTGTAACGCTTAAAAATTCTCAAAGTAATTTTAGAAATATTCTATTATTTTTCTGGAATTTTAGGATATTTTTATGGAATTTTTAGAGTAGCGGAAGTAGCAAAAATAAATAGAAACGTAAAATAGCCTAAGCGGAAATTGAACCCGAGACCTATGAGACCCTATGTCTTATAGACAACTCTAGTAACCAGGAGGACCCAGCAGGGGTGTGCTGAAAGAAGAGGGAAACAGTTGTATTTAAGGTTTAGTTGGTCGAATAAACCACTTAATATAAATAGGAAAAATTAAGTGAGGAGTTATTAGTTTTCATCGGAAGCTTTTCCTCTCCTCACCCTAATTCCGCCGAACCTCTCTTCTTCCAAACCTCACGGCACCTCAACCTCCAAGGAACCTAGGGTTTCATCCCAAGGGCTATAGGAGCACCCTCCGGCGACAACTTCGGCACGAGATCGCTCCTCTCCAAGAGGAGAGCACGTAGACACAAGGAGATCAACGAAGGGATCTTCTCCACCAGAAATCTAGCGAACAGATCATAAGGAAATCTAGCGCAGGAAGTAAGAAACCCCTCACCTGCTGTATAAGTAGCTATTCGTGTGTTTCATGCATTAGTTTAGTCGTATGCAGATTTTCAGTACGAAGGGTGTGTTCTAGTGCACACCAAGTGTTTGATAAAATGTTTAGCTCAGTAAAATGCTACAGTGGGCATTTTAATAGTTTAGTAAATGCAGTAGAAGCATTTAAAATAGCATATTTAGTCTTGCTACAGCTCATATGAGACTACGGTCCAATGGGTGGGCTCCCACAGTCGCCTCTAGGTTCAGATAACCTAGCTCTAGGTTCAGATAACCTAGAAATAGCAAGATAAGATAATTCAGTTATAAAACAGTATTTTACTTTTATCAGTTGCACTGTACTGGACTTCAGTTTTCCTTGGGTTGAGCTCTCATAGTCGTCCCTAGGTGTAGATAACCTAGTAAACCCTACTAGATTTGGGACTAGCTACCTCAGGTCTAATTAGGGATGCGCGCATAGCAAGTACAGTTGCCGGGCCCATCAGTAGCATGATTAGTATTTTCATCTATTTATGATAAATAGTTTTTCAAAGCTTCACAATTTAGTTATGTGATTACAGTTCAGAATTTGTATCAGCTTAGCATTAGTTTAGTTAGCTATTGTATCAGTTTAGTTCTATCTTGTTGATACTAGTAGATATTGCCATGATCAGTTTTTGATTTCTATGTGTTGTATGATAGTATGTCATGCCATGCTTTAACATGATCAGAATTTATTTCAAATAGCACGTTTTAAAAGCATAAATTGCATCGTATGCATGTTTTGTGAGGTAGATGGTTTCTTACTAAGCTCCCAAGCTTACAGATACTTCTTTTCCTTATACTGCAGATAAAGGTAAAGGAAAGATGGATTAGCGGAGGCTGGAGGACAATGTAATGAAGATGTGTGTGGATAGGAACTTGGAATAAAGATCCTTGGAGAAACTAGCAACTTAAGAACTTAGTATTTCTTGTAGTGTTACCTTTCTGCGCTTTTAGTTAATTAAATGTCTTGAATTGCGATAGTTATGCTTAGATTACTGATTGTCATGATCTTAGTTAGCTAGCCATGAGTAATGATAGGTCTAGTAGCTTTGTTTTTGCTTATGGAGTTGATATATGTGATTTGAGCATGAAATAGTGCGGAAATCAGACTTCTGATACGAAATCAGAAACCACAATCGATCAGCCGATCGATTGGATGCTCCTCAATCGATCAGCTAATCGATTGGGCAGCTTGTTCCGCGAACAGTAAGCTTCTGAATCGACCAGCCGATCGATCGGACTAAGTTCAATCGATCAGCCGATCGATCGGAGCTATTGTCGCGAACAGAGAGTTAATGGATCGATCAATCGATTGATCGGGGAATTAGCCCTCGCAAACAGAGAGCTTTGGAATCGATCATTGGATCGATTGGAAAGCCTGGATCGATCAGCCGATCGATCCAGAATTTACCCTGTGCACAGTAGCGAGTTGAATCGATCAATGGATCGATCCAATAGCTCCAATCGATTGAGTGATAAGCTCGATCGATCGGGAAGCTGGACTTTAACTAGAAACCTTTAGTTGTAGCTCCTTGACCATGGAGAATGAAAGATATGTCATGTATACCTTAGATCTCATCCCTTAGCACATGTAGAACAAAGAAATTGTATTAGCTTAAAAAATTTTAAATTAGATCAGTTTTCCGCACATTAAGAATAGTTTAGCAACAACATAATGTAACCCCCGGCCTTACAGCTTAGTTAGTAGAAGGCGGGTCGTTACAGAGTGGTATCAGAGCAAGTTCCATACTTCCTCACACACACATCAGCATTGAACTTGCAGCTTCCAAGTAAGAACATCTCTCACTTTATTTATGTTTGTTTGCTTTCATGTTATAGAACTAAAGCATGTTTATGTATGATAGTACCTAACGTGATAACAATGGTTATGCAATATGATCCTATTAGTTATGTATGTCATCTATCTCTCTAGAAAATGGTACGAGGACGCCCAGCTAGAAAGACACCGGCTACTGAGTCCCAGCATGAGGCAGGCAACTCAGTGCCTCCTACAAACCTTGCAGCAGTAGTGGCTCAGTTACAAAAGCAGCTAGCTGAACAGCAACAGGAGATAGCCACCCTAAGGGCTAGTCAGCAGAATACTCCCACTGTCACCCCAGAACCTAACTTAGCGACCCCAGTGGTGATAGAGGTTCCACCAGTCCAACCTGCAACACCAGTAGCTTCAGCAACAGAGGCAAGAAGAGAAGCCTATCTGATCCAGTGGCAGAAGATCAAGCCAGAGAATTTCTCCGGCACCAGTGAACCATGGGATGCTCAAGCCTAGTTCAAAACACTGGAGAGTACGATGGAGCTTCTGGACTAGCCAGAGTTTGAAAAGGTGAAATGCGCCTCGTTCTGCCTGACAGGAGACGCACGTATGTGGTGGGAGAGAATTAAAGTGAAGCGCCCCGTGAACCAAATGACATGGGCTAACTTTGAGAGAGAATTCTTCGAGGAGTTCTTTCACATGCGGGTCACAAACTGCCACTATGACGAGTTCACTGAATTTCGACAAGGCAACCTTACAGTTGAGGAAGCTGTGAAGAAATTCAACAGAGTGACTCGTTTATGCCCTGAACTAGTCAGCATTGAAAGAGAACGAGTCCGGTTGATGCTCAAGATGTTAAGGCCAGAGATAGCAATGAATGTGGTCTACGACGTTCATAGGCCGCAAACTACAGACGAATTAGTAAGCAGTGCTCTGACCACCGAGCATTACCAGAACAGCATCAAACAGCAGAAGTAAGCCGTTTCAGAGTCTAAAGGCCAAGGAGGCTCAAGTACTCAGAAACACCAGGGCCATAGCTCCAACTGGAAAGGGAACCCCAGCCATAAACGTAAACCAGGGAGTTACCCAAAAGGAGGACCAGCTAGTAAACAGCCTAGTTATCCCAAATGTTCCACTTGTGGGAAATTTCACCCCAGAGCTTGTCGCAAGGGCACACGAGGATGCTTCGAATGTGGCCAGGAAGGGCATATGGCTAAGCAATGCCCGAACAAAATCAGCAATCCTCCACCACAACCGATTTAGTATGGAGATAAACCAGCACAGCTACACTGGATGCAGGTTGCTATAGATGGTCCACACATCAGCCAAGGCAGACTAGAAGCCCCCTCAGCCACAACGAACGCGAGGATCTACTCACTCACCAGGGAGGATGTAGCAAATGTCTCAACAGTTGTTACAGGTCAGATTAATATTTTACAGCAAAGTGCAACTGTCTTATTCGATACTGGGGCAACCCATTCTTATATATCCAGGGCATTTGCCGAAAAGTTAGCACTAACCTCAGATGCACTTAGTGGTCAGTTTTTGACGACATTGCCTTCAGGAGAAATCATGGCATCCACGCACTGGCTTCGAGCAGTGCCAGTCATTATAGCAGACAGAGAGCTTTATGGTGATCTGATAGTGCTAGATATGGCTGACTACGATGTCATTTTGGGAATGGATTTTCTGATCAAGTACGGTGCCTCCATAGAGTGTCGTAAACAGAAAGTGGTATTCCAACCTGAAGCAGGTGTGCAGTTTGGTTACATCGGAGAACCAAAGAGAAAAGCCAAGAAGTTTCTCTCAGCTATGAAAGCACAGAAACTACTAGATTCAGGGTGTACGGGATTCCTAGCCCATGTAGTCAGTACTAGTCAGAACAAGGACCAAAAGCTAGAAGGGGTCCGAGTTGTATGTGACTACCCAGCAGTCTTCCCTGAGGAGTTACCAGGTCTAGCACCAGACAGGGAGATTGAATTTGAGATAGAGCTCATCCCCGGTACGAATCTCATCTCCAAAGTACCCTATCGCATGGCCCAAGCAGAGCTGAAGGAATTTCAGGAGCAACTACAGGAGCTGCTGGACAAGGGCTTCATACGCTCTAGTCACTCACTATGGGGAGCACCTGTATTGTTCGTGAAGAAGAAGGACGGGAGCATGCGCCTGTGCATAGATTATAGGGCACTGAACCAAGTCACGATTAAGAACAGGTATCCTCTTCCCATGATAGATGACATGTTCGATCAGCTAAAGGGAGCAGCAGTGTTCTCTAAAATACACCTCCAGTCAGGATATCACCAGGTTAGAGTTAAAGAAGGTGATATACCGCAGACAGCCTTCAGGACCAGATACGGACATTATGAGTTTGTAGTCATGCCCTTTGGCGTGACGAATGCTCCAGCTACTTTCATGGACCTCATGAACAGAGTATTCAGAGAATACTTAGATAAGTTTGTTATCGTGTTTATCGACGACGTTTTTATCAATTCTAAAACTCAGGAAGAACACGCAGAGCACCTCAAAATAGTACTGTAGATCCTCCAGCAAAACCATCTATACGCCAAGTTTATGAAATGTGAATTTTGGCTCGATCAGGTAGCTTTCCTGGGTCACATCATCTCCAAGGATGGTATTATGGTAGACCCCAGTAAAATAGAGGTTGTGAGCAACTAGAAAAGACCTAAGAATGCCAGTGAAATCAGAAGCTTTTTGGGACTAGCAGGTTATTACAGGAAATTCGTAGAGGATTTCTCCAGGATAGCCTTCCCACTTACAGCTCTTACCATAAAGAACAGGAAATTTCAATGGACAGAGGACTGTGAGAACAGCTTCAGCGAGCTAAAAAGAAGGTTGACCAGTGCACCCATTCTAACTCTGCCAGAAAACACAAACAGCTTTGATGTTTATAGTGATGCCTCTAAGTTGGGACTAAGAGCAGTACTGATGCAAAATGGCAAGGTGATCGCCTATGCCTCCAGATAACTCAAGGAATATGAGAAGAATTACCCTACTCATGACCTTGAGCTTGCAGCAGTTGTCTTCGCTCTCAAAATTTAGAGACATTACTTGTATGGAGCTCAGTGCAGAGTGTATACAGATCATCAGAGTCTGAAGTATTTCTTCACTCAGAAGGATCTGAATATGTGACAGCGTAGATGGCTCGAACTGGTCAAAGATTATGATGTAGACATCCTCTACCACCCAGGAAAAGCCAATAAGGTGGCAGACGCACTAAGCAGGAAGTCCAGCACCACCTTACTATCCCTAGCAGCCATGTCACCGCCCCTACAGAAGGAGATCATAGATTTCAGTCTCGAACTTATAGTGGGACGGCTCTCTACGATGACATTAGAATCCACCTTACTTGGTGGCATCCAGACAGCTCAGGGACAGGATCCTGAAATTCAGAAAATCAAGCAAGGGCTAGCAGGATCTGAAAGTCGAGAGTTCAGAGTATCCGATAGTGGGGCATTATATTTTGGTGACAGACTTTGTGTTCCAGATCAGGAGGAACTACGGAGGAAGATCTTAGACGAGGCTCACAGGACTCCCTATGCGATGCATCCGGGTTCCACCAAGATGTACCAAGATCTAAAGAAACGTGTTTAGTGGCCTGGGATGAAAAGAGACATCGCTAGATATGTTAGTACCTGTCTGACCTGCCAGAGGGTCAAGGTAGAACACCAGAGACCAGGAGGAGTTCTGCAGCCTATTCATATTCCAGAATGGAAGTGAGAAGATATTTCTATGGACTTCATAGTGGGACTACCCAGAACCACGAATGGTTTTGATGTCATCTGGGTAATAGTCGACAGATTGACTAAATCAGCCCACTTCTTAGCTATCAGGATATCCTACTCCATGGAGCAGCCAGCTCAGTTGTACCTCAAGGAGATCGTTAGACTACATGGAGTCCAACGGACCATTATATCAGACAGAGACAGTAGGTTCACATCACACTTCTGGGAGTGTGTACAGTCAGCATTGGGCACCAAGTTAAAATTTAGCACAGCTTTCCATCCTCAGACAGATGGTCAGACGGAACGAGTAAATCAGGTACTCGAAGATATGCTCCGAGCATGTGCCCTAGACTTCAAGGGAAGTTGGTGCAAATATCTGAGTTTAGCAGAATTTGTATATAACAATAGCTATCAGGCCACCATCGATATGGCACCTTACGAGGCTCTCTACGAGCGGAGGTGTAGATCTCCAATATGTTGGTATGAGAGTGGTGAACAGAAAGAACTAGAACTTCAGACAGATCTAGTAGCAGATACCACAGTAGCTATACAGCAGATCCGCCAGAGGATAGGGACAGCTCAAAGCCGCCAGAAAAGCTATGCTGATACACGGTGTAGGCCCTTAGAGTTTTCAGTTGGGGATACAGTATTTCTCAGAGTAGCTCCCATGAAGGGAGTAATGCGTTTTGGGAAGAAGGGCAAACTAAGTCCCAGATATGTGGGATCCTACCTTATCACCAGAAGAGTTGGCAAGGTAGCATATGAGCTAGAGCTACCCCAGGAGATGTCAGCTATCCATAACGTATTTCATGTCTCTATGCTGAAGAAGCATATCCTAGATGCCACCCAGGTGATTGAACCCTAGTCGGTACAAGTCCGCGAAGACCTCAGCTATGACAGTCGACCTATTCAGATAATAGACCGAGCAGTTAAGAAATTACGAAACAAGGAAGTACCCAGAGTTATTCTAAGTTTGAGGATGAACTTTTTATAAGGTATGGGGGATTGTAACGCTCGAAAATTCTCAAAGTAATTTTAGAAATATTCTATTATTTTTCTGGAATTTTAGGATATATTTATGGAATTTTTATAGTAGCGGAAGTAGCAAAAATAAATAGAAACGTAAAATAGCCTAAGCGGAAATTGAACCCGAGACCTATGAGACCCTTTGTCTTATAGACAACTCTAGTAACCAGGAGGCCCCAGCAGGGGTGTGCTGAAAGAAGAGGGAAACAGTTGTATTTAAGGTTTAGTTGGCCGAATAAACCACTTAATATAAATAGGAAAAATTGAGTTATTAGTTTTCATCGGAAGCTTTTCCTCTCCTCACCCTAATTCCGCCGAACCTCTCTTATTCCAAACCTCACGGCACCTCAACCTCGAAGGAACCTAGGGTTTCATCCCAAGGGCTATAGGAGCACCCTCTGGCGACAACTTCGGCACGAGAACGCTCCTCTCCAAGAGGAGAGCACGTAGACGCGAGGAGATCGACGAAGGGATCTTCTCCACCAGAAATCTAGCGATCAGATCGTAAGGAAATCTAGCGCAGGAAGTAAGAAACCCCTCACCTGCAGTATAAGTAGCTATTCATGTGTTTCATGCATTAGTTTAGTCGTATGCAGATTTTCAGTACGAAGGGTGTGTTCTAGTGCACACCAAGTGTTTGATAAAATGTTTAGCTCAGTAAAATGCTACAGTGGACATTTTAATAGTTTAGTAAATGCAGTAGAAGCATTTAAAATAGCATATTTAGTCTTGCTACAGCTTATATGGGACTACGGTCCAATGGGTGGGCTCCCACAGTCGCCTCTAGGTTCAGATAACCTAGCTCTAGGTTCAGATAACCTAGAAATAGCAAGATAAGATAATTTAGTTATAAAATAGTATTTTACTTTTATCAGTGGCACTGTATTGGACTTCAGTTGTCCTTGGGTTGGGCTCCCATAGTCGTCCCTAGGTTTAGATAACCTAGTAAACCCTACTAGATTTGGGACTAGCTACCTCAGGTCTAGTTAGGGATGCGCGCATAGCAAGTACAGTTGTCGGGCCCATCAGCAGCATGATTAGTATTTTCATCTATTTATGATAAATAGTTTTTCAAAGCTTCACAATTTAGTTATGTGAGTACAGTTCAGAATTTGTATCAGCTTAGCATTAGTTTAGTTAGCTATTGTATCAGTTTAGTTCTATCTTGTTGATACTAGCAGATATTGCCATGATCTATTTTTGATTTCTATGTGTTGTATGATAGTATGCCATGCCATGCTTTAACATGATCAGAATATATTTCAAATAGCACGTTTTAAAAGCATAAATTGCATCGTATGCATGTTTTGTGAGGTAGATGGTTTCTTACTAAGCTCCCAAGCTTACAGATACTTCTTTTCCTTATACTGCAGATAAAGGTAAAGGAAAGATGGATTAGCGGAGGCTGGAGGACAATGCAATGAAGATGTGTGTGGATAGGAACTTGGAATAAAGATCCTTGGAGAAACTAGCAACTTAAGAACTTAGTATTTCTTGTAGTGTTACCTTTCTGCGCTTTTAGTTAATTAAATGTCTTGAATTGCGATAGTTATGCTTAGATTACTGATTGTCATGATCTTAGTTAGCTAGCCATGAGTAATGATAGGTCTAGTAGCTTTGTTTTTGCTTATGGAGTTGATATATGTGATTTGAGCATGAAATAGTGCTGAAATCAGACTTCTGATACGAAATCAGAAACCTCAATCGATCAGCCGATCGATTAGAGGCTCCTCAATCGATCAGCTAATCAATTGGGCAGCTTGTTCCGCGAACAATAAGCTTCTGAATCGACCAGCCGATCGATCAGACTAAGTTCAATCGATCAGCCGATCGATCGGAGCTATTGTCGCGAACAGAGAGTTAATGGATCGATCAATCGATCGATCGGGGAATTAGCCCTCGCGAACAGAGAGCTTTGGAATCGATCACTGGATCGATTGGAAAGCCTGGATCGATCAGTCGATCGATCCAGAATTTACCCCGTGCATAGTAGCGAGTTGAATCGATCAGTCGATCGATCCAATAGCTCCAATCGATTGAGTGATAAGCTCGATCGATCGAGAAGCTGGACTTTGACTAGAAACCTTTAGTTGTAGCTCCTTGACCATGGAGAATGAAAGATATGTCATGTATACCTTAGAGCACATCCCTTAGCACATGTAGAACAAAGAAATTGTATTAACTTAAAAAAATTTTAAATTAGATCAGTTTTTCGCACATTAAGAATAGTTTAGCAACAGCATAATGTAACCCCCGGCCTTACAGCTTAGTTAGTAGAAGGCGGGTCATTACAGGAACGGTTTACCTTGAGTTCCAAGAATCTTGATCTGATTCTTGGAAAAAAGCAAGCCGTTTACAACAAATCCGGACTTGGATTTAAGGTCAAACACAAATATAAGTCATACTTATCATTTGTGAATAGAAATAATAGAAACTTAGTCCAAGCATGGGTCCCCAAGTCAAACCTGACTAATCAAGTTGGACTTGGTCAGTATTGGTTCCCCAAGGATCAAGTACATTACCTTGATAGACCATATCGAGGCTATGATCCAGGGGGAGCCAATAGAAAGACCATCTTTATCAATAGATAGAATTGTCTAATGCTTGCTTTTTCCTGCTTTTTATTATACATGCTTAGATTAGGCTAGATTAAGGACCTAGGCGTAATTTACACTTGATTGATTAGTCCTAGGAGTTTCAAAAGGAAAATTAAATATATAATTTCTTTGAAAGGCTTTGTATAGAAGTAGTGGATGATCTCATACCCAAGAAAGCCTAGTGCCTCGCCACAGCCTGGAAGCCAATCTTTGAAATGTATATTTAATTGACTAATTGAAAAACCTAAGTCTAACTCAATGTAAATTAATCCTTAGATGGAATTTAAATTAAAGATTAAATTTAATCATCTCACAAAATTATTAAGGTTCCCTGATTGATAACTTAGAAAAAGGGTGAGATGGACCAAGGATTAAAATAGTTAATTAATTCAATTAAGTTAACTTAATTAATTTTAATTCTTAGACTTTCAAAATCTTAATTATTCCTTAAAAATAATTAATTTTCAAAATCTAATTAAATGTCAATTAATTTTAAAATCATATTAGAATTCGAAAATCCTAATCATTTAATTATTAGATTTTCAAAAATCTTAATTATTTTTGATAACTAATTTTCAAATCATATTTAATAAGTAAAATTTTCATTAATTTTTAATATATTTTCAAAATCTTTAAAAATTTAAGTGTTTACTCATTTGAAACTCAAACTCATTAAAAATTTAAACTTATATTTCAAATCTCAATATTTTTCTTAAATATTGATAAAATTAAATTAAAATTAACTCCATCTCACACTCACTCATAAGCTGAACATGCTTGATAACCTAGAATGGGTGAAATGGAAAATTAGGAAAATAGAAAATAACTATTATGTTTTTTTAAAAAAATTGTATGCTTGGACTCTAGGATTGTAACGACCACCCTTCTTACTATATTATACTACTCTCTAAGGATGACCATTACTTAACTACTAACTCTATTTAACCGGTGTGATCGAAACCACGAGGAATCCCTATCCAAAAAATTTGGGCAAAGTCTCCCTTGTACCGGTGACTATAATCATTAATACATAACATAATATACACAGTCACAGACGGCTGGAACATTTATCAAACACCCACGCAGTTAAATAAGTATCAAACACACAAATATCTACTTACTAAACTGAACTCAAATGTTTACAATAACTAAAATGCGGAAGCTAAAAAAAATAAGGAAAGAAGACTAAGGAACTCCTTTCTAGTCTCAAGACTTCCATAGTCCTGGCATCACACATCATCTGCACCTCCTTGTCGCCTTCCTTTGCTAACACTTTTCTTTTCCTGTATCTGCAGTAAGAGCAAATGCAAACTATAAGTAAAATGCTTAGTAAGCGCTATCTAACTCACAAAATCACGAAAATGTATGTATACAGAAAGAACTAGAAACTATATGCTCTAAAAGAAAGTAAAGCATAAATATATCTGCTCATATCAAACTAATAGCAAAGAAAAGCTAAGGAATCTACTCATATAATTCTAATAGCTAATCATGCTGCTCATCAAATAGGTAAACATGAAAAAACTACTCATCTACTAGATAAACATGGTAGAATAAAGAACTAAACTTACTGATTTTTAGAACTATATGAAACTTATTTCATTTGTTCTAAACTTAATCTTTAATACTTTATGTTTATGTAAAACTCGTTTTACTTGTTCAAAAACTTATACTTATAATACTTCAAAATAATAATCAACTTTCTTCTTGGGCCCAGGCGTAGTACCATCTTATGCGCGTTCCCTAATAGGTTGGGGTAGCGAGCCACCAATCCTAAGAGAGCAGACTTCGGTCTACCAGGGCCAAGACCTCGGAATTGGACACCTGGATTTGTTTAATGACAACCTCGGAAGTCGGGTACTAGCCTCTTCTTAAAAGTAAAATAGTTATAATCTTAATTACTTCTTCTTTAAATGCCTTGGCATTTTAATAAGCACCTTGTGTGCCAAAATCCCTAAAGTCTTGACTTTGGGATCTACTTAAAGCCTTGGCCTTTTTCTTTATTTTCTTTATCTTTCTTATACTTTTTAATACTTCTAAAAGAATATTTCTTTAAAATGAAACTAAAATGTTTAAGCCAATTCTAGCTTTGAAATGCTTAAATCAAAATTCTGCCTACTATGCTAATAAAATTCTACATATTAAGCTTAATAAAAATCTGTTCTAAGATTTGAGTTCTGCATGCAATACTTATCAAAATCTGTAAGCAATACTTATGAAAATTTGCTTATTAAAATCTGCATACTATACTTATAAAAATCTGCATGCTATACTCATAAAAATCTGCTTATTAAAATCTGCATTGCTTCATTTGTTGTGCACGCCTACTGCTACACAAAGAAATTTAGGAACTAAATGAAAACTAAAAATCTGCTCATGCTCTATTAACAAAATGGAAAACTGATCATGCTTAATTATTAGCAAATGGAAAACCGAAATGCTCAAAATAATACTGTTCGGGTCTAGCAACTTTAAAGAATAGAACTAGCATGTGCATATGCATGTTTATCTTAATGGATAAATCTACTCGGCTACAAAATTGTCTACTGCAATCCAAAACTAAAATACTCAAACCACACGGTAAGGTGATCTAAAGCTATGTGTTAACAAAAGGAAATGACAACAGATCTAAGCACTTGCTAAAACGACCACTACAAACAAAAGAAACTCTAATCTGAATCTTACGAAGGAAATTCAAGTTCAGTATCACAGCAACAAAGGAACCCAAGCCTAAATTCTGCATGTTTCGAAATCATGAAAGGAACTAAAGCTCTATCAATCCTCAATTCTTTCTGTACGGCAAGTTCCAAAACAAAGGAAAATTATAAAGTTACTCTTAATGACAATCTGCATTTGCTAAAGGCAAAAGACAATACTAAATCTGCACTTGCTATAAGTAAAAGACAAATCTAATTCTGCTTTTCTGTTCGTAATTATTTTATAGCTAATTAATCCCTCCTAAAGAACCATCTTTTCACCATGTAGGGTAAACTATATTATCATGCATAGTGCTACCAAGGAGGTTTGTCCTGTGAGGTGCCCCAGCCAAACTACTCCCAAGTTGTAGTTTCATGGAAGCCTTACTGAAAGCAGCTTTTGAGACTCAAGTTAACATTTAATTCAGCCAGGCATATTCACGAACAGGTTTCTTGCCAATCACTCACAACATCAAAAACACGGTAGTAATTGAATCAAAATCCGTTCGCAGTCAAATAAATCTTGTAATATCCACATTAAGAGCATTCCAGTGGAAATCGAACTCCTTCAACAACCTAACAAAACTTCGGAAACAAGAAAAGGAACAAGGAATGAACTTCGGAGCTATCCTACTGCAGGTGAGTAGCAACTTACCTTCGCGTTCTTGGACTCACATCGGAGAAGAAGCTTCTAGGGCTTCGGCAACACTCCAAATCCGGTGATTCCTCACGTCTACACGCTCTCCTCGCCGAGAGGAGCTCGGATTTGTGAAGAACCCACGGAGCCTTGCCTTGGCCGACCGCTGAAGTCGAGCCCTAGCTCCGTCGGCTTCGTCTTCGCTCGAGCCGAAACGCCGTCGCGCGCAGAAGGGAGGAGGAGAGGGGAAAGGTTAGGTCACGGGAGAGGAAAATAATCCCTTCTTATAACTTAGGTTTTTTCTAATTCAGTTATGGCTTAAGACCAATTCCTTATAAATTTGTTTACGAAATACTTGCTTGGTCTTTTGGCTAGCTCGTTTCGCTTAAGACTTGGACCGGGTTGGGGGTTTGCAAGTTCGAACCTCAGCCGAAACCCCCTTTTTTTTACTTCTAATTATTTTCTGTTACCAACTATTCTTTATATACTATTTGTTCCATATATGATTAACAAAACATTTCCAGACCAGTCGGTTGGCTAAGTCCGGATTCGGGTCCGGGGTCTTGGGTTCAAAACCCGGCTTCATCAATTTTTTTTTTTTTTTTAAACTTCTTCCTCTTGGTAAAAATACCAAATGAACTCCAAAAATTGCATAAAAATACTCTATAAATTCCTATAAATCTCTAAAATTTTTCTAAAGTATTTCTAAATATTTTAAAGTACTTTTAGGACTCCTAATGAGGAAAATTGGGTCGTTACAATCCCCCATACCTTATAAAAAGTTCGTCCTCGAACTTAGACTAATTCTGGATATTTCTGTCTTATACTATCCTTTACTAGTGGTACTTCTTTGTTTCTTAATCTCTTAACTTCTCAGTCCTCTAGTATTCATCTCGCATCGTACCCATTAGTGGTCTTTGGAAGACTTGATATCTTCTCTATCCTTTCTAAACATACTTATGTATATGAATAAAGAAAACAGCAAAAACTCTTATCTGACTTAAGCACTTATAAGTAATCACTCTATAAAGAAAGTATAAAAGGAAACTTAAATACTTTCTGATGTGCGTAGATTATATACTCTTTTATGCATGTTTTTACGCACATTTACATACTTTGAGCATGCTTGATCTATGCATTTTTATACTTCCAGCTTTCCTTTTAGCATATTTACTCTTTTGGTTCGGAGATCTACTTTTTGTGCATTTTCTGTACACAGGAGTCGAAATTGGTGAAGATTATACGTCCTCGGACAAGCTTGGAAGGAATTGAAGGGAGAGAGCATCAGGTCGTGTACCACACACGGCCGTGTAGTTTTAACAGGAAGGGAAGAGGACATGGTCGTGTGAATCTCACACGGGCATGTCTTGATTTGAAGAAATTAGAGCAGATGCCTTAAATGGCCGTGTAGATCTACACGGCCATGTGAGGTTTCCAGAGGCCAAGCAGGTGGTGGCCGTGTGCACCACACGGCCGTGTAGCATTTCCAGAGAACAGAAGGGTGGAGTCACACGGTCGTGCAGCTTTGGCAGAGAAGGAACTGGACATGGCCGTGTGAATCTCACACGGCCGTGTCACGGGGCCGTGTGGCGCCCGATTTCCTCCTCTATTTAAACCCTCCTTCATGAATTGAAAGGGGATCTCTTCCCCTTTGGGAGAAGGCAAGATTTGGTGGTATCCTCCCATTCTTGGGAGGATTTCTGGGCGATTCGAGGGGAGTTCTTGACGATTTCGACTCCGGAGCGAGGATTGGATCCGAAGACGAGGCTTCTTCGTAGATAAGTTTTCTCTTTCCCCCTTTTCTTGGTTTCTTGGATTGGGGATTTAAGAAATGCTTGTAATCTTTATTTCTTCGGGTATTCTTCCTCGATTCATGGAGTAGATCTTGTATTCTAGGATTAAGGGAGTATTTGTATGATGGATTGATGTAATCTCTTATGGATTTGCCAATTTCTTGTTTCAATGACATTGTCTTGCTTGTATCAATTAGATCTTGAATGATTAATGGTGATTTGTGCTTAATTCTCATTCTTGATTGATTGTTTGGATTTCTTGTGGACTTAGTAAAGATAAACTCTCACTCGATCATCCGAGGGATCCACGTGACAGGTGCAAGCCCGTGTAAGGACGTTTGAGAGATAATCTTGAAGAGGAAATAGGAATATTCAAGAGAGTAGGATGGATCTTGTGATTAGTTTCTTGTATCTTGATAGATTAATAAGTTGTGGGCTTCAGGGCTTCTATGTTGATATCCGAGGAAGGCATAGTAATAGGTGTGCTTCTGTGTAAGGACAACGTAGGTTCACATCTAATTGATCATATTTAGATACATTTCTCAGTCCTTAGCCGGTTATCTATTGCAAGAGAGAACCGGCAACTTTCTACAAGTGTTTGGCAATTGAGGGATAAGAATTGGTGAATCATTTACATTCAAGAAATCTTACAAAGAAACCGAAACTCCTAGAATCTCCCCTTATCATAACCCAAAATACTAAACTCTTGTTTGTTGATCTTTAATATTAGATTTGTTTACCTTCACTTTGCATTTGAAACAATTGGATAGTTGTTTAGCTAATTCGCATTGAGACATTTCTAGTGCTTATTCCAGTCCCTGTGGATACGATAATCTTTTATATTACTTGCGACATTTTCGTACACTTGCGGAGCGTAACAAGTTTTTGGGGACTGCGCTATAACATTAGGAATTATCAATTGAGTTAGACTAAACATAACATTTGTTTTCCTTTCATATTGCATAGTTGTAACTAATCATTAGATTTTTGTTTTTACTTTCTTGTATAACTTTTACTTCTTGTTAATTCTTTTTGTACAAATTCAATTCTGCATTTTTTATTCTTTTATTTATTTTTTTCTTTTTATGTTGAATTGTCATTTGCTATCTTGTTCTTGTGTATGCGAAGATCTAACTTTGCAGGGGAATTCTTTCCTTTTGACCCTGAGATTGACAGAACTTTCCATAAAAGAAGAATTCTGCAAAGGCAAATTGAAGAACAGGAACATTTGAACATGGCGAATAGACCACTCAAGGATTATGCAGCACCTTATGCAAGAGGTTTTCGATCTAGTATTTCAAGACCTTCAGTGGAAGCTAATAACTTTGAGATCAAACCCGCAATTATATCTATGGTGCAGCAGAACCAATTTGGTGGAGGACCTCATGAAGACCTCAATCAACACTTAGAGGTCTTTTATGAAATATGTGGTACCATGAAAATGAATGGAGTTCCTTCAGAAGCAGTTAGATTATTATTATTTGGGTTTTCTTTAAGAGATAGGGCAAAGCAATGGCTGAATTCTTTGGCCCCTAATAGCATCACCACTTGGGAGCAGTGTGAACAACAGTTTCTTGATAAATTCTATCCACCAAGCAAAACAGCTCATATGAGGAATTTAATTGCAAGCTTCAAGCAAACTGACTCAGAATCTCTTTTTGAAGCATGGGATAGATATAATAGTATGCTCAGACAATGCCCACATCATGGGTTGGAAAGAAGGTTAGTGTTGCACACTTTTTATAATGGTATCAACTATCATACCAAAGTGTCCCTTGGTTCAGCTGCTGGAGGGGCACTTATGAATAAAAGTTTAGATGAAGCTGAAGAAATTATTAACAGTGTAGCACAAAATCATCATCAATGGCCAAATGAAAGAAGTGGTGGCTATTCTTCTGTAAACCCAACAATTAAAGCATCAGGGAAGTTTGATGTAGATGCAGTCACTCTTTTGTCTGCAAAATTGGACGCTCTTACAAAGAAATTTGAGAATATGGGGACTAGTGCTAATATGGTCAATGCTATTAGTACATCTTGTGAAGTATGTGGGAGTTCAGAGCACTCAAATGACTCATGTCCATTGGGAGCTATCACTGCACAAATCAATCAACTGGAACAATGTGATGCAATCATGAGTTACAATCAAAGGCAGAACAACCCATACTCAAATACTTATAACCCTGGATGGAAGAGCCATCCCAATTTTTCTTACAGAAATAATCAAGATCAAGGACCATCTATGGGGGCAAGACCAAATTTTCAAGTTGGGCAACAAAATTTTCAACATCTATCTTCTCAAGGCTTACCAAAGTCAAATATTGAAAAGATGCTTGAAGAAATTATCTCAAGTCAGAATGAAATGAAGCAAGATTTAGCAAAGCTCATTCAGAGAATGGATAATTCTGAAAAGCATCAAAAGATCCAGGATAGTCAAATTGCCCAACTAGCTTCCTCATCATCCAGAGCACCAGGACAACTTCCAGGAAAACCTGATGTGAATCCTATGGAGCATTGCAATAGAATTGAGCTTAAGAGCGGACGGACCTTGGGAGACTCCCAAGTGACTGCTCCAAAAGGGATACAAAAAGAAGAAGAGCTCTCTCCTCTTATACCAAATCAGATTCAAGCTAATGAGGAGAGTACCATTGAGGTTGAAGAGACTCTTCCACTGAACCATCAGAGTAAAGCTGTCCCTTTTCCTCAGAGACTTACAATGCTCAAGAAAGATGAAGAATTTGGCATGTTTTTAGAAAAAGTTAAGGAAATTTGTGTAGAGGTACCTCTTATTGATGCTATTCTTCAAATGCCTAGATTTGCCAAATTCCTGAAGGATCTCATGTCAAACAAGAGAAGAAGAGGAGAGGTTGAGACAATTGCGCTTAGTGAGGAATGTAGTGCTATTTTGGAGAAGAACACTTCCCCAAAACTAAAGGACCCAGGGAGCTTTTATATTCCTTGCAACATAGGAAAATATTTTTTTGAAAAAGCTTTTTGTGATTTGGGGCAAGTGTTAGCCTCATTCCCTATTCAATTTGTAATAAATTAGGTCTCAAAAATTAAACTTACTACTATGGCACTTCAACTTGCCGATCATTCCTGCAGGTACCCTTTGGGTATTATAGAAGATGTGCCAGTAGAGGTGGATGGGAATGTTATTCCCACAGATTTTGTCGTGTTGGACATGGAAGAGGACCCCAGGATTCCTATCATATTAGGAAGACCTTTCCTTGCTACAGCTGGAGCTATAATTGATGTCAAAAATCATAAGCTTTCTTTGGTAATTGGTAAGGAAAGGTTGGAATATGATTTATCTAATATCTCTAACCATGTCTCGTCTCTTTTAAATGCTTGTAGCAGGACAAGCATTTATAAACTTGAGGAATGGAATTTCCATCCTCATGGAAGGCCACCAAACGAAGGAGACAATGTGGTGGAAGATGTTGGGAGAAGATCTCCCAACAAAAACAAAAAGTATATGTAACGACCACCCTTCTTACTACTACTACTCTCTAAGGATGACCGTTACTTAACTACTAACTCTACTTAACCGGTATGATTAAAATCCTCGAAGAAACCCTACCGAAAAATTCCAGCAGAGTCTCCCCTGTACCGGTGACCATATTCAACAATACATGCAATATATACTCAGCCACAAGCGGCTGGAACACATATCAATCAACCACGCAGTATAATAAATCCCAAAATAACGAAAACAACACACAAATATCTACTTACTAAACTGAACTCATCCTACATGCAATCTAAACAGAATAATCTCAAATGTTTACAATAACTAAAATGCGGAAACTAAAATTAAAACTTCTTTCCTAGTCCCAAGTCTTCCATAGTCCTGGCATCACACATCCTTCGAACACCTCCTTGTCGCCTTCCTTTCTATGTCTTTTCCTTTCCTGTATCTGCAGTAAGAGGAAGTGTAGTCTATAAGCAAAATTTTGCTTAGTAAGCGCTATCTAACTCACAAAATCACGAATGTGCATGTATACGAAAAGAACTAAAAACTATATGCTCTAAAAAGAAATAAAGCATAAACATAACTGCTCATGTCCAACTAATAGCAAAGAATCAAACAAGCTGAAATGCTAAACGTGTAAGCTACTCATGCTCTTCTAACAGCGGGAGGAACAAAGCATACTGAAATGCTAAACATGTAAGCAAGTCTAACATAAACATAAACATAGGCATAAACATGAACATGACTTGAACATACTTGCATGCGTACTTATACACCTACTATTGTGGTGATCTAGTTGCACTTAGCGGTACCGTAACATAAGTTGTTGATCAAACAACTACTCTAGCGCTAGGTTGGTAGGGATCCAAACTTAGGACCTGAGCCCCCCTTTATTCTGGCGCGCTCACCGGGCTTAGGTCCCCAGATCATACCACCATCCCAGAACATATCTTAGTTGATTCTGGCGCGCTCACCGGGCTTAGGTCCCCGGATCATATCACCATCCCAGAACATATCTTAGTTGATTCTGGCGCGCTCACCGGTCTTAGGTCCCCGGATCATACCACCATCCCAGAACATATCTTAGCTTATTCTGGCGCGCTCACCGGGCTTAGGTCCCCGGATCATACCACTATCCCAGAACCTATCTTGGTCTTTTCTTTCTTTTCTTATCTTTCTTATACTTTTCTTAAACCCAAAATACTATTAGGGTATCTTTCGTATGCACCTATGAATGAAACTAACTGCGTAACACATAATCATGCATAGAATACAAAAGAAATCTGTACATACAATACTTATCATGATCTGAACCATATCAGAATTTAATCAAACACCTGTGCAACATGAGTCTACACCATTCTAATCTAATCTATACTGTTACTACAGTTACAAGCATCCTCAATCAAAGCTTAAGAACTTCATAAGCCAGAACGGAACAACACAAATCAAACTTTGCTTAACTGTTCTAAAAAAACAAGTACTGATAGAAAGAACAAGTGCAGTAGCAATCAATCCTAAACCTCCAGATGCACAAAAGCAAGTCTAACAATGTTGTAACTAACCCAAGTTATCAAAGACTGGATCACCAAGAATCAAATCGACAAAACGAATCCAATTAAAACTCATACCAATCAAAACTCATCCCAATCAAACTCATCCCAATCAAACTCATAACAAAAACTTCGTGATAACCAAATTCGTATCAAGACTTCCACAAGATCTTCAAGCCGAGACATGAGTACCATAGGAAACCAATTTGCAACAACTTCACAGCATGCTTCAACAAAATCAAGAGAAACAAGGAAACTCCAAATCCAATTCGGGAAACTCACGGCAGCACACAAAACCAAAATCTTTTCAACATGCTTCAAATTCAAGAAGGAGAAACCAACGGAAAATCCAAGCTACTCTACTGCAGGTGAGTAAGCAACTTACCTTGGGTTTCTTGGACTTACAGCCGAGAAGGAGGCATCTAGGGCTTTCGGCGAGCTCGAAATCCCGACTCTTCTTCGTGCTCCCGACTCCTCCTCGTCGAGAAGAGCTTAAGGAGATGGAGGAACCCCTCGGAGAACCTTGGCCGGCCGTCGGAAGAAGCCCTAGCTTTCTGCCATTCTGCCCAGATTCTGCTGTCGCGAGCGAGAAGGAGAAAAGAGGGAAAACTAGGTTACGGCAAATCCAACATTAACTCATCCCTTTTATAATCCAATATTCCGTTATCTTCCTTAAGAAATTTTCCTACCTTTTCTAAACAAAACCGACCGCTGGATCAGCTGGTCAGCCGCTCCGCTTAAATCCCGGGTTGAGCCGGAGATCGCCGTATCGAGCCTCGACTCGGCCACTTTTCGAAACCTTTTTATTATCAAATATACCTTAAATATATTTCTCTGCATATTTGCTCAGCACCGACTGCTAGCCCACTTGGTCAGCCGGCTTTTAACCGAACCCAAGGTCCGGGCTTCGATTCCTCAGCCGCGCCCCTTTTATTTAATTTATTTTAAATGTTCCCAACTATTCTTTAAATACCATTTGTTCAATATATTTAACAAAACTTGCTTAGCTCAGTTGGTTGGCTGACTTATGTTAAGACTCGGGTCAAGCCCGAGGTCTTGGGTTCAAAACCCAACTTCAACATTTTTCTTTCTTTTTTTTTTTAAACTTCTTCCTCTTGGTAAAAATAGCAAACGAACTCCAAAAATTGCATAAAAATACTCTATAAATTCCTAAAAATCTCTAGAATTTTTCTAAAACATTTCTAGATTTTAATAAGGTCTTTTAGAACTCTAAATCATGAAATTTGGGGTGTTACAGTATATCTATCCTCCAAGGGCGAGGAAAAGAAGTGAATGATCAAGTTTGGTCGAGCTAAAGACCTTAAACAAGCGCTTCTTGGGAGGCAACCCAAGGGTTCTTTTAGTTAGTTTTGATTCGTATTTTAATTTCTTTTAGTTTGATGTATTTTTTTGATTTTGTTTTCAGGTTAGGTGCAAAACAGAGCCCGGCCGTGTGCTATACACGGCCAGGCAAAGGTTGCAGAGAAGGGAAGTGCTTAGGCCGTGTCATCCAGACACGGCCGTGTAGGATCTCCCGAGGAGAAAAAGGACTAGGCCGTGTCCCAAACATGGCCGTGCAAAGAATTCCGAGAAGAAAGATGGAGAGGTCGTGTCCTAGACACGACCGTGCGAAGAATCTAAAGAAGGAAGAGGGGGAGGCCGTGTGGATCTGCACGGCCCGTGTAGGAGAGTTATTTAAGTCTTCTTTCTACCTTACACGGCTAGATCTTGGCCGTGTTCCGCACACCCCCAACTCTCCAAAACATCTCTTTCTCTCCCAATCTCTTAAAAACTCCTCTCTAATCTCTCAAGATCTCTTAGATCCGGATTCTCCTCATCTCTAAGACTTGGACTTTTTGTTCTCCTAACCTAAGATCTTTGCTCTTTGAAGTTTTGTTCTTTGAGTTCCATTTTTCCAACCCTAGATAATTCTTCCCCTATCTAAACTCATCAAGATGTCCAACATTTTGAAGAAACTTCGCAAAGGAGGTGGTGGATCCAGTGGAGACAAAGAGAAGGAGCCATCAAGGGACAAAGGAAAACAACCAGTGAAGGGCGGAGGCAAAAGGACTTCACGCAACGAAGGTAATGACAATGAATTCAATATTGTGTTTAGAAATGATGATCAAGTAACTAGATTTGCAATTATTATCAATAGAAAGATAGTGTGTACTAGATATATGGACCCAACTGTTCTTGATATGCTTGGAATTAGGGAAGATGTAGATTTGATGATTGGGTTTTTGGATTGGAGTGATATTATGTACACACATTTGCCTACATATCCTCGTCTTGTTTTGGAATTTTTAAGTTCATTGGATGTCCATTTTACTAATGAAGATGATTATTTTGGAAAAATCTCATTTAGACTAATGAATCAAGAATTTCTATGGCCATTTAGTGACTTTAATTCTTGTTTTGGATTAACCACCGGTAGCCCTCGTAGGTTTGATCCAAGGTTTAATTGGAATCATTTTTGTAATGTAATAACTGGGTTAGATCAACCTTATGAGCCTTCAAGAGCTAAGGCCTCCCATATGCAAAACCCCATCTTTAGGTATCTACATAGAGTCATGAGTAAAACTATTTTTGGTAGGGGAGAGAGTGATGGGGTGGTTAAAAAGATAGAGCTTTATGCTTTATGGGCTATGCTTTATAAGGTTGAATTTGATTCTGGTTTTCATTTTGTTCAAACCTTATTAAGATCTGCTAGGGCATCATCGGGATCAATTGTTTTTGGTGGTTTGATTACCCGAATAGCTTATAATTTAAATCTTGATGTTGATAGGTTGGAAATAATTCATGGTAATGACATGATTGAAATTGATGCATGTCTTGCTATGAAAATGATCGTTCGGGATGAGAATGGTTTCGCGTTTCCTAGGAGGAGTGGTTCTCCTTTACCCCTTCCTTTTCCTGAACGAACTATTATTCGTAACCCGGCTAATTGGGTAATTTCTGAGTTAGATTTTGAGGATAACCCTTCTATACCTGGAGACACTGAGCCACATCATGAGCCCTCGTCATCTGGACACCCGCAGCCTTCTAGTTTTATGGAGCCTGCTAGGCATTCTTTTGCATATGGCACGGGATCTTCTAGGTTTGATTTTTCAGATTTTCGTACATCTCTAGAATCACTTCATGAGAAGCAAGATGCCCAATGAAAAATGTTGGAGGGGCGCTTCTCTTTATCTGATGATCAGTTTAGGGAGGTACAAAATCATTTTCAGTTTACGAGGAATTTTCAAGGTCAAGTGGTTGAGTTTGTGCAGGATTATGATACTGATCAGGCTAGGATGAGAGATTTTATGCAGAGCATGATGCTTACCAGCCAACAAGTAGATGCTTTATATGAGTATCATAGATCCTTGGGTGAGATTCTAGGTTTTCCTAGTTTTCCTATTGGCCAACCACGTCGTAGACCTCCTTTCCCTCGTCCACCTCCTCCACCATATTGATTTCATCGGGACGATGAAAAGTTTAAGTCTGGGGGGGTGTCATGTACTGTTTGGTTTGGTTTTCAGTTTTTAGTTTTTGTTAGTTTTTCATGTTGGTTCATATTTTCATTGCTTGTTGCTTTATTTTGCTTGTTTTTGAAATAATCATGGCAAAAAAAAAAAAAATTTGAGAACATCAAATCTTCACTTATATGCTTTCTTGGATTCAAGTGAAATGTTAGCACGATTATTGTCTTGATTCATGATGTTCGAATGATGCTAGTAGTAAACTTTGTGTAGTTCTTTTTTTATCTTGGGAAGCATTAATAAGCTAAGAATCTTATGGTGATGAGTTTTAGTTTTGGTTCAACCTTAAGGATTTTATCTTCACTACACTTGTGCTTGATGCTTGAATAGTTGATGTCATTGAAATAGTCATGATTCATCTTGTTTGCTTAGTACTTGGTTTCCATGGTGATTTCTCAACTTTCATTTTGGTTACTGGATGAGGCTCAAATCATTAAAGCTCATTTGGAAAAATCAAAATATCCCAACATGTGTGCTAAAAGTACATTTGTGAATAAGTTTTGCACAATGCAAACACTTATAAAAAAAAAATAAGGGATATAAAAAATAGTTGTCATGAGTGGAATCTAGAAAATCACCCCTTTGAGACCCAGTTAGGTTACTGGGGAAATGACTGCCTAGCTTCCCTTGAGATTGAGCACACCTTTGAGACCTTGGGTTAGTTGAGAAATATGAACCAAGTGAATGGTGAGTAAGTGCCTATCACTGGTTACTTGTCTTTCACTGGAAACATTAGGAATTCAAATTTGATGACGACTTGACTAGGACATGGATTGAAACTTGAAGGGTGTTGAGTTACTTTCCTTGAGATTGAGCACACCTTTGAGACCTTGGGTTAGTTGAGAAATATGAACCAAGTGAATGGTGAGTAAGTGCCTATCACTGGTTACTTGTCTTTCACTGGAAACATTAAGAATTCAAATTTGATGACGACTTGACTAGGACATGGATTGAAACTTGAAGGGTGTTGAGTTACTTTTACACTGTGCACAAGATTCTTATGCTTGAACCATACTTTACTTGTTTCCATGATCACGCTTGTTAATGAAACTTTTTGATAGAGTTAGGAAAGTGCACTAGGTTTTATGAATGTGTTATAGAACATATGAATTTAGACTGCAGCATTTTGCTTGAGGACAAGCAAAGGTTTAAGTCTGGGGGTGTGATGTGCGTAGATTATATACTCTTTTATGCATGTTTTTACGCACATTTACATACTTTGAGCATGCTTGATCTATGCATTTTTATACTTCCAGCTTTCCTTTTAGCATATTTACTCTTTTGGTTCGGAGATCTGCTTTTTGTGCATTTTCTGTACACAGGAGTCGAAATTGGTGAAGATTATGCGTCCTCGGACAAGCTTGGAAGGAATTGAAGGGAGAGAGCATCAGGCCGTGTACCACACACGGCCGTGTAGTTTTAACAGGAAGGGAAGAGGACATGGCCGTGTGAATCTCACACGGCCGTGTCTTGATTTGAAGAAATTAGAGCAGATGCCTTACATGGCCATGTAGATCTACACGGCCGTGTGAGGTTTCCAGAGGCCAAGCAGGTGGTGGCCGTGTGCACCACACGGCCGTGTAGCATTTCCAGAGAACAGAAGGGTCCTGGCCGTGTGAGTCACACGGCCGTGCAGCTTTGGCAGAGAAGGAACTAGACATGGCCGTGTGAATCTCACACGGCCGTGTCATGGGGTCGTGTGGCGCCCGATTTCCTCCTCTATTTAAACCCTCATTCATGAATTGAAAGGGGATCTCTTCCCCTTTGGTAGAAGGCAAGATTTGGTGGTATCCTCCCATTCTTGGGAGGATTTCTGGGCGATTCGAGGGGAGTTCTTGACGATTTCGACTCCGGAGCGAGGATTGGATCCGAAGACGAGGCTTCTTCGTAGATAAGTTTTCTCTTTCCCCCTTTTCTTGGTTTCTTGGATTGGGGATTTAAGAAATGCTTGTAATCTTTATTTCTTCGGGTATTCTTCCTTGATTCATGGAGTAGATCTTGTATTCTAGGATTAAGGGAGTATTTGTATGATGGATTGATGTAATCTCTTATGGATTTGCCAATTTCTTGTTTCAATGACATTGTCTTGCTTGTATCAATTAGATCTTGAATGATTAATGGTGATTTGTGCTTAATTATCATTCTTGATTGATTGTTTGGATTTCTTGTGGACTTAGTAAAGATAAACTCTCACTCGATCATCCGAGGGATCCACGTGACAGGTGCAAGCCCGTGTAAGGACGTTTGAGAGATAATCTTGAAGAGGAAATAGGAATATTCAAGAGAGTAGGATGGATCTTGTGATTAGTTTCTTGTATCTTGATAGATTAATAAGTTGTGGGCTTCTATGTTGATATCCGAGGAAGGCATAGTAATAGGTGTGCTTCTGTGTAAGGAGAACGTAGGTTCACGTCTAATTGAT
This sequence comes from Zingiber officinale, assembly GCF_018446385.1. Taxonomy (NCBI): domain Eukaryota; kingdom Viridiplantae; phylum Streptophyta; class Magnoliopsida; order Zingiberales; family Zingiberaceae; genus Zingiber; species Zingiber officinale. Next base: position 42,789,788 of record NC_055995.1, read on the forward strand.
CATATTTAGATACATTTCTCAGTCCTTAGCCGGTTATCTATTGCAAGAGAGAACCGGCAACTTTCTACAAGTGTTTGGCAATTGAGGGATAAGAATTGGTGAACCATTTACATTCAAGAAATCTTACAAAGAAACCGAAACTCCTAGAATCTCCCCTTATCATAACACAAAACACTAAACTCTTGTTTGTTGATCTTTAATATTAGATTTGTTTATCTTCACTTTGCATTTGAAACAATTGGATAGTTGTTTAGCTAATTCGCATTGAGACATTTCTAGTGCTTATTCCAGTCCCTGTGGATACGATAATCTTTTATATTACTTGCGACATTTCCGTACACTTGCGGAGCGTAACACTTTCTTACTTGAAGACGGCAAGGTTGGTGCTGATGTGTGATGCTGGAGAATGGGAACTGCTCTGATACCAACTGTTAACGACCACCCTTCTTACTATACTATACTACTCTCTAAGGATGACCGATACTTAACTACTAACTCTATTTAACCGGTGTGATCGAAACCACGAGGAATCCCTACCGAAAAATTTCGACATTGTCTCCCTTGTACCGGTGACTATAATCATTAATACATAACATAATATACACAGCCACAGGCGGCTGGAACATTTATCAAACACCCACGCAGTTAAATAAGTATCAAACACACAAATATCTACTTACTAAACTGAACTCAAATGTTTACAATAACTAAAATGCGGAAGATAAAAAAAATAAGGAAAGAAGACTAAAGGAACTCCTTTCTAGTCCCAAGACTTCCATAGTCCTGGCATCACACATCATTCGCACCTCCTTGTCGCCTTCCTTTGCTAACACTTTTCTTTTCCTGTATCTGCAGTAAGAGGAAATGCAAACTATAAGCAAAATGCTTAGTAAGCGAAATCTAACTCACAAAATCACGAAAATGCATGTATACAGAAAGAACTAGAAACTATATGCTCTAAAAGAAAGTAAAGCATAAATATATCTGCTCATATCAAACTAATAGCAAAGAAAAGCTAAGGAATCTATTCATATAATTCTATTAGCTAATCATGCTGCGCATCTAATAGGTAAACATGAAAAAACTACTCATCTACTAAATAAACATGGTAGAATAAAGAACTAAACTTACTGATTTTTAGAACTATATGAAACTTATTTCATTTGTTCTAAACTTAATCTTTAATACTTTATGTTTATGTAAAACTCGTTTTACTTGTTCAAAAACTTATACTTATAATACTTCAAAATAATAATCAACTTTCTTCTTGGGCCCAAGCGTAGTACCATCTTATGCGCGTTCCCTAATAGGTTGGGGTAGTGAGCCACCAATCCTAAAAGAGCATACCTCGGTCTACCAGGGCCAAGACCTCGGAATTGGACACCTGGATTTATTTAACGACAACCTCGGAAGTCGGGTACTAGCCTTTTCTTAAAATTAAAATACTTATAATCTTAATTACTTATTCTTTAAATGCCTTGGTATTTTAAGAAGCACCTTGTGTGTCAAAATCCCTAAAGTCTTGACTTTGGGATCTACTTAAGACCTTGGCCTTTTTTTTTTTTTTTTTTATCTTTCTTATACTTTTTAATACTTCTAAAAGAATATTTCTTTAAAATGAAACTAAAATGTTTAAGCCAATTCTAGCTTTGAAATGCTTAAATCAAAATTCTGCCTACTATGCTAATAAAATTCTGCATATTAAGCTTAATAAAAATCTGTTCTAAGATTGGAGTTCTGCATGCAATACTTATCAAAATCTGTAAGCAATACTTATGAAAATCTGCTTATTAAAATCTACATACTATACTTATAAAAATCTGCATGCTATACTCATAAAAATCTGCTTATTAAAATCTGCATTGCTTCATTTGTTGTGCACGCCTACTGCTACACAAAGAAATTTAGGAACTAAATGAAAACTAAAAATCTGCTCATGCTCTATTAACAAAATGGAAAACTGATCATGCTTAATTATTAGCAAATGGAAGATCGAAATGCTCAAAATAATACTGTTCGGGTCTAGCAACTTTAAAGAACAGAACTAGCATGTGCATATACATGTTTATGTTAATGAATAAATCTACTCGGCTACAAAATTGTCTACTGCAATCCGAAACTAAAATACTCAAACCACACGGTAAGGTGATCTAAAGCTACGTGTTAACAAAAGGAAATGACAACAGATCTAAGCACTTGCTAAAACGACCACTACAAACAAAAGAAACTCTAATCTGAATCTTACGAAGGAAATTCAAGTTCAGTATCACAGCAACAAAGGAACCCAAGCCTAAATTCTGCATGTTTCGAAATCATGAAAGGAACTAAAGCTCTATCAATCCTCAATTCTTTCTGTACGGCAAGTTCCAAAACAAAGGAAAATTATAAAGCTACTCTTAATGACAATCTGCATTTGCTAAAGGCAAAAGACAATACTAAATCTGCACTTGCTATAAGTAAAAGACAAATCTAATTCTGCTTTTCTGTTTGTAATTATTTTATAGCTAATTAATCCCACCTAAAGCACCATCTTTTCAACATGTAGGGTAAACTATTTTATCATGCATAGTGCTACCGAGGAGGTTTGTCCTGTGAGGTGGCCCAGCCAAACTACTCCCAAGTTGTAGTTTCATGGAAGCCTTACTGAAAGCAGCTTTTGAGACTCAAGTTAACATTTAATTCAGCCAGGTATATTCACGAACAGGTTTCTTGCCAGTCACTCACAACATCAAAAACACGGTAGTAATTGAATCAAAATCCGTTCGCAGTCAAATAAATCTTGTAATATCCACATTAAGAGCATTCCAGTGGAAATCGAACTCCTTCAACAACCTAACAAAACTTCGGAAACAAGAAAAGGAACAAGGAATGAACTTCGGAGCTATCCTACTGCAGGTGAGTAGCAACTTACCTTCGCGTTCTTGGACTCACATCGGAGAAGAAGCTTCTAGGGCTTCGGCAACACTCCAAATCCGGTGATTCCTCACGTCTACACGCTCTCCTCGCCGAGAGGAGCTCGGATTTGTGAAGAACCCACGGAGCCTTGCCTTGGCCGACCGCCGGAGTCGAGCCCTAGCTCCGTCGGCTTCGTCTTGGCTCGAGCTGAAACGCCGTCGCGCGCAGAAGGGAGGAGGAGAGGGGAAAGGTTAGGTCACGGGAGAGGAAAATAATCCCTTCTTATAACTTAGGTATTTTCTAATTCAGTTATGGCTTAAGACCAATTCCTTATAAATTTGTTTACGAAATACTTGCTTGGTCTTTTGGCTAGCTCGTTTCGCTTAAGACTTGGACCGGGTTGGGGGTTTGCAAGTTCGAACCTCAGCCGAAACCCCCTTTTTTTTACTTCTAATTATTTTCTGTTACCAACTATTCTTTAAATACTATTTGTTCCATATATGATTAACAAAATGTTTCCAGACCAGTCGGTTGGCTAAGTCCGGATTCGGGTCCGGGGTCTTGGGTTCAAAACCCGGCTTCAACAAATTTTTATTTTTTATTTTTTTAAACTTCTTCCTCTTGGTAAAAATACCAAATGAACTCCAAAAATTGCATAAAAATACTCTATAAATTCCTAAAAGTCTTTAGAATTTTTCTAAAGTATATCTAAATATTTTAAAGCACTTTTAGGACTCCTAATGAGGAAAATTGGGTCGTTACAAGGATCCTAAGGATTTATTAAGGCATTAATCGAGGAGTGGAAAAAGTTTTTTTAACAAAGTTAGTTTTTTTATATATATTTTTGACTTGACCTTAAAAAAATATATATATTTTTTGACTTGACTTTAAAAAAAACTAATTTTTACATGGTTTAAAAAAAATTAAAAAAATTATTTTCAACTTGGCTTTGAATTATTAAAAAAAAATTTACTTAGCTTTGAATTATATATGTATATATATTGCTTAATATTGAATTAAAAAAAAAGGCATAATGTTTAAACTTAATGTTTATCAAAAGTATTTTTATCAAAGTCTTTTTTTAACTAAGTTTTTTATGAAATTTTTTAAGTACTTACCTTCACCTCATTCCACAACTTTTAAAGCTAAGTACTAAACTTATCAAGGTTGTTTTAAGGCTAAGTATTTTTTCAAGCTAAGCACTTAAATATGCTTTTATGAAAAACCCCTTTAAGCTAAGCACTCTTTTAAAAACTAAGTACTTACCAAGATTTTTATTCTAAATTTTTTCAAAAACAATTATTCTCTAAACATTTTTAAATTAAATAAGTATTTTCAAAGCTAAAAATTTGCTAAGTGCTATCCTTTAGGGGGAGCTCAGAGTTACATAAAATAATTATTTTTCTATTCTCTCTATTAATTTTATTTTTGATTTATATCAAAGGGGGAGAGAAAAGTCAAAGTGAAGTAAGGGGGAGTATAAGGAAAAGTTAAGTAAGAAGGAGTATAAGGAAATTTTTTTTAGAAAGTGTTTTTATTGCATTTCTACTTATGCTTAAAATTCCTTATATTACTGTTATGTTTTTACTTAACTTTGAACCGTATTGCCATAATCAAAAAGGGGAAGATTATTGGTGCGGGAAGCATCGACGATCGATCCTATGTTTTGATTATGTCAAAGGGTTCAAAGTTAAGGTGTTTTGTTATCTGATATGCTGAATGAGCTTTGCAGGAAAGTCCTAAATGTACTTAGGCAAAAGTCTGAACTGCGGTTAGGTAGGTGAAAAATCCTAGGGGGTGGTAACCATAGGTCCTAGGGGGTGGTAACTCTAGGTGAAGAAAAGTCCTAGCTACGGTTAGGCAAAGGGAAAACCCTAGGGGGCGGTAACCCTAGGTCCTAGGGGATGGTAACCCTAGGCAGAAAGACTTGGTGGGTCGGAGGCTTCAGGTAAAAATCCTAGGGGGTGGTAATCCTAGGTTGAAATCCTGGTGTCGCGAACTAGGTGGAAGACTGGACGAGTCATGCAGCGGACATCCAGCATGAAGACCGGAAGATTCGAGAGCCGAGCAAAAGTTCAGTTGGTCTAGAGGATCAACTGGCAACATGTATATTCTCCTGAGTAGAGTAGGTGATGGCGCGTTTCCCGGTGAAGGAACATTAAGCGTCGGTTCGACCTAGAGTTTCAACGAATCTCAAAGTCAGAATCGGGCAGTCGGAGGTTGTCACATTTCTTATACTCTATATTTGTAATGACCCAATTTTCCTCATTAGGAGTTTTAAAAGTTCTTAAAAATATTTAGAAATGCTATAGAAATATTCTAGAGATTTTTAGAAATTTTTAGAGTATTTTTATGTAATTTTTGGAGTTCGTTTGGTATTTTTACCAAGAGGAAGAAGTTTTTTAAAAAAAAAGAGAGAAAAAGAATATGTTGAAGTGGGGTTTTGAACCCAAGATCTCGAACCCGAACCCGAGTCTTAATCGAACTCAGCCAACCATCTTGTCTGCAAATATTTTGATAATCAAGAAGGAGAAATATTCTATTTAAGCAGTAGTTAATGAATAGGAAATAAAATGATTGCAGCCGAGTTTCGAACCAGCGACCTTTGGCTCGGTCAAAACCCGGCTGACTAGGTGTGCTGGCGATCGTTACCAGTAAAATAAGAAGCGAAATTTATTTAAGCAATGATTAAAACAGAAAATAAATTGAAAAAAGAGTTCGGCTGAGGATTCGAACCAGCGGCCTTTAACCCGGTCAAAACGCAACTAACCAACTGTTCTGCAAGTGTTTTGTGAACAAATATGGAGCGGTTTTTATATAAGTTATAATTGAAACACTAGTTATAAGAAAAGAGAACTTAAGTTTTCTTTTTCCCCGAACCTTTCTCTCCTTTTCTCCTCTTCCCTTCTGCGACGGCGCCGATTCTGCCGAGCGAAGAAACCGAAGCCCTAGCTTCGTTTCCGGCGGCCGACGAGGGCGTTCTCCGAAGGTTCCTTCACCGTCGTGATTCTTGCGTCGAGGAGAAGCCGAGAGCACGAAGAGGAGGCCAAGATCTCAGCCAACCGAAACCCTAGAAGTTCTTCTCCTTCGATTTGAATTCAGGAATCGTGGTAAGTGCTCTCACCTGCAGTAAGAGTAGTTCCTTCGATTGGTTTTCGACTGGTTTTGTTCTCGATTGGTTTTCCTTGCAAGTTGTTACCGGTTGGCCTCACCTCCGGGGAGTTGTGTTTTAGTTTAAAGTCACGATTGAAGATGATTTTTTCCTTCCTCTGTGTTTCTTCATCCGTGCTGTCTTTTGTATGAGTGCTTTGTGGGAAAGTGTCTAATTAGCAATTTGATTGTTGCTATATTGTTGTGTTATTGTTTATTTTAATCAATTTTCCCCTTATTCGGCTATGTTTTTTTTAGAGTTGTGGTTGTTGTGAACTTTTTGAGAAATTTGGCAAGAATGGGTTTTAAAATTTGGAATGTTTTATAGTTGTTGAAAAATCTGTTTCATGTTGATTTTGAATGATACCCAGTTTAGTTTTTGAAGAGCATCCATCTCTATTCTGTCTAAAGAAAAAATATGGATCTTGGGCAGCATCTTAGTTTTGATTTCTCCTTGCTAATTACTATACATGAACAACCCCTTATTTTGAGTAGATAGTTTAAGAAGGTTGCTAGTTTAACAAGCGTGAATATATTCTTATTATGTTAGTATGAATAGCATTTTAGTTAGATGTTCCTTTGCAATTAACTAGCATGAACAGCCAGATTGTACATTACAAGTTTGACTTTCTTGTTGATTTACTAAGCATGAACAGTCATTTACCTTAAGTATGTAGTGGTGGATCTTTGATAAGCTATGAATTGACACATTAATTTTGGGCTAATATTTGGTGTTCTTTATATATTTGCACATGTTTAATTCCAATTTTGATTATGTTTCCCCAAACAAGGTTTTTATGAGCTTTATGATATTTTTCCATCTTATGCATGATTTATTTCTCATTTTGTGAATTTGGTCTTGTAGGGTACACAAGGACTCATGATTCAAGTGGAGGCTTAGTTCACTCAACCAAATGGAGTAGTGCAAGGCCACCTTTGGGCTCAATTAAACCTGGATTCCAATGGATTTCAAGGAGCTTAAACCCAAGCTAGATCACACATGAGCCTTACACCAACTTAGGGTTCAATGAGCCAAAACCCTAGGTATTTAAAGGACATTTTGGCACGGTGAACAGTGAGCTCGCGCTACTGTTCATCGTGCCAGTTTCTTGACGGCGCGGTCGCAGCTCCTCCCTTCATCCAAATCCGAGATTTAGCTTGTCCTCATCGGCGTGGAGTTCCTCAGCCTCCGGCGATCAGATTCCGACCATCGGGCGTCGCCGGCGAGTTGATTTTTCAGCCGCAGCACTGTAGCAGAGATTCGCGATTTTTCATCCCTTGTCGGCGGTGGTCCTCCGATTTGGGTTCCGTTCATCCACAGAGTCAAAGGCGGTGTTCCTCCGGAGACTCTGGTCCAATCCCGACACCAAACCATCAACCACAGCTTCCATTCCAGTCTCGCGATTCCTTTTCCAGGCGGCGCTGCAGAGTTTCAGCTCGTTCACGATTTCTGTGAGCACTTGAGGAAAACTGAGCTTAGCCAGTAGCTGGGAGACTCAATACTGATCTCTGTTGGAGTGTTCTCTGCAGATCCTTGTGTGACGGCAAGGAGAAGACGAAATTGATTCGAGTTTTGGGTGTAGGGATGTTAGATTTTCGTTGCAGTTTGTTTCTAGCTTAGGATTCCTTATTCCTGCAGATTTGTTTCTAAATCTGATAGTTATAGTTTGGATTTAGTTGTAGTTTTATTTTCTACATGAATTTGATATGCTAGTTCTGTTTTTGTGTGCTGATTTGTTCTGTTTGTGCAGAAATATTTTCTGCGATTCTGTTTTCTAAGTTGTGGCTAACCAGATTTAGTTTCTAGTTGATTGTTGGTGGCTTAAGATTAGTTACTAGTTATTAAGATGAATCCAGAATTTATAGTTCAATAATTGCAATGGGTATAGTTTCATTTAGTTCAAATTTATTTCTGCAGTTTTGAATTTTTGCAGTTTTGTAGATCAGTGAAGGAATAGTTTGAAGTTTAGTTTCTTTTGGTTTTTAGACTTATTTCTGCAGTAGGGTACTTTAAGTTCTTGAATTCATTTCTAGTTTTATGATTTTAATTTGAATACCAAATCCCCATTTCGTATCTAGAAAACCCAAAAAGTGTGTTCTTAATCCAAAACAAGCACGTTCTAGCATAATCCTCGGAAATTCGACTCGGGCCTTATACTAAAACATTGCTTTGTGTAGTTGCGGGTTTTCGATCTGAACATTAATTTGGGAGTTTATTTGTGACATCTATTTAGAGAGCTTACCAAATTTTGGCGCCGTTGCCGGGGATTCTTAAACTTTGCTAGAGTTGTTTGTTTGTTTTGGATTGTGAATAATTTTCTCAGCTTTAGTTTGCTGATTTTTCTGATTTTATTGAATATCTACTGAATTTTGATTGTTTATTGGCTTGCATGACTAGGTCTTCCTTTGCAACATTGCTTGAACTTGACCCGGAGATTGAGAGAACCTTTTGGGCTTTAAGGAGACAAGCTAGGACAGCAGCAACTTGTGAGAGCAGAATTTCAGAGATGGATAATCAGATAACAGAAGGGGATCGAACTATGAAAGAGCTTGCAGCACCAGATGTGGCTTATAAGTACTCATGCATCACTTATCCAGATTTGGCAGGAGATTTTGAACTCAGATCAGGACTTATTCATCTGCTTCCCAAATTTCAAGGATTATCAGGAGAGGATCCCAACCGCCATCTACATGAGTTCCATGTGGTTTGTTCTACCATGAAACCACAGGGGATTTCAGAAGAAGACATTAAGTTGAGGGCCTTTCCATTCTCTTTGACAGGAGCAGCAAAGGACTGGTTATATTGCCTTCCAGCTGGATACATTACTAGTTGGATTGATATGAAGAAAGCATTTTTGGAGAAATTTTTCCCAGCTTCTAGGACTGCAACTATCAGGAAGAGCATTTGTGGTATTCAACAAGTAGTGGGAGAAACTCTTTATGATTATTGGGAGAGATTCAAGAAGCTGTGTTCGAGTTGTCCACAACATCAGATTAGTGATCAGCTTCTTGTTCAATATTTCTATGAGGGCCTACTTCCTATGGATAGGAGCATGATAGATGCAGCAGCTGGAGGAGCCTTGGTGAATAAGACTCCAAATCAAGCAAGAGAGCTAATTTCAAATATGGCAGAAAATTCACAGCAATTTGGGAGTAGAGCTCTTGGGACTAGAGTGGTTAATGAAACTCATTTGGTTTCGAATGAGCAACAAGAAATCAGAAACAATTTGCAAGAATTGACCTCTCTAGTGAAGCAAATGGCGTTGCAAAATTCAAGTCAGGTTTCAAATTTTCCTTTACCAATGATGAAGTTGTGTGGAATTTGTTCAAGCCAAGATCATTATTCGGATCATTGTCCTAATCTACATCAAGATGAATCCGTTGCAGCCATTTCAAGACCTCAATTTCAGCAACATAAATATGATCCCAATTCTTCAACATATAATCCGGGATGGAGGGATCATCCTAATTTGAGGTATGGGAACACATTTTATCAGCAGCCAACACAAAATCAGATTGGTCAGCCATCATTTCAACATCAGCAGAATCAACATTATTTCCAGAACCATCCAGCAGTTCATTCTCAGCAAAATCAGCACTTCCAGCAACCACAATTTCAGCAAAACTTCAACCAAAATCAGCAATTTCAACCATTTCAGAATTTTCAGCATTCGAATGTTGCATTTCAACCACAACTTCAGAATGCACAGAACCAGCAAAACCATTATCAGCAAATTCAGCAACCTGTGCAGAATTTCCAGCAGCCAAGCAGTTCGAATCAGCATCAATTTCAGCTTGCACTTCCATCTTCTACAAGTCCTAGATCAATGCAACCTCAGCAGAATTCTAGTAGCTCAAAAATTGAGGATTTGATGCAGCAAGTGCTTCAACAACAACAACAAATGATGCAACAGCAGCAACACCAGCAAAGAACTGATACAACGCTGCAAAACATTGAAAGACAAATTGGGCAACTTGCTAGCAACATCAATCAAATGCAGAACCAAGGATCTGGGCAGTTACCTTCACAACCGACTCCAAATCCTAAGGGAAATGTGAGTGCATTAACTCTTCGAAGTGGTAAAACAATTTCAGAGCCAAATCAGAAGTTATCAGCTGGAACACAGCAGTGTTTTTCCAGACCATTTGCAGATTCAAACCTACAGAATTCTCAGATTTATCCAGCAAATTCAGAGTCAACAGAATCTGAACAGAATGACATTTCTGGTACTGATCAGCTACATTCTACACAACCTGCAACTTCAGAATCTACTCAATTTAGTGGAGCAGATTTTAGTTTGGATTTTACCCCAACAGCAGCTTCAAATTCAGCTCCAAATTCAGCACAGAATCTGGAAAATTCTGCACAGAATCTGGACAGAACTTCTAACCAGCAAGAAGCCGAGCATTCTACTCCATTACCTTTCCCTCAAAGAAGTGTACAACCAAGAAAAGAAATGGAGGAAGAAAAGGCTAGGGAATATCAAGAATTGGTGAAATTGTTCAGCAAAGTTGAAGTGAATGTGCCTTTGCTTACCATGATTAAGCAAATTCCAAAATATGCCAAATTCCTCAAGGATCTTTGTGTGCACAAAAAGAAATTAAAGGGGAATGAATTGATCAGTATGGGAAAGAATGTTTCAGCATTACTTCAGCCAGTTCCTCAGAAGTGTGAAGATCCAGGAGTTTTCACCGTGCCTTGTGTTATAGGAGATTGTATTTTTGAGGATGCAATGTTAGATCTTGGAGCTTCTATTAATGTGATGCCTAAATCAGTTTTTCAGTCATTAAGAATTGGACCTTTGCAGCCTACAGGTGTAGTGATTCAGTTGGCCAACCGTAGTCAAGCACACCCAGCAGGAGTGATTGAGGATGTATTGGTAAAAGTGAGGGAGTTAATTTTTCCTGCAGATTTTTACATCTTAGATATGGAGGGAGATGTGCTTGCGAACAGGGCCCCGCTTATTCTTGGACGTCCATTCTTGAAGACTGCTAGAACGAAGATTGATGTGCATGCTGGAACTCTTTCTATGGAGATAGGAGACACAGTGGTTAGATTCAGCATTTTTGAGGCTATGAAGCATCCTACAGAGGATCATTCTATACTTAGCGTGGATATCTCAGAGGAGCTGGATGGCATGGAGTTCTTGTCAGATGTTGATTCAGACTTAGAGATTTCTAATTTTGGTACAGTGAATGAATTTGTTGCATTATTGGAAGATGTTTTAGATGAGGAATCTGATGTCAATTCAAGTGAATGCGTAGGGGATTGCTTGGGAGAAGCATTACCCCTAGGATCGCTCAGAGAGGAAGAGGTATGTGTAGGGGATTGCTCAGCAGCATTACCCCTAGGATCACCTATTATGGAGCAGACACAAGAGGAGTTGAAACCATTGCCCCAACATCTGAAATATGCATATTTGGGAGAAAATCAGCAGCTACCTGTCATCATAGCTCAGAATTTGGAACCGGATCAGGAGGAACGATTGTTAGAGATTCTGAGACAGCATAAAAAGGCCATTGGATGGACTTTGGCAGATATTCCTGGGATCAGTCCTTCCATTTGTATGCATAAGATTCACTTAGAGGAGGATGTGAGGCCAGTGAGACAGCCACAGAGACGACTAAACCCATTGATTTTGGATGTTGTAAAGAAGGAGGTGACTAGACTCTTACAGGCAGGCATTATTTATCCGATTTCTGACAGCAAATGGGTTAGTCCCATTCACGTGGTTCCGAAGAAGTCAGGGGTGACAGTGGTAGCTAATGAAGAGAACGAACTGGTGCCCACGAGAGTGAAGAATTCTTGGAGAGTATGCGTGGACTATAGGAAGCTGAACCAAGCAAGCCGAAAGGATCATTATCCACTTCCTTTTATTGATCAGATGTTGGAGAGGCTGGCAGGTAAATCCCATTATTGTTTTCTTGACGGTTATACTGGTTATTTTCAGATTTGCATCGACCCAGAGGACCAGGAGAAGACTACCTTCACCTGCCCTTTTGGGACATTCGCATATCGTAGGATGCCATTTGGATTGTGCAACGCTCCAGGTACTTTTCAGCGATGCATGGTGAGTATTTTTGGCGATTTATTAGAGCATTGCATGGAAGTATTCATGGATGATTTTTCTGTTTATGGCTCGTCTTTTGATGCATGTTTGGAAAACTTGTCTCGAGTTTTGAGTAGATGTATCGACACGGATTTGGTTTTGAATTTTGAAAAGTGTCACTTTATGGTAGAGCATGGCATTGTTTTAGGTCATATAGTCTCTAGGAAAGGCATTGAAGTAGATCCTGCTAAAGTTAGCGCTATATCTTCTTTATCTTACCCCGCATGCGTGCGGGAAGTGCGAGCTTTTCTTGGTCATGCAGGATTCTACAGGAGATTTATTAGAGACTTCAGTAAGATTGCTCTACCATTATCTCAGCTACTTCAGAAGGATGTTTTGTTTGATTTCGATCAGAGGTGCAGAGAAGCTTTTGACAGATTGAAGGAGGCTCTTACCTCAGCACCTATTATCAGACCCCCAGACTGGTCTTTACCTTTCGAGTTGATGTGTGATGCTTCAGATTATGCAGTGGGAGCTGTACTAGCACAGAGAGTGGATGGAGCACCACATGTTATTTGCTATGCTTCCAAGACTTTGGACTCAGCTCAAGCAAACTACACAACAACAGAAAAAGAGCTTCTTTCTATTGTTTTTGCTTTAGATAAGTTCAGATCATATCTTCTTTGTTCTCATGTGATTATTTTTTCTGATCATGCAGCTTTGAAGTATCTCCTCAAGAAGCCTGATGCAAAGCCTAGATTAATCAGATGGATGCTTCTGCTTCAAGAATTCGACGTAGAGATACGTGATAGGAGCGGGAAGGAGAACTTGGTTGCAGATCACTTGAGCAGGATTGAGGGAGACTTGGATCGCACGGCCATTGATGATGATTTCAGAGATGAGCAGCTTCTACAGCTGCAGGGTGAGTCTCCATGGTATGCAGATCTAGTGAATTTCTTAGTTGCACATGTTTATCCCAAACAATTTTCAAAAGCTCAAAAAGATAAATTAAAAAGTGATTCAAAATTCTATGTTTGGGACGATCCTTACTTGTGGAAGTTTTGTAGTGATCAGATCATTAGGAGATGCATACCTGATTCTGAGTTTCAGTCTGTACTTACTTTTTGTCATTCTTTTGAGTGTGGAGGACATTTTGGACCACAAAGAACTGCTAGGAAAATATTAGAATGTGGTTTGTATTGGCCTACCCTTTTTCGTGATGCCTATGCTTTTTATCGATCATGTGATAGGTGTCAACGAACTGGGAACATAGGACTTAGAAATGAAATGCCTCAACAATTTATATTATTTTGTGAGATTTTTGATGTTTGGGGTATTGACTTTATGGGTCCATTCCCTACCTCTTTTGGATTTGCATATATTTTATTGGCAGTTGATTATGTTTCCAAATGGGTGGAAGCCATTCCCACTCGGACTGATGACTCTTCTGTTGTTGTTAGTTTTGTCAGGTCTCACATATTTTGCAGGTTTGGAGTACCCAGGGCGATCATTAGTGATCAAGGGTCTCATTTTTGTAACAGACACATGAAGGCTTTGCTACATAAGTACGGGGTTACACATAAAGTTTCTACATCCTATCATCCTCAAACAAATGGGCAAGCAGAAGTGTCTAACAGGGAGGTGAAATCAATTCTTGAAAAGACTGTGAGACCGGATAGAAAGGATTGGAGCAAAAGACTTGAAGATGCACTATGGGCTTATAGGACCGCTTTCAAAACCCCTATTGGAATGTCCCCTTACAGGATTGTATATGGAAAAGCATGTCATTTGCCTGTGGAGGTTGAACATAGAGCGTATTGGGCGGTAAAAGCATGCAATCTTGATAGTGACACGGTTGGAGAAGAAAGGAAGTTGCAACTTCAAGAACTTGAAGAGATTAGATTGGAAGCCTTTGAGAACTCACGGATTTACAAAGAAAAGGCCAAGAGATTTCATGACAAACAAATTGAAGTGAAAGAGTTTCAAATTGGTGACAAAGTACTTCTATATCGATCTCGTCTCAAATTGATTAAAGGTAAGTTGAGATCTAGATGGGAAGGACCTTATTGTGTTACTAATGTTTTCTTTTATGGAGTGGTTGAGATCCAGGATTTGTCTACTGGTCGGGTTTTTAAAGTTAATGGACAAAGGCTTAAAAAGTTTCATGAAGAAGTGAAGGGCTTGGTGGTGGAGGAAATGGAACATGTTGATGCTATCTACCCGAGTTAGAGGGGAGTTTCACTTTATCTTTTGTTTCTTTGCAAATTAATAAATTTTAGGTGTAGGTAGTTTTCTTATTTGTTTAGGTAAAATTTCGGTTCCATTTAGAATTTTCTTGCATAAATAAATTTTGAGTTACATTAGTAATTTTTATTTTTGCATAGTTATAGTTTTGGAATTTAGGTTTTATGATAGTTACCATTTCTTTGAGTTTGTTAGTTTTTGTTTTAGGAATAAATGGTACTTCCTTCTTTTGACATTTCTTTGTATCATTTTAAGGGATTTGAAAAGGAATGTTAAATTTGGCTATCAAGTTTAAAGACTCAATAACATGATTGAATTCTAGAATTGCATGAGGTTGATACTAGTGATGGATTCTTGATTGATGAAATGGTATGATAATTTCTATTTACCTAGTGAAGTTTGAGCCTATTTTAAGTGATGCACTTGTAGCTTATTTCACTCTAGAACTTGCTTCAAATCTGATTTTTACCTCTAGAGCAGTATTAAGTCATGTTTCATGAAATTTACTCCATTATTACATTGCCCTCACCTATTTTTGCTATTCTTCTTGTCATAAATCATCATATCTTTGATCTTTTCTCATGTCTTACTTCTTTGGATGTGGATACCTTGAATGTTATGTGATGATTTTATTTTGGCCGGGACGGACAAATGAGTAAGTGTGGGGGAGGTGTTTAGTTTGAAATTGGTGTTCTTTTGTGAAAATCTTGTATCAGTTTGTATCAAATTTCAGAATGCAATATCCAAATGAGTGGAAGTTTAGTTGGAATTTGAGAAGATGTTGAAACAAATGGTATTCAATATTTTTATGGCATCTACAAACACAAGGAATGGTGGCTTCAGAATTTATTCTGGACACAAAAGAATGCCAGAACAATTCATCAATGGAGCACTCTTGAATGGACACAAATTTGGCAGCAAGTGAACTTAAACAGTGAGGAAAATGCCAGAAACAGAATTCAGAAAAAAAAAAAAACAACAACAAACGTGTGCAACTCTGAATTATCAGACCTTGAAAACCTTAGGAACTCTTAAGATTTCAGCAGCAATTGTTGTTTAAATCCTGATAGCACTCTCAACCGGCTGGAAGAATTCTGGTAGCAGTAACTTGCTGGAATTTTGAATGTTCAGTAACTTTTAAGTGATGTTATTGGCTGAAATATGATGTAAATCAAGCTATGGTTTAATTTAGTGATTGTGAAGTTTTATGGAGATAATTGTTGAAGCTTGAATTGAGTAAGCAGTAACATCAATTGAAGATGTCAAGTGTGTAAAGCTGAAATTCAGAATTTGATGAGATGCAGAAATGACAGCTCTGAAAAGAATTGGAAAGATGTGCAGTTCGGAATGAATGTAGTATCAAGATTTCAGAAATGATATAAGGGGAAAGTGAAGCTCAGATGAAGTGCTGAAACACGAAGTATCAAATGGGACTTTAGCATCAACAGCTTCTACAAAGATTTAATTCAATCACTGGAATTTGGAAATGGCAAGACATTTGATAGTACTTGAAAGGCTGAATTTTGGTGAATGTGAAGAGTAAAAGAAGACAATGTTTGCTCTCAAGTTGGGAAGTGAAACTTAATTTAGTATCAAGAACAATTGAAACTCAAAAGGGAAGGGTGCTGGAATGATAGAAATGCACACTGAAAAAGCAGGAAAAATGGCAGAATTGCAGAAGGCGCAGAATTGCAGAAAGTGCAGAAGGGTGCAGAATTTAGAAGGTGCAGAATTGCAGGGAAAATGGCAGTTTTGTGCCAATTTGGAATGAGAATTGTGATGAGCCAGGACTGCTGGAAAATGGAAGGTCTTTGGATATGCATTGTAAAAGGTTTATAGAGACAAGAGGAAGGAGTATTGAAAAATTTTTGTGGCTGAACATGTTAGATTGATACAAAGTCTAGCATTGAAGGAAATCTGAAACTAGTAGTGCGGAATGAAGTTTAAGGGGCTAATGACCATAGCAAAATCTGAAACCCAGCTGCCACTTAGTATTGATAATTGGTTATCCTTCTTCTCTAGAGTTTACAAGATTTAAGACAAGAAATGGGATACCAAAACAGGGAAGTAAGTTGAAAACTGAAAAAGATTGAAACAAATCTGCAGTTGGGATTCTGGACTGGTTTTGCAGTAACAGGGAAGTAAAATTCTAGCTGAAATTTTATGTCATTGGAGAAAAAGAGGTGAAGTCTTGAAGTCGAGCAATTATTGAAGAGGATGTTAAGGTAAAAGAAGTGTGCACTTGCAATTGGAACTAAATCCTGACTTAAATGCATGACAGTTTTGTGCCATAGGAAAGTTGTTGATTTGTGCCAAGTTTTCTTGCTATTCCAATCTGAAATGAATGGAACTTAAGCCATCTTTATTCATTATCAAATGAACTATGTTCAAAGGCTTACTAAATAGGAAATTTTGGCTGAAATGTCATTGAAGCCAAATCTGAAAATTCAAGGACAGATTCATATGACCACTGTGCAGTGCCATAAGTTATCAGATTTTTATGTGTTGATATGGAATGGATGAAACTCAGAGTATAGGATGAATCAAATCAAAGAATTCAGATTGGATTGGAAATTTTGAAGAAGCTACAGCTAAGGAAAAGGAGCGGAGTGAAAGGAAGAGTGCAGATTGGTGTGCTTACAAAACCAAATCAGTAACAAGAAGCAATGGGATGAAGAAATGCAGAATTTCATGCTTGGCTGAAATTGAACATCACATAGCATTCTAATTCCATGTCTTCCACCTTGAGTTGAACTTTATTTTTTTTATTTACTCTATCAGAATTAATTCTTCCATTTACATTTTAAATTGCTCTTCTTTCTAATGGTTGTGAATTTTCATGATTTTGCATCTTAATATCTGTGATGGAGGTTGAATTAGATGAAAAGCAAGCTTATGGTAGTGGATTTGCTATGAGTAGCTTGAGTGCCCTCCACCTTTGCAAGATTTGAGATTAATAGAGAGCCACCTCAAATTACCTTGGGAGAATTAGAAATGTTATCATTTTCATTTTATTCATGATGGATGAAACTTACTAAGTATCGAACCAAGGTGAAAATAGAGGTCGTGAATGTGTGAGTCTATGAAACTTGATACTTACTTATAACTTCCTTTTACTTTCTTTTAGATATGATCAAGAATAGTTAGGAGAAGGAGGTACCATCTTAGTTGATAATTTGGTGGGCTCACTTGCACGAGGCGTGCAAGAATAAGTGTGGGGGATTTGATAAGCTATGAATTGACACATTAATTTTGGGCTAATATTTGGTGTTCTTTATATATTTGCACATGTTTAATTCCAATTTTGATTATGTTTCCCCAAACAAGGTTTTTATGAGCTTTATGATATTTTTCCATCTTATGCATGATTTATTTCTCATTTTGTGAATTTGGTCTTGTAGGGTACACAAGGACTCATGATTCAAGTGGAGGCTTAGTTCACTCAACCAAATGGAGTAGTGCAAGGCCACCTTTGGGCTCAATTAAACCTGGATTCCAATGGATTTCAAGGAGCTTAAACCCAAGCTAGATCACACATGAGCCTTACACCAACTTAGGGTTCAATGAGCCAAAACCCTAGGTATTTAAAGGACATTTTGGCACGGTGAACAGTGAGCTCGCGCTACTGTTCATCGTGCCAGTTTCTTGACGGCGCGGTCGCAGCTCCTCCCTTCATCCAAATCCGAGATTTAGCTTGTCCTCATCGGCGTGGAGTTCCTCAGCCTCCGGCGATCAGATTCCGACCATCGGGCGTCGCCGGCGAGTTGATTTTTCAGCCGCAGCACTGTAGCAGAGATTCGCGATTTTTCATCCCTTGTCGGCGGTGGTCCTCCGATTTGGGTTCCGTTCATCCACAGAGTCAAAGGCGGTGTTCCTCCGGAGACTCTGGTCCAATCCCGACACCAAACCATCAACCACAGCTTCCATTCCAGTCTCGCGATTCCTTTTCCAGGCGGCGCTGCAGAGTTTCAGCTCGTTCACGATTTCTGTGAGCACTTGAGGAAAACTGAGCTTAGCCAGTAGCTGGGAGACTCAATACTGATCTCTGTTGGAGTGTTCTCTGCAGATCCTTGTGTGACGGCAAGGAGAAGACGAAATTGATTCGAGTTTTGGGTGTAGGGATGTTAGATTTTCGTTGCAGTTTGTTTCTAGCTTAGGATTCCTTATTCCTGCAGATTTGTTTCTAAATCTGATAGTTATAGTTTGGATTTAGTTGTAGTTTTATTTTCTACATGAATTTGATATGCTAGTTCTGTTTTTGTGTGCTGATTTGTTCTGTTTGTGCAGAAATATTTTCTGCGATTCTGTTTTCTAAGTTGTGGCTAACCAGATTTAGTTTCTAGTTGATTGTTGGTGGCTTAAGATTAGTTACTAGTTATTAAGATGAATCCAGAATTTATAGTTCAATAATTGCAATGGGTATAGTTTCATTTAGTTCAAATTTATTTCTGCAGTTTTGAATTTTTGCAGTTTTGTAGATCAGTGAAGGAATAGTTTGAAGTTTAGTTTCTTTTGGTTTTTAGACTTATTTCTGCAGTAGGGTACTTTAAGTTCTTGAATTCATTTCTAGTTTTATGATTTTAATTTGAATACCAAATCCCCATTTCGTATCTAGAAAACCCAAAAAGTGTGTTCTTAATCCAAAACAAGCACGTTCTAGCATAATCCTCGGAAATTCGACTCGGGCCTTATACTAAAACATTGCTTTGTGTAGTTGCGGGTTTTCGATCTGAACATTAATTTGGGAGTTTATTTGTGACATCTATTTAGAGAGCTTACCAATCTTCCTTGTTGTGCAACGAACAGGAACAGTTCCTTATTTCTGCCCTCTGAATGCAGCCATAGCCGTAGTTCGTATAGGTTTAGTTATTCTGCAGTTCAGCATTTTAGTTCATCTTTGGTGCTATTTCTTAAATATGAACAGCCCTTTAATTCCAGTAAGTCTTAGTATGATTAGCGCTATGAAAGGGGCACGAACAGCCCGTTTCTTTTGCGATTGTAGCAAGCATGAGCAACTCTATTGGAGCTTAGAATAGTCTACCTCTTTTATAATTGTATAGTAGGCGTGTACAATATTTTATAGTAGTGCAGGATTCTCTATAAGCATCTACTTCTTTGTATTTGCAGTAGGCTTGTACCCCATTTTGATAGCAGCAACATCTTTACCGTATGCTTTGTTTGCTAGAAATAATTTTGGAATGTGTAGATCTATTAAGTGCAGAAGTTATTAAACCTTACAGAGCAGATTCTTAGTAAGCACAAGCAGATTTTCGTTTGCTGTCATTTGTGTATGTGCAGTTTCATTTTGTTATTAGTGGAACACAAGCTGACTTTCTTATTTCTATTAGATTAATAGTTTTCTATTGCTAATAGAAGAATAGATTTCCCTTAAATATGCATGATTGTGTGTTACTTAGTGGATTTCACTTATAGATGCATATGGAAAAATACCCTAACAGTATTTTGAGTTTAAGAAAAGTATAAGAAATATAAAGAAAAGAAAGAAAAAGGCCAAGGCCTTAAGTAGATCCCAAAGTTAAAACTTTAGGAATTTTGGCACACAAGGTGCTAAAGAAAATGCCGACGCATTATATAGAAGTATTAAAAGATAATAAGTATTTTACTTTTATTAGTGGCACTGTGCTGGACTCTCAGTTGTCCTTGGGTTGGGCTCCCATAGTCGTCCCTAGGTTTAGATAACCTAGTAGTAACGGCTCGACGTCGCCAAATGGGCCGCTGAATGGGTCGGGTCGTTACAAAAGTAAAAGCACAGTTGTCGGGCCCAAGAAGAAAGTTGATTATTATTTTGAAGTATTATAAGTATAAGTTTTTGAACAAGTAAAATGAGTTTTACATAAACATAAAGTATTAAAGATTAAGTTAGAACAAATGAAATAAGTTTCATATGTTCTGAAAATCAGTAAGTTTAGTTCTTTATTCTACTATGTTTATCTAGTGGATGAGTAGTTTTCATGTTTACCTATTAGATGAGTAGCATGATTAGCCATTAGAATTACATGAGTAAATTCCTTAGCTTTTCTTCGCTATTAGTTTGACATGAGCAGTTATGTTTATGCTTTATTTCTTTTTAGAGCATATAGTTTCTAGTTCTTTTCGTATACATGCACATTCATGATTTTGTGAGTTAGATAGCGCTTACTAAGCAAACTTTGCTTATAGATTGCACTTCCTCTTACTGCAGATATAGGAAAGGAAAAGATATAGAAAGGAAGGCGACAAGGAGGTGTTCGAAGGATGTGTGATGCCAGGACTATGGAAGCCTTGGGACTAGGAAAGAAGTTTTAATTTTAGTTTCCGCATTTTAGTTATTGTAAACATTTGAGTTGTATTTAAGTTCATGTCATTTGAGATTATTCTGTTTAGATTGCATGTAGGATGAGTTTAGTTTAGTAAGTAGATATTTGTGTGTTTGATACTTATTTAACTGCGTGGTTGATTGATATGTGTTCCAGCTGCTTGTGGCTGAGTATATATTGCATGTATTGTTGAATATGGTCACCGGTACAGGGGAGATTCTGCCGAAATTTTTTGGTAGGGTTTCCATGTGATTTTTAATCATACCGATTAAGTAGAGTTAGTAGTTAAGTAACGGTCATCCTTAGAGAGTAGTAGTAGTAAGAAGGGTGGTCGTTACAATATTATTTTATGCATGGACTAACTTTGTTTTGTAGAAAATAAAGTTGCTGGAGAAAGCTGGTTCGGGCGCCCAGAAGGGATCTGGGTGCCCCCAACTGTTTCGAGCACCCCCAGCTGGTCCAGGCGCCCCGAAGCCAAAAATTATTAGGAAGATGACGTGGCACCCGCGGAGTGGCCAAGCCACGTGGTCTAGGCGCCCGGAGGGGTTCCGGGCGCCCAGAAGGGCCTATTTAAGGAGCCTTGACTAGAATCTGCAGAACAACACGATGACCAACTCTCGCTTATACGAGCTACTCAGAAAAAGCCTCCACGATGCCCGAAAGCTCCAAGGACGACTCTTTTAGAAGACTTTCTAATTCAGAGCTTTTGGTAGTGTATAAATTTCAAATTCTTTTGTACTAAAATTATAACCCTTCAATTGATTAATATTTACCTATCAAAAGCACTCTTACGTGCGGGCCTTGGAGTAGGAGTCGTCACGGGCTCCGAACCAAGTAAAAAATCTTGGTGTCTCTATTCTTTCTGCCTATTTCTATTCCACTGCGAGTTTTTCGAAACGAAAAGTGAAGCCACGAGCTCTATTCACCCCCCCCCCTAGCGCATTTCGATCCAACAATAGCCTTTAAGGAAGTGATTAACTCGAGTTTTTTAATTGAGCAAGCTCAAGATGGAACCTCAACTCAAGTCCAACAACTCGAGGAAGACAATTCCAATTTAAAAACTCAAGTTAAAGAACTCAAGGACACACTGAAATGGTTCACCTTGAGTTCCAAGAATCTTGATCTGATTCTTAGAAAACAAAGGGCTATATGCAATCGAATCGGACTTGGGTACAAGGCCAGACATCGATTCAAATCTTACTTGTCTTTAGTGAATCAATTAACTAAGAACCTAATCTAAGCATGGGTCCCTAATTATAACCTGACTAATCAAGTTGGACTTGATCAATATTAGATCCATAGGGATATATACCTTGATAGACCTTATCGAGGCTACAATCTAGGGGGAGCCAATAGAAAGACCATCTTTATAAATAAACCTGCTTAATACTTGATTTACTGTTTTTTCCTTATACATGCTTAGATTAAGATAGATAAGGACTTAAGCTTGATCGACACTTGTCTAGTTAGATCAAGGGTTCTGAAAAAGAAAATTAAATATTTAATTTCTTTAAAAGGCTTTGTCTAGAAGTGGTTGTTGTTCCAATATCCAAGAAGGCATAGTGCATCGCCACAGCCTAGAAGCCAATTATTGAAATGAATATTTAATTGACTAACTATTAAACTTTAGTCTAACTCATATCTACATCAATAGTTAGATTTGAATCTAAACTAAAGATAAAATTAACCATCTCACAAAATAGATAAGGTTCACTAATTGACAATCTAGAAAAGGGTGAGATGGATTTAGATTTAAATTAGTAAATTAAAGTTTAAACCTAACTTAATATTTAAATCAAAACAAATATAAATCTCAAAATTCAAATTTAAATTTAATTATTTAAATTTTCAAACTCAAATTTAATTATTCAAACTTAAACTCAAATTTAATTATTCAAACTTAAATTCTATTATTCAAACTTATATTGTTAAACTCAAATTTAATTATTCAAACTTAAATTCTATTATTTAAACCTAAATGATTAAACTCAAATTTAAGTATTCAAACTTAAATACTATTATTCAAAATTAAATTGTTAAATTCAAATTCTATTATTCAAACTTAAATTTTCAAATTCAAATTCTATTATTCAAATTATGAAAATTCAAATTCTATTATTTAAATTTAAACTGTTAAAGTCAAATTAATTATTCAAATTTAAATTGTCAAACTCAAGTTTCATTATTTAAACTTAAAATTTCATATTCAAGTTTAATTAAATTTTCAAAATTCAAATTAAATATTTCAAAATTAAAACTTAATTATTTTATAATTCAAATTCAGACATAAAAAAAATTCAAACTTAAAATCAAAATTAACTTAACTTCATCTCACATAAGTTCATAAGCTTAACTTGTTTGGTAACTTAGAAAGGATGAGATGTAAAATTAGAAAAATAAATAATTATTTTAAATATGTTCTTAATTTTTTATGTTGGGACTCTAGAATCCCAAACTTAAATAAGTTACCTAAATTTTTTTAGAGCATTAATCAAAGGGGAGAAAAAGGGAGTTAAGTTAAATATTTTTATGTCAAAGTATTTTTCAAAAGGAAGTTAAGTTTTTATTTGGTTTAACTATTTTTGAAAGTTTAACCATTTTTGGAAATAACCTTAAATATTTTTTTGAAAAGGCAAGTTTAAATAGTTTTTTTTAGAAAAATAAGTTTTTGAAAAAAAAAATTTATTAAGTTTTTATGAAATCTTTTCAAAAAGCTTCAATAGGTTTTTTTAGGAATCTTTTACTTAACTAAGTTTTTCAAAAAGCTAAGCACTTAACTAAGTTTATTTGAAATTTTTCAAAAGCTAAGTACTTGACAAAGTGTTTTTTAAATCTAAGAATTTGGCTAAGTTTTTAAGGAAAAAGCTAATTTTTTTTCAAAGCCTTTAAGTATACTTTCAAATATACTAAACAAGATATGTTTTAAAAATGAAGTATTTTTAAAAGTCAAGTTCTTCTTCAAGGCTTTTATAAAAATGATATATACTTTCAAAATATAGTCTATTTGAAATTGTTTTTAACTCCCCCTTTTTAAAAGTTTTTTAAAGCAAAATTCTACTATTAGAGTTTATTTCAAAGTTTTTTTAAAAAAAACTAAAATGTTTTATATTGAAATTAAGTGTTTTTTCCCTCCCCAAATTGTTTTTGATATATATCAAAGGGGGAGAAAATATTCAAAAGTTAAGGGGGAGAGAAAGCTAATGGACTAAAGGGGAGCTAACAAGTTAATTTTTTTCTTTATGAATAAATCTCTTAACTTTTGCTATTCTTTATGAATGAATCTCTTAACTTTTGTTATATGTTGCTATATGTGTTACTTAACTTTTGAATCAAGTTGTCATAATCAAAAAGGGGGAGATTGTTGGTGCAGGAAGCACTAGACGATCGAACCTGAGTTTTGATAATGGCAAAGGATTTAAAAGTTAAGATGTTTTGTGATCTAACAAGTGTGATTGAGCTTGTAAGAAAGTCCTAAGTGTTCTTAGGCAAAAGTCCTAGTGGATTCTAGGCATGTGGAAAACCTTAGGGGGAGTTAACCCTAGGTCTTAGGGGCGATAACCCTAGGTCATGGAAAGTCCTAGCTGCAGTTAGGCAATGAAGTCTTGGTCTAGGTGACTGGGTGAAGTCTTGGTGGGTCGAGGACTTTGGACAAAATTCTAAAGTCAAGGACTCGAGGTGAAAATCCTGGGTGGTCACGGACACGAGGTGGAAGTCTAGATGGGTTGTTGAGTAGACATTCAGCATGAAGTCCTAGAGTCTAAGATGCTAAGCAAAAGTCTAGACAGTCTGGAGGATTGGTCTGGAAAAAGGTAAACTCTCCTGAAAGGAATAGGTGAGGATGTGTTCCTCGAAGAGGAAACAGTAGGCGTTGGTCCGACCTAGAGTTTTAGCAAAACTCAAAGTCAAGATCAGACAATCCAAAGGCTGTCAAAACTGTTATTTACCTTTTATTCTAACTCTGTTTTACAGGAAACTAACAATTTTATAGATTCAGATTTAGCCTTGTTCGATCGACCGAACGTCCGAATCGGTCAACTGAACCCTTAAACTATAAGATCATATTCCAGCTCGCGATAAAGTATAGACCGAGGGATTGGTCGACCGAACAAGGAGGCTCAGTCGACCGAATGGTGGATAAACTTTAGACCGTATTGATCAGATCAGATAAGCTGAGGAGCATTGAGGATTCGGTCCATCAAACGAAGGTCTTATCCGAGCAGCAACATCTAGACAAAAAGCTGGGCGGATTCAGGCAGGATTAGTTGACCGATCAACGTCGAGTCAAACTTGATCTTGAGATCAGTGGATCTAGATTAGGCTTAACTCGACTATAAAAGGAGCCCTTGACCAAACACTTCAATAACATATTTAAAATAATCTTCTCTCATGTGTGCTGCTCAAAAGATGAATTTACAACGTCGTAACTCTACTCTGACGATGACTGCGTAAAAGATCCAACTTTCTAAGTCGTCGGTAAATTTTGTTTTATTACAATACTTATACTTGTAATCTTCTGATTTATTAGTGGATCTAGATCAGTCTTAACTCGACTATAAAAGGAGCCCTTGACCAAACACTTCAATAACATATTTAAAACAATCTTCTCTCATGCGCGCTGCTCAAAAGATGAATTTACAATGTCGTAACTCTACTCTGACGACGACTGTGTAAAAGATCCAACTTTCCAAGTCGTCGGTAAATTTTGTTTTATTACAATACTTATACTTGTAATCTTCTGATTTATTAGTGATTACCCATCGAAAGCACTCTCATGTGTGGGATTTGGAGTAGGAGTCGTCACAGGCTCTTAACCAAGTAAAATTCTTAGTGTCCTTATTTTTTGTGTTCTTTTCTTTTTGCTGTACATTCTGTGTTTTCTAAAAAATGAACGTGAAAATCATGAGTGTTATTTAACCCCCCCCCCCTCCCCTCCCACTAGTATGTCTCGATCCTATAAAAACAAGTCATAAAACATATCATAGCATAAGAAATATCCAAATACATAGTTTATACATCAACATTACATCACAAATACTCCCTACATCCTAAGAATCAGAGCATCTACTTCATAGAGAAGGAAATACACCCAAGAGAGAAGAAGTAAAGCAAACTAGCACTCAAAACATAAAGAGAAGATAAGAGAAGGCTTATCCATGTAGTGTCAGTCTTCTTGGACCCAATCCTTCTTCTAGAGGTGGATGAATCGACGAACATGAAACTTCTAGGGTTCTCCCAAGGGGGAGAACCTTTCCCCAAGGAATGGGGGCGAGCCCCAAGATAAAGATGAGTCAAAAGGGGAGAAAAACTTTCTTTATATAAAGCATGGTATGGGCTGGGCATGGCCTATCTCACAACCGTGTGAATCCACACGGCCAGAAGCTACCTTGGCTTTAGTCCAGTGGCTTTGATCTAAATGTTAGATTTAGCTAATTTATGCATCAGATAATTAATTAAGTTGTATAACCGAGAAGTACTTACAGAGGGGTTAGGCCCTTCAAAAATGAATATGGATCCGTGGCTTCTCTTGGACTCAGCTTCTGATTCATCCTCGCTTCCGGATTTGTTGACTTAGTCTTAGGCCGTCATTGCAAGGAAACTTGTCTATTCGAGTTCTTCATCGTCAGTCTCATTTGAAGAAGACTCGTCCCAAGTCGCCTTCAAAGCTTTCTTCTTTCTCTGCTTCTTTGCATCATTCTGATTCGGACAATTTGCTTTGATATGTTCCTTTTGATTGTAACCGTAGTAGATTACTTTAAACTTCATCTTTGAGCTTGGTTGAGCCTCCTTGGACTGGATCACCTTCTTGATGTCTTTCTTGTTGAAGCCCTTCTTCTTATTGTAGAGTCTTTTCACCAAGTTGACGAGTTCGGCCATGACCTCATCGTCATCATCTTCTGAATCTGGTTCTTCTTCTGACTCCAGTTTGGTTCTGCGTCTTACTTTTGGTTCACGCGCTCTACTTGTATTTGCAATCAAAGTTATACCCTTCTCGGTCGATCGAGCATTAACTTGTTCATGTAATTCAAATTCAGCAAACAACTGATCTAATTTAATTGAAGAGAGATCCTTGGATACCTTGTATGCATCTACCATTGATGCCCACAAGGTATTCCTCGGGAAAGTATTTAGGGAATACCTAATTATGTCTCTATTTTCTACCTTTTGTCCTATTGCATGGAGACCGTTGAGGAGGTCTTGGATGCGTGCATGCAGTTGGCTCGTCGTTTCACCTTCTTGCAACTTTATATTGTATAGTTTATTAAGAATAAGATCCCTCTTACTTACCTTGGTATCGGATGTTCTTTCATGTAATTCAATCAACTTCTCCCATAGTTCTTTGGCGCTCGAGAACGGGCTGACGCAGTTCAACTCCTCCTTCGTTAGTCCACATTGGAGGATACACGTTGCTTTTGCATTGGCTTCTACTTTCTTTATTATGCTTGCGTCCCAATTCTCGCACGAAACTGGTTTCCCTGCACCGTTATGTGGGAGCGAGATGCCGGTCTTGACGATCATCCTTACCTCAAACTAAGTTTGGAGGTAGGACTCTATTCAGCCCTTCCAGTAGCTGAAATCTTCTCCGATGAAAAGTGGAGGTCAAGAAGTACTGTAGCCTTCTTGAAGATCCATAGAAACTTGCAAAAAAAAAAAAAACTTGTCATAGGACTTGAGCCTGGATTAGTAGTGCGGGTTTAAAACAAACTAACATACAATCTCGAGGGGTGTTGCACCAATTTCGAGAAAAATTTGATTACGAACAAAATCGGAGGGCAACAAGAATACTGATTCCGATTGACTCTGAAAAATTAAAAATCACCATGAAAAATATGCTTGACTGGTGGTTGCACCAAATCGAAGTGACCCCGCTCTGATACCAATTGTTGGATTGAGACGCGCTAGAGGAGGGGTGAATAGCGCTCGTGGCTTTCACTTTTCATATTCGAAACGATCTAGTAAATGCAGCGGAATGGAAATAAAGACAAAAACAAAGAACGCGCCAAGATTTACTTGGTTCGGAGCCTAGGGTGACTCCTACTCTATGGCCCACGCTCGTTGAGCTTATACTTTGGGCAAAAACTATAATTTTGAAAAATAGTACAATTAGGTATTACAATTTAAAAGCACTAAACAATTATACCAGGAATTTGAAATTCTTAGCTCCGGGTCGTTGGGGTCATGTTATGGCTCAGCCGGAACGTCTTGTTAGCAGCAAACAGTTGTATGATAGCTTAGAACTTGTTGTTTTCAACTGCTGGTCGAGACCTCCTGATAAAGGTCGTTGAGGGCGCCTCCATCACCGGCAAATTCACAGCGAGGATGAGCTTTGACTCCTTCGTAGCCTATCCTCTTGAAGGCGCCTCCATCTCCCTTAAGGGCACCTTCAATGCCGTCCGAGGAGCCTCAGCACTCCTTGAGGGCGCCTCCAGCTTCGCTATGCGCACTCCTTTTGCCTTGCACCCGAGGCGCCTCCAAGCTCCATGGAGGGCGCCTCGGGTACTGTTCATCTGAGGTAAAGTTGGATCCTTTGTCCCTTCAAGATATGTTAGTACCAAAAATACCCTGTAACACAAAGTTAGCACATAATAATGAATATAAAAAGATGTTTGACAGTCATTGGACTGTCCAGTTATGACTTTAGATTTTCGACCGAAAACCCTAGGTCGAACTGACGCCTACTGTTCCCTCAGCGGAGAACGCGCCCTCACATACTCCACTCAGGAGAGTATACTTGTTGTCAGTCCAGTCCTCCAGACCGGCTGGACTTTTGCTCAGTGCCCGAGTCTTCAGGTCTTTCCGCTGGACGTTCGCTCCACGACCCGCCCAGACTTTCTCCTGGTTCGCGACACCAAGACTTTTCACCTAGAGTCCCCGACTCTAAGACTTTTGCCCAAAGACCTCGACTTGCCAAGTTTTTCTGCCTAGGGTTACCACCCCCTAGGGTTTTCCACCTGCCTAACTACAACTAGGACTTTTGCCTAAGATACCTTAGGACTTTTCCTTCAAACTCATTCCACCATATTAGATAGCAAATAACCTTAACTTTGAATCCTTTATCATTATCAAAACTCAGGTTCTATCGTCGGATGCTTCCCGCACCAACAATCTCTCCCTTTTTGATTATGACAATAAAAATTCAAAGTTAAGTAAAAATAATGCTATAAAGAATTTTCAAAAATAAATGCAAGCATAATTGAAAATAACAGTACAGGCATAAATGCAAAACTCCCCCCTTAATAAAAGCTTAAAAAACTCCCCCTTAATTAAAGCTCTTCTTTTTAGAATTTTCATATTTGAATTTTCATATACTCTCCCCATTTGCCATATATCAAAAAATTAGTAAAAATAGAGTATAAAATAGACAAGTTAAAAAGTTGATCATAGGCCTTAGATTAAGAGTATAACTGAAACAGCTAATAACTGTTTTAAAACTTAGCTTTTCAGAAGGTTTTGAAAAAAAAAATTAAACTTAGTTTAAAATTTTAGTCCTAAAAAAATTGATAACCACTTAACTTTTAGAATAAGTTTTCTTGTAGACTTTTTTAGCTAAGCAAAAACCTTTATCAAAGGTTAAGTAGGGAGCTTAGGTCTTAAAAATAATCTGATTTTTTAGAAAATATTTAGATTTAAAACCTTTTCCTTAAAAAAAAATCAGAAACTAAGTTTGGAAAGAAGTTTTTAGCTAAGGAATAGTTTGTTGACTTTGAAAGGTAACTTAGCAAAAAAAAACTTTAGTTTAAGAAGAAAAAATTTTTTTTAATAAAACATAAAAAACTTTTAGAGAATCAAAAAGTAATTTTACTTAGTTAAATTTGAAAAATACTTTAAATAGTGATAACCTTGTAAAACTTTAGCTAAGGTCACTTTCACTTAGAAAAATAAGTAAGCCAAATTTAAAAATTCAGGTCTCTTTTCCAAAAAAAAAAAGAAAAAAAATCCTAAAGTCCAAGCATGAGTAATTAACAAAATTAAAACTAAATTCCTTTATCCAAATGTCTAACCATTAGCTACTAGCTGTTTTACCTAAGAGGTAATAACTTTTACTTGGTTAGTCAAGTTAAGTCAGTGATCCATTTAGATTTGACCAAGTTAGGATAACTTAACTTGATTTATGTAAATTGGTATTTATTGCCTAGACTTATGTCGATGCATAGACATAAGCATTCTTAAGTCCAGGCAGTACCCTATGCATCTCACACCATTCTAAGTGTTTTCAAACACAAGCAAGTTAGACCTAGTGTACATGTGAGATGCTCTAGCTAAAACTAGGGGTACATGATTTCTAGGGGGAAAAATCCTAAGCTAAGTCCAACATTTTTCAAAACTAATAAAATTGGGATTTTGAAAATTATTTTTCCTAGAATTTTTAAAGAGAAAAAAATAAAAACAGTAAGCAGACATAAAAGGTAAGTTCTACTCTACCAAGCACATTCCTATTTATCTTCTGAGTGCACTGAACTCAAGTTCAGGTAAGGGCTTTGTGAATATGTTAGCCAGGTTTAATTTGGACTCAATATAGCTAAGCACAACATCTCCCTTAGCTACGTGATCCCTTACAAAGTGATGTTTTACTTCTATATGTTTAGTCCTTGAGTGGTGAATTAGGTTCTTGGTTAGATTAATTGAACTTATGTTATCAATTAAAATTTTTGTATTTTGATATTCTAGTTGATAATCTTTTAGGGTATGCATCATCCATAATGATTGAGATGCGCATTCACCTAGGGCTATGTACTCAGCTTCAGTAGTGGATGAAGCAACACAGTGTTGCTTTCTACTTGACCAACTTACTAGGCACTGACCTAGAAATTGACAGCTGCCACTTGTATTTTTTCTATCTAATTTTCACTCGACATAGTCTGAGTTAGAATAGCCAGCCAGGTTAAAGGTGCAAGACCTTGGGTACCAGAGTCATACGTTTAGGGTTCCCTTAATATACCTAAGTATTCTTTTGACATATGTTAGGTGTGATTCTTTTGCACAAGATTGGTATCTTGCACACATACCTACTGTAAAAAAAATATCCGGTCGACTTACAGTTAGGTACAGTAGACTCCCTATAGCACTTCGATAGTATTTCAAGTCTACTGATTTTCCTTCTAAGTCTGAGTCAATTTTAATGTTAGTAGTCATTGGTGTATTAATATTCTTTGAATTTTCTGTTGGTGCGGGAAGCATCCGACGATCGAACCTGAGTTTTGATAATGGCAAAGGATTCAAAGTTAAGGTTTGTGGTGATTTAACATGTTGAATAAGTGTTTCAGGAAAGTCCTAGCTGCGGTTAGGCAAAGGGAAAATCCTAAGGGGTGGTAACCTTAGGTCCTAGGGGGCGGTAACCTTAGGTGAGGGAAAACCCTAAGGGGCAGCAACCTTAGGTCCTAGGGGGCGGTAACCCTAGGTGAGGGAAAATCCTAAGGGGCGGCAACCTTACGTCCTAGGGGGCGGTAACCCTAGGTGGAGAAAAACCCTAGGGGGCGGTAACCCTAGGTCCTAGGGGGTGGTAACCCTAGGCGGAAAGTCCAGTCGGTCTGGAGGACCGAACTGGCATCAGGTAATCTCTCCTGAGGGGAGTAGGTGAGGATGCGTTCCCCGTAGAGGGAACAGTAGGCGTCGGGTCGACCTAGGGTTTCCGGTTGGAAAGCCGAAGTCAGACTCGGACAGTCCGAAGACTGTCAGTTCTTCTTTACTATGATTTATCAGATTCTAACACTGTTTTGCAGGGTATTTGCTCGGACTAACCTTGTTTTGCAGGAGAGGAACCTGCTGGAAAAAGGTGGTCCGGGCGCCCGGAGGTCCAGGCGCCCGGAACAGGTCCAGGCGCCCGGGACCAAGTTTTATCCCTGCCGCGACTTCGCCACGTGGAGCATCCTGGTTGGTTGGCCACGTCACACTCCAGGCGCCCGGAAGGGATCCAAGCGCCCGGAATGTCATATAAAAAGAGGGTCGAGGGAGCAGCTAAAAAAATACAAGATATTCTAAGCTTTCTTCTGTGAAGTGCTGCCATCGAGACGACCTTGAAGTGCTACGACTCGACGCCGACGACCCAAAGCTCAGACTCTTCGATCTTTCGTTGTCGGTATTAGTTTTCGCTTTGCATAATTGCAATCTCTACTGTATTCCAGTTGTAATATTTTACGAGCTTATAGTTGTTGCCCACAGAAAGCGATCAAGGATCGCGGGCCTTCAAGTAGGAGTCGTCACAGGCTCCGAACGAAGTAAACTCCCTGTGTCGTTCTGTGCTTGCTTTACTTTTTCTGCTGCGTTACTTAATTTTACGATTCCGATATTTCAAAAAACTCTAGCGCTTTCGATCCATCAATTAGTATCAGAGCGGGGTCATTTTGAATCGGTGCAACCACCATTCAAAATATTTTTCGTGGTATTTTCAGATTTTTCGGAGTCGATTAGAATTTAGCTTCATAGCTATATTCTAATTCTTTTTCTTGAATCGTTTTTCTGCTCAGAGTTGGTGCAGCACCACCCGAGTTCGTGATCCATTTTCTTCCTTCCGCACTACTAAGCCAGGACCAAGTCCTGGAACATTTTGTCAGTTGTTTTCTTTTTAGGTTGATCTAAAATGGCCCTTCAAGAAGGCTACAGTACAGCCCGCCCTCCGCTATTCACCGGAGACGACTTCGGGTACTGGAAGGGTCGGATGAAGGCATATCTCCATACTCACTTTTAAGTCTGGATGATTGTCAAAACCGGACTCCAACTACCAACTGATAGCGCCGGCAAACCACTACCATACGAGGATTGGGACTCATCTCTGATTAAGAAGGTGGAAGCTAATGCCAAGGCAACCTGCACCCTCCAGTATGGCCTATCAAAAGAAGAACTCAACCGCGTCGGCCCCTTCAACAGTGCCAAAGAGTTGTGGGAGAAGCTCATTGAACTTCACGAAGGGACATCCGACACCAAAGTAAGTAAAAGAGACTTAATTTTCAATAAATTATTTAACATCAAATTGCAGGAAGGTGAATCAGCTGCCCAACTCCATGCTCGGATTCAAGATCTGCTCAATGGTCTTCAAGGAATTGGACAGAAGGTAGACAACCGGGACATCATAAGGTATTCTTTAAATGCTTTTCCAAGGAACACCTTGTGGGCATCCATGGTAGATGCCTACTAGGTCTCCAAGGACTTATCTACCATTAAGTTAGATGAACTTTTTGCAGAATTTGAACTTCACGAACAGACTAATGCACGCCCGACCGAGAAAGGGTTGGCTTTGGTTGCAGGAACAGGGAGAACGCGCGAATCAAAAATCAAGCGCAGAACCGAACCTGAGTCAGAAGAAGAACTAGATTCGGAAGACGACGATGAACTTACAACCGAAATAGTCAACTTGGTAAAGAAACTCTGCAAAAAGAAGGGCTTCAACAAAAAGGATGTCAGAAAGGCCATCCAGTCTAAAGAAGCCCAACCAAGCTCGAAGGTTAAATTCGAAGTGACCTGCTACGGGTGCAATCAGAAGGGGCACATCAAGGCAAACTGCCCGAACCAGAAGGATCCAAAGAAACCAAAGAGAAAGAAGACATTGAAGGCAACATGGGACGAGTCTTCTTCCGAGGAATCCGACGACGAAGAACTAGAGCAGACTAACTTTCTCGCATTGACAGCCCGGGACTACACCAACAAATCCGGAAGCGAGGACGAATCGGAAGCCGAGTCCGAGAGACGCCACGGATCCGCGTCCGTTTCCGAAGGGCCAAACCCCTCTGTAAGTCAAAATAGGTTATATTACATAATTAATTATTTAATGCATAAAGTAGCTAAGTCCAAAATTCGAATCAAGTCGCTTCTAAAGGAGGTAACACTCCTTAAAGAGACGACTAATAACGAATCCTTGACTGATCCAGTTCAGACTGGAACCTCAACTCAAGTTCAAAAACTTGAGGAAGAGAATTCCAACCTGAAAAGTCAAGTCAAGGATTTGAAGACAACCTTAGAACGATTTTCCTTAGGATCCAAGAATCTTAACTTGATTCTTGGAACACAAAGGGCAATCTACAATCGAACTGGACTAGGATACAAAACGAAAAACAAATATAGGTCATACTTATCTCTCATACAAAGAACAAATAGAAAAATAGTCCAAGCATGGGTTGCCAAGCCCAACCTGATCAATCAAGTTGGACTTGGACAGTATTGGGTCCTTAAGGATCAAATACATTACCTCAATGGACCTTATCGAGGCTATGATCCAGGAGGAGCTAAAACGATAAAAATTCGAAATTAATTATTAATTATTAAAATTCAAAATTCAAAATTTTAAATTAATTATTAATTATTAAAATTCAAAATTTAAATTCGAAATTAATTATTAAAATTCAAAATTCAAAATTAATTATTAAAATTCAAAATTCGAAATTAATTATTAAAATTCAAAATTCGAAATTAATTATTAAAATTCAAAATTCGAAATTAATTATTAAAATTCAAAATTCAAATTCGAAATTAATTATTAAAATTCAAAATTCAAAATTAATT
Organism: Zingiber officinale; assembly: GCF_018446385.1. NCBI lineage: Eukaryota > Viridiplantae > Streptophyta > Magnoliopsida > Zingiberales > Zingiberaceae > Zingiber > Zingiber officinale. The sequence goes on from NC_055995.1 coordinate 42,823,935, forward strand.
ATTAAAATTCAAAATTCGAAATTAATTATTAATTATTAAAATTCAAAATTCAAATTCAAAATTAATTATTAAAATTCAAAATTCAAAATTCAAAATTAATTATTCAAAATTCAAATTCGAAATTAATTATTAAAATTTAAAATTCAAATTCGAAATCAATTATTAAAATTCAAAATTCAAAATTCAAAATTAATTATTAAAATTCAAAATTCAAATTCAAAATTCAAATTCAAAATTAATTATTCAAAATTCAAATTCGAAATTAATTATTGAAAATTCAAATTCGAAATTAATTATTCAAAATTCAAATTCGAAATCAATTATTAAAATTCAATTTCAAAAATTCAAAATTAATTCAAAAATTCAAAAATCAAAATAGAAGGAGGGTCCAGAATAGCTAGCAACTCTGAAATCTATTTAACCAACTGGGTAACCGAACTTAATCTACCCGAAATGGGTAAACATGAGTAGATTACCCGACAGGGTAAGTAAGGATAGATTAAAAGGGTTAGATTTAACTTGAAACACAGTACTGGTGAAGTTTTTGAATGATAGTACGTTGGGGAAGCTTGGGCATCGCATGTCTAGGAAGATATGGCTTCGACCTGGTGCATTTGGCCAAGTGGAACTAACCGAAGCTACCCTTAAATGGATCCTAACTAGTTAGACCAAGGTTCAGTATTAAGTTCAATGGGTAGGACTATTTGGAAAACCTCAAAGGCATGGTTACTTTAATGAGCTCCTTGTGACTCACCATAGCCCAGAAGTTTATCCAAAGAACGCTTACTTGTTGAACCCAAAGCTTAACCCAAATCTAACATAAAGTTAAACTAAACCCTAAAAATTGAACTAATTCATCTCACAAAATGATAGGATCCCCTGATTGAAAACATGGATCGGGTGAGATGACTAAGCAAATTAAAATTTAAATATTTTCAAAATTAATTTAACTTAAATATTTTCAAAATCAAAATCAAACTTAAATATCTCTCAATTAAACATCAAATCAATTCTGGGCTGAAGCAGTTAGTACAGCATGCTACATTCAAAATAGGATTTTAATTAACAAATTTCAAAATAAAACACCCTATGAAATTTATTATAATAAAATTCCTAACTTAAACTATTTAAAGGTATTTGGGTGTAAAGTTTTCATTTTAAACACTAAAGACTACTTAGGAAAATTTACATCAAAAACAACCCCGGGAATATTTTTAGGGTACTCAACCACTAGTAGAGCATATAGAGTATATAACAAAAATACCCTAAAAGTAGAAGAAACAACAAATATAAAATTTGATGAAGACACTATAAATGAAACTGAAAATACAGAAAATGCTAATCCAATAAATAAAGAAGTATACGTAGGTCAACTGTAATACCCGAAAATTCTCAAAACTATTTTAGAAATATTCTATGATTTTTATGGAATTTTAGAATATTTTTATAGAATTTTTAGAGCATCGGAAGTAGCAAAAACAAATAGAAAACGAAAATGGCCTAGGCGGGAATTGAACCCGAGACCTATTGGGTTCTACAACTTATGGTGAACCGTAGTAACCAGGTGAACCCAGCAGGGTCGTGCTACCTTATTATCTCTAGCAGCCATGTCACCCCCCCTTCAGAAAGAGATCATAGATTTCGGTCTCGAACTCATAGTCGGACAGCTCTCTGCTATGACATTAGAGTCTACCTTGCTTGGTGATATCCAGACAGCTCAAGAACAGGATCCTGAAATTCAGAAAATCAAGCAAGGATTGGCAGAAATAGAAAGTGGAGAGTTCAGAGCGTCAGCTAGCGGGGTGTTGTATTTTGGTGACAGATTATGTGTTCCTGATCAGGAAGAACTCAGAAGGAAGATTTTAGATGAGGCTCACAAGACTCCCTATGCGATGCATCCAGGCTCCACCAAAATGTACCAGGACATAAAGAAACGTTTTTGGTTGCCCGGAATGAAGAGAGACATCGCTCGATATGTCAGCACCTGCCTCACCTGTCAGAGGGTCAAGGCAGAACATCAGAGACCAGGAGGAGTTTTGCAGCCCATTCAGATACCAGAATGGAAGTGGGAAGATATTTCTATGGACTTCATAGTGGGATTGCCCAGAACCACGAATGGTTTTGATACTATCTGGGTAATAGTCGACAGGTTGACAAAATCAGTCCACTTCTTAGCTATCAGGATATCCTACTCCATGGAACAGCTAGCTCAGTTGTATCTCAAGGATATCGTTAGACTGCATGGAGTCCCACGAACCATTATTTTAGATAGAGATAGTAGATTCACGTCGCACTTCTGGGAGTGTGTACAGTCAGCTTTGGGCACGAAGTTAAAGTTTAGCACAGCTTTCCATCCTCAGACAGATGGTCAGACGGAGCGAGTAAATCAGGTACTCGAAGATATGCTCCGAGCATGTGCCCTAGATTTCAAGGGTAGTTGGTGCAAATATCTGAGTCTAGCAGAATTTGCATACAACAACAGCTATCAGGCCACTATCGGCATGGCACCTTACGAGGCTCTTTATGGGCGGAGGTGTAGATCTCCAATCTGCTGGTATGAGAGTGGTGAACAGAAAGAACTAGAACTTCAGACAGATCTAGTAGCAGATACCACAGCAGCTATACAGCAGATCCGCCAGAGGATAGAGACAGAGCCGCCAGAAAAGCTATGCTGATACACGGCGCAGACCTTTAGAGTTCTCAGCTGGGGATTTAGTGTTCCTCAGAGTAGCTCCTATGAAGGGAGTAATGCGTTTTGGAAAGAAGGGCAAGCTAAGTCTCAGATATGTGGGACCATACCTCATCAGCAGAAGAGTGGGCAAGGTAGCATATGAGCTAGAGCTACCCCAGGAAATGTCAGCTGTCCACAATGTATTTCATGTCTCTATGCTGAAGAAGCATACCCCAGATGCCACCCAGGTGATTGAGCCCCAGTCGGTACAGATCCGCGAAGACCTCAGCTATGACAGTCGGCCTATTCAGATAATAGACCGAGCAGTTAAGAAATTACGGAACAAGGAAGTACCATTAGTCAAAGTTATTTGGCACAGTCACACAGCAGAAGAGGCAACTTGGGAGACAGATGCCAGCATGAGACAGAAGTACCCCAGAGTTATTCTAAGTTCGAGGACGAACTTTTTATAAGGTATGGGGGATTGTAACGCTCGAAAATTCTCAAAACTATTTTAGAAATATTCTATGATTTTTTCTAGAATTTTAGAATATTTTTATAGAATTTTTAGAGCAGCGGAAGTAGCAAAAACAAATAGAAAACGAAAATGGCCTAGACGGGAATTGAACCCGAGACATATTGGGTTCTACGACTTATGGTGAACCGTAGTAACCAGGTGAACCCAGCAGGGCCGTGCTGAAAGGAAAGGGGAACAATTAAATTTATATTCAAGTTGGGCCGAAAATTTCCACTTAATATAAATAGGGAATTATTAAGTGGGGTTTAGATTGAACGCGACTTCTCTTCCTCACCCTAGCCTCACGCCGCCCCTTTCCCCTTCTCCTCCTTCTCTCGGCGCACCAAGCCAAGGGCCCTAGGAGCACCTCCCGGCAACATAAAGGATACGAGGACGTTACTCTCCGCAAGAGGAACGCGTAGACGCGAGAGGATCGTCGAGAAGATCTCTCCTCCGGGAAATCTAGCGATTAGAATCGTAAGAAACTTCGAGCACGAGGTAAGAAACCCCTCACCTGCAGTATAAGTAGCTATTCGTATGATTTCTATGCATTAGTTTAGTCGTATGCAAATTTTAGCACATAGGGTGTGCACTAGCGTACACCAAGTGCTCGGTAGAATGTTTAGCATAGTCAAATGCAACTTAGGCATTCTAGTAGCTTAAGATAAATGCAAAAGAAGCATTTTCACAGCTTATTTAGTCTTGCTACAGCTCTTATAGGACTAGATGTCCAATGGGTGGGCTCCCACAGTCGCCTCTAGGTTCAGACAACCTAGTTCTAGGTTCAGTTAACCTAGAAAGAGCAAGACAATCAATAATTAGTTATGTTCAGTATTTTACTTTTCAGTGGCACTGTACTGGATTAGATATCCATTGGGTTGGGCTCCCACAGTCGTCCCTAGGTTCAGATAACCTAGTAACCTTACTAAATTCGGGACTTGCAAACCCAGGTCTAGTTAGGAATGCGCGCACAGCAAGTACAGTTGTCGGGCCCAAACAGCAGCTTGATTATTATTTTAATCTACTTATGAATATAGCTTTCAAACATCACAAATTAGTCATGTGAGTCCAGTTCAGCTTTAGCATCAGATTATTATTAGCTTAGCTCAACCATGGTATCAGTTAGTTTTCTGTTGATGCAACATGATAGTTTATAATTAGCTGTATTGCCATGATCAGTTTTACTTCTATGTGTTGTATGCCATGTCATGCTTAGCATATTTAGCATGTATTTCAAATAGCATGTTTCAAAAACATAATTCGCATCGTATGCATGTTTTGTGAGGTATATGGTTTTTTACTAAGCATAAAGCTTACAGATACTCTTTCCTTATACTGCAGATAAAGGTAAAGGAAAGATGGACTAGCGGAGGCTGAAGGGCAATGGGATGAGGATGTGTGTGGATGGAACTTGGAATAGAGATCTTAAGGAATTTCAGCAAACTTGTTTTAAACATTAGAACCTTTTAGCATTTTATTATTTTGCACCTTAGTTTGTTAATTGCTATGAATTAGTTGATCATGCACCCTATCATGCTTAGAATAGTATTTGTGTGATATCAGAATGTTTTGATTGAGTTTAGATTGGTTATAAGTAATTTTGGCACGAACAAGTGCTGAAATCAGACCTTTGGCACGAAATTAGAAACCCGAATCGATCAGCTGATCGATTCAGGAGTTTCCAATCGATCGAAGGATCGATTGGCCAACTTGTCTCGCGAACAGTAGGCCTCTGGATCGATCAGCCGATCGATCCAGCGAATTCTCTCGCGAACAGAAGGCTCTGGGTTCGATCACTGGATCCTTGGATGGAACTCGGTTGAGTATAAAAGCTGTCGTGTCTAGAGCATAGCCCCAAAAGTATGTCGGAAGATCTGTGTGACTCATCATAGATCGTACCATATCTAATAAGGTACGATTCCTCCTTTCGGATACACCATTCCACTGTGGTGTTCCAGGAGTAGTGAGTTGGGATAGAATCCCACACTCAGCTAAATAGTCACGAAACTCATGGCTTAAGTATTCACCACCTCGATCTGATCGAAGTATTTTAATACTCTTGCCAAGCTGGTTCTGTACTTCATTCTTGAATTCTTTGAACTTTTCAAAGGATTCGGACTTATGTGTCATCAAGTACACATAACCATATCTACTGAAGTCATCAGTAAATGTGATGAAGTACCTATAACCGCCTCTAGCAGCGATATTGAAAGGGCCACATACATCACTATGTATGAGTCCTAACAAATTGGTCGCTCTTTCGCTGTGCCCACTAAAGGGAGTCTTGGTCATCTTGCCTCGTAGGCATGACTCGCATATCTCATATGATTCAAAATCAAATGAGTCCAACAAACCATCCTTATGGAGTTGGGATAAGCGCTTGTCATTTATATGACCTAAGCGACAGTGCCAAAGGTAGGTTTGGTTCATATCATTAGACTTGAATCTCTTGGTACTAACGTTATAGATAGGGCTCTCTAGATCTAGAATATAAAGTCCGTTTATCAGAGGTGCACTACAACAGAACATATCTTTTAAATAAACAGAACAACATTTGTCTTTTATTAAAAAGTAACCTTTCTTGTCCAAACAAGAAACTGAAACTATGTTCTTAATAAGAGCAGGCACATAATAACAATCGTCTAAATCTAGTACAAGCCCAGAGGGCAGAGATAGATGGTAAGTTCCTACAGCAACAGCAGCAACCCGTGCTCCATTGCCTACTCGTAGGTCCACCTCGCCCTTTGTCAATGCTCTGCTATTTCTCAGCGCCTGCACATCAGTACAAATGTGAGAAGCACATCCAGTATCTAATACTCATGATGTAGAAATAGATAGATTGACTTCTATAACATATATACCTGAAGTGGAAGTCTCACTTCGCTTCTTCTTAAGATCCTCCAAGTATACCTTGCAGTTCCTCTGACCGCAGTCGAAGCAGGTGGCATCCTTGGCGACCCTCCTTTAGGCTTCAGTACCTTGCCTTTGCCCTTGGTTTGGGACTTTCCTTACCTTTGGGCTTGCCCTTGCCCTTGTGCTTCGGAACCTCGGAATGGGCTTAACCTTCTTAAAGTTAATCTCAGCAGTTCGTAACATACTAAGTAGCTCGGGCAGTGGCTTGTCAATCTCGTTCATGTTATAGTTGAGAACGAATTGACTATAGCTATCTGACAAGGACTGCAAGATCAAGTCAGTGGCCAGCTCTTGGCCAAGTGGAAACCCCAGTCTTTGTAGGTTCTCTATGTACCCAATCATCTTCAGTACATAAGGACCTACAGGAGCCCCATCTGACATCTTGCACTGAAACAGTGCCTTCGAGATCTCAAATCTCTCATGCCTCGCTTGTCCCTGATATAGTTGGCGAAGATGCTCAACCATATCGTAAGCGCCCATCAACTCATGTTGCTTCTGAAGCTCTGAGTTCATGGTCGCGACCATTAGACAGGACTCATCTAATGCGTCATCTTGATGCTTCTTATAAGCATCTTTGTCGGCTCGCGGGGCATTGGCAGGAGGAACCTCCGGAATGGGCTGCTCCAGAACGTACAGTTTACCTTCTTGGGTGAGAACTATTCTCAAGTTCCTGTACCAGTCCAGGAAATTCGCTCCGTTGAGCTTGTCCTTCTCAAGGACAGATCGCAGGGAGAAGGAATTCGTGTTCGACGTCATAGTTATCTACAACAAAAAAATTTGCAGAAATAAATATCATATTCTTTTAAAATCATTTAATTAGGTCTTTAATTAAATGATGATCCCACTGAATTCTATAATTCTTGTGGGACAAGATCCACATCATACTAACCCTTGAGTTAGCTTTGGCTAATACGCCCAAGGCTTAGTATGATCGGTAGGTAACGATTACCAATTACATCTCTATGCAACTCTTGTTTATAAAATCAATATCCGCATTCATATTAAAACTCGAGTTAGCTTTGGCTAATACGCCCGAGAGTTAATATAGATGTGATTTTGACCTATCTTTTCCAACCGTTGGAATAATGCCTATAGTTGACTCGATCCAACCGAGTAACTAGGTGATCCTGTCTGAACTAGGAGTCAACGGACGCTGGGGACGTGGCGCTCCCTGCTGGATCCTTGAGTGCTCCGGCGAACCTGCAACAGAACCGAGCCGAGGGGGTGTCCCGGCGACGGCCCTCCGACGCTCAAGTCAGGCGAGGAAATAGCAAAGAAGTGGCTTCAGAGATCCAGACGCGCGTACCTCCGGTGAAGAAATGGAGGCCTTATATAGAACTATCGAAAGAGCCCAGGCATGTCAATCGAAGCAGTCATCTGCTTTAGACCATACCCAAGTATGGGCCTGTCAGAAGAGCATATATGAGACCATACTGCTACTGTATCCACCTCTCCCTGATGTGACGGCGGGATCTTCCATCGTGCAATCTCGTGTACGGCCTTATCATCAGACGTGCCTTCTCTGACATCACATATCTCGAGACAAGCGCATAGGCCGCTCGACTACATTTATACCCTCGCCCTTATCTTGGCCGAGCGGACCACCCGCTCGGCCCTTAGGTCCCAGCCGAGCGGACTCCTGCTCGGCCCTTAGATCCTCCTGCCTTGGCGTCAGAAACCCAAGCCCATGGATGGGTTATCTATAGCTCCGCTCGGACCATTATCCGTTGGGCCAGCCCTCCATTCTTACCGCCGGATCACTTGCCTTCCCTTCAAGTCTAGTCGAAGGAGGCAGTGAGTCCGACTGACTGGACTATGTGTCCGAGCGGGCGGTCGTCGCCTTTCCGTTGCTTATAGTATCCGTGGGGCCGTTCAGCCCTTCATCCAAATTCAGCCGTTCGGCTCTTCATTCCGGTTGTCTTGTCGCTCAACATGGGTGTTTGCTTGTCTAGATCTTCTCGAAAATCACGCAAATCCTTTTCATTAAGTCGGAGCATGCGCGGTATGGGCGCATTAATTGCACTCGGTGACAGGGCGCCACGTGTCGACCCTTGTGTGGCGGCGGCGTCACTTACGATGGGACGCACTCGTTTGAAATGGACGACCCGATGGCGTCCTTGTTTCTCGTGACCTGGATCGGACGGCGGAGGCTGACCGGCCTCGGCCGTATAAAGCCTCCGTCCCCTTTTTTGGCCGTATATTCGCTCGCGCGTTGCCTTCTGCTTCGTTCTGTTGCTGCGGTCTCCGGCGATCTAGTGTCTGGTTTTTAGGCGGAGATCACCTCATCGGTGATTCTTTCCACCCGTTTCCTTCCCAGTGAGTCCTCTGCCTTCACTTAATAGGTTTTCCCTGCGCATTTCGCTCCTTTCGTTTCCCTTCCTTTGATTTTTTTCTGAGATGGCGAGTTCCTCCGAACCCGCTGTTAACATTTCGGGCCCCTGGTACCTGACCATGGAGAGCCGATTCGATGAGGAGCATGCCCAGCGCCTTGTTCGGACATACGGGCTTCCTGATGACCATGAAATAATTATAGCCGGCCCGTCCGACCGTCCACATGACCCGCCGATCGACTCCATTTGTTTCTTTTTAGACCAATTCCAGGGTGGCCTTAGATTTCCTACCCATCCATTTATTCTGGAGGTTTGTAATTACTTCCGCATCCCGCTCGGCCAGCTTGTGCCGAATTCCTTTAGGTTGCTGAGCGGGATGGTCGTCCTCTTTAAGTTGCACAGTATTCCTCTTGACCCTAAGATATTCCATTTCTTCTTCTACCCCAAACAATCTGAGCCGGGCACTTTTATCTTCCAAAGTAGAATAGGCTTTAAATTTTTTGATAACATGCCGACCTCCAACAAACACTGGAAGGAGTTTTTCTTCTTCATCCGACTTCCCGATCGGCCAGCCTTCCGTACCCAATGGCAGACCACCGTGCCGACCCAGCCGGAGCTTGGCAAGTTCAGAAGTAATCCAGCCTATCTTCATGCGGCGAACTGGTTGTCCGACCAGCGATACAAGATCGACCAGTTGCTCCTGAAGGGGGTGCTATATATTTTCGGATTATCTCCCGTTCGGGCGAATCTCCCCTTCCGCATGAGTAAGGACTCTTTACTCTCTTAGTCTTTTTTGTCTAACTGATTTTAATTTCTTTCACTGCAGCTGATGTCATGTGGCGATCCAAGGCTACCGCTCACTTGAAATTGAAGTCTGTAGAAATTGAAGCGGCCACCAAAAAGGAGCTCGCCGAGCGGGGTTTAATCCCTAGCCGCCCGGCAGATGCAGGAGAGGGAGGGGCACTGTCCGCTCCTGAAACAGAAGCTGCCTCATCCGCTTCAGTGGAGGTTGAGGCGTTCCCAGGTTGGAGATCCGCCTTTGGAGGTTCGGCGGAAACGTCGAAGAGACCCCCGCCTTCACTCAGCCCAAGAGGGGGAACCACAGGCGCCGATCGGCGTAACTTCGCCCGACCGCACGCCGTCACGGATCGGGACCCCTATGGCTTCGCCTGCCGCACAGTCTTCTGGCTCTCCTCCTAGACCTCGCCGCCGCTTACGTCGGTTGGGCGAAACTTCCACCATAGGGGAGTCCTCGCATCAGGCGGCCGCGACTGAAGAAGCGCCGTCCGGCCACCCTACTATCAAGACTACTCTCCGATTCCCATCGGAGGAATATTTGCTGTCTGCCGATCGGCCATCGAGCCCCGTTCACGAAATAACCCTGACTGGTCCGCTCGCCAAGCTCTTCGAGGACGCCCAGATTCAGGTGGCCCTTATGACACCCAAGCAGCTCGGCGATAACAATATGCAGCAGGCCACTCAGGTAAACCCATCTTCATTCCCGTGTCATGCTATTGTTTGATTCCTGACATTATTATTTCCCTTACAGCGCTGGGCTGAACAAATTGCCACTAGCCATCGGCTAGCCGAGTTGGAGGGCCTTCTGGAAAAACTCCAAGTGTCGGAAGGTCCCTCGGCCGAGCGGGAGAAACAAGCTCTTGAGGCCGAACAAAAGAAGGCTGCCGACCTGGCTGTTGAGGTAGCTCGGCTAGAGGACTTGGTGAAGAAGCGTGACAAAGAGGTGAAGCGCGCCGGTAGCCGGAAGAGGCAGGCGATCGCTGACCTGGACAGAATGAAAGTAGATGTCCACGCGCTAAATCAGCGATCTAAGGATCTGGAGGCCCAGCTGAACGCCGAACGGGAGGTCCGTTCGGCTGAATGCACAAAGGCTGAAGCAAACTTGAAGGCCCTCCAAGATTCCTTAACTGCTTCCCGGGCGTTGCTCCAAAGATACAAGGAGGGAGAGCCGAGTCGCCTAGCCGCAGCGCGCCAAGAATACATCCGCTCAGAGCGATTTGGCGAAAAGTTTGGTGGCAATGTCTCCTCAACCTTCCTCGAGGCGGTCAAGGTCACCACGGCGTACTTCAAGAAGGGGGGGCATCTTCCTGCTGACCTGAGCATTCCCCCTCCCGAACTGGCGGCCATGATCGACGACATCCCGGACATCTTTTTTAATTTTGAGGATCCGGAGTGATGTGGGTTATTCAAGCACTTTTTGTACTTCCTCCGCTCGGCGGATGTGAAATTTTTGTACGTGCCGTTCGGCATAATTTTTCTTCAAATGAAACGATGTCCTTTTTCCTGTCTTCTTACTCATTGTCCATAATATTCTTCTGCTTGCTTAACATTAATGCTTGTAAAATTTTCGCCAGTCGTGCTCTTAAGCTTTCTCCCTCACGCGTCCGATCGGCTTGGCTCATTGCATAAAGTGCGAGTGAGCAGACCTACTCGCTCTGCACGTATCCTGCTTGCGTGGAGTCAACAGACGCCGAGTGTCGAAGGACCAACCCCCCTTCGGGCCTGAATGCTTTAATATTTATAGTTTCCGCAGTTTCTTACTCCAATATCCGTTCTTCCGCTTGGTATATTTATAGTCGATCGCGGCTCTCGATTTTTAACGACGGTGCTCGGCGGCTCGGATTATTTATAGGCGCGGCCCTCGATTTTTAACGACGGTGCTCGCCGGCTCGGATTATTTATAGTCGGCTCGGCTCTCGATTTTAACGACGGTGCTCGTCGGTCCGCCCGGATTATTTATAGACGCCGCTCGTCTCGATTTTTAACGACGGTGCTCGTCGGTCCGCTCGGATTATTTATAGACGCCGCTCGTCTCTCGATTTTAACGACGGTGCTCGTCGCTATTATAGCCGGTCGGCGCGGCTCTCGATCTTTAACGACGGTGCTCGTCGGTCTGATATTAGCCGGTCGGCGCGGCTCTCGATTTTAACGACGGTGCTCGCCGGCGCGGATTTATAGCCATCGGCTCGTCTCTCGATTTTAACGACGGTGCTCGTCGGCTTCCGCTCGGATTATTTATAGACGCCTGCTCGTCTCTCGATTTTTAACGTCTCGCGGCTGTTTATAGCCGGTCGGCGCGGCTCTCGATCTTTAACGACGGTGCTCGCCGGTCCGGATATTTATAGCCGGTCGGCGCTGCTCGATTTTAACGACGGTGCTCGTCGGCCTTCCGCGGATTTATAGACGCCGGCTCGCCTCGATTTTAACGACGGTGCTCGCCGGCTCGGATTATTTATAGACGCCGGCTCCTCGATTTTTAACGTCGGTGCTCGACGGCGCGGTTATTTATAGCCGGTCCGGCTCTCGATCTTTAACGACGGTGCTCGTCGGTCTTGCTCGGAGTCGGCGCGGCCTCGATTTTTAACGACGGTGCTCGTCGGCCTTCCGCTCGGATTTATAGGCGCGGCTCTCGATTTTAACGACGGTGCTCGTCGGCTTTCGCTCGGATTATTTATAGACGCCGGCTCGTCTCGATTTTTAACGTCGGTGCTCGACGGCGCGGTTATTTATAGCCGGTCGGCTCTCGATCTTTAACGACGGTGCTCGTCGGTCCGGATATTTATAGCCGGTCGGCGCTCGATTTTTAACGACGGTGCTCGCCGGCCCGGACTAGCCGATAGGCGCGGCTCTCGATTTTAACGACGGTGCTCGCGGCTTCGCCGGATTATTTATGACGCCTGCCTGCCTCGATTTTAACGTCGGTGCTCGACGGCGCGGTTATTCGGTTGGCGCGGCTCTCGATCTTTAACGACGGTGCTCGTCGGTCCGGATATTTATAGCCGATCGGCCTCGATTTTAACGACGGTGCTCGCCGGCCCGGACGATTTATAGGCGCGGCTCTCGATTTTAACGACGGTGCTCGTCGGCTTTCCGCTCGGATTACGCTGGCTCGTCTCCGATTTTTAACGTCGGTGCTCGACGGGGCGGTTATTTATAGCCGGTCGGCGGCTCTCGATCTTTAACGACGGTGCTCGTCGGTCCGGATATTTATAGCCGGTCGCTCTCGATTTTTAATGACGGTGCTCGCCGGCCTTCGCCGGATTTATAGACGCCTTGCCTCGATTTTTAACGCCGGTGTCGACGGCGGTTATTTATAGCCGTCGGCGGCTCTCGATCTTTAACGACGGTGCTCGTCGGTCGATAGGATAGGGTCGGCGCGGCTCTCGATTTTAACGACGGTGCTCGCCGGTCCCGTCGGATAGTTGGTCCGACTCTCGATTTTTAACGACGGTGCTCGTCGGTCTTCCGCTTACCGGTCAAGCGACCTTGGCCTTCATAACTTATCTCGCGCTTGGGCGGTTGCCCGTCCGAACAACACGGGTCATTTGCTTGCGAATATAATCGGCTGGGCGCTCGGCTCGGATAACCCATATGCCCCTTTCACCCAGCTCGGAGAACGTACTCCTAGCCGAATGGCTCAGGGTCTGCTGCGTCGAGCATTTTGGCTCGGATAATTTACCTCCGTCCGGAAGGTACCGGGTTTTCGATCCTTGAGCGCTGGGCTCGACCCATTTACCTCCAGCCGAGCGGCTCAGGCCTTTGCTCCAGGCAATAACGAACGCTGCTTGTTATACGCAGCCCGGCCGAACGACCTGGGGTCTTCGGGCCTCGATGATAATGCCTTATATTCGCTCTTTCGACTCTTCATCTCTGCATTTCAAGTATTTAGTCGAAAAATAAAATACACGGTGATTTACAGTGATACACCTTTCACCCCGCCCGATAAGGCTGGAGGTGGTTCGCGCTCCAAGGCCTATCTAGCTGCCGTCCGTCCTCGTCTTCCAAATAATACGCGCCCGAGCGGAGCTTTTCGATGATTTTGAAAGGGCCTGCCCATGGAGCTTCAAGCTTGCCGACATCTCCGACCGGCTTGACTTTCTTCCAGACAAGATCGCCGACTTGGAACGATCTGGGAATTACGCGCCGGTTGTAGTTTTGCTTCATCCGCTGACGGTATGCCATCAGCCGAACGGATGCCTTAGCTCGCTCCTCGTCTACCAGATCCAACTCCATGTTTCTCCGATCGGCGTTGCCTTCATCGTACAATTGGACCCGGGTAGACTCGACGCCGACTTCCACCGGAATGACTGCCTCGCCGCCATACACCAAATAGAACGGTGTGGCGCCCGTCCCTTCCTTCAGCGTCGTTCGGATGGCCCACAAGACGCTCGACACTTCATCCGGCCAACTCCCTCCCAAATGGTCGAGCCGAGCGCGCAGAATACGAAGAATTTCCCGGTTGGCGACTTCGGCTTGACCGTTGCTCTGAGGATAGGCCACGGACGTGAAATGTTGCTCAATGCCGTAGCTTTTGCACCAATCCTCTAACATCTTCCCTGTGAACTGCCGCCCGTTGTCGGACACTAGTCGGCGAGGGATGCCGAACCGACAAATGATGTGTTGCCAGATGAATTTTTTAACCATTTGTTCAGTGATCTTTGCCAGCGGCTCGGCCTCCACCCACTTGGAGAAATAGTCCACCGCCACTAGTAAAAATTTCCTCTGCCCGGTCGCCATCGGAAATGGACCCACAATATCCATTCCCCATTGATCGAACGGGCATGAAATGGTTGATGCCTTCATCTCCTCTGCCGGTCGGTGGGAGAAGTTGTGATACTTCTGGCATGAAAGGCATGTAGATACTGTCCGAGCGGCATCTGTTTGTAAAGTTGGCCAAAAGTATCCGGCCAAGAGGATCTTCTTGGCCAATGAGCGTCCGCCCGGATGACCCCCGCATGATCCTTGATGTACTTCCTGGAGGATGTAAGCTGAGTCCTCCGAGCTTACACATTTCAGCAAAGGGCGCGAGAAAGCTTTCTTGTAAAGCTGATCTCCGATGAGTGTAAACCGACCGGCTCTTCTTCTGAGGAGCCGGGCTGCATATTCATCGGATGGTGTGGTGCCCGAACGGAGGAATTCTATAATAGGTGTCCTCCAATCACTTGGAAATGCGAGGCCTTGCATCCGGTCGACATGTGCCACCAGCAGCGTTTTTTCAATTGGTTGCTGAATGGCGACCGGCGTTATTGAGCTCGCGAGTTTGGCTAACTCATCGGCCGCCTGGTTCTCCGTTCGTGGGATCTTCTGAATAAGCACCTCTCGGAAAGTAGCTTTGAGTTTTTCAAAGGCTTCAGCGTAGAGTTTGAGCCGAATACAGTTGATTTCAAAGGTGCCGGAGAGTTGCTGAGCGGCCAACTGTGAATCAGAATAGAGTGTCACCCGACTTGCTCCCACATGCCGTGCTGCCTGCAGTCCGGCTAGGAGGGCCTCATACTCTGCTTCATTGTTAGTAGCTTTGTAATCTAGCCGGACGGATAGGTGCATCTTTTCTTCCTGAGGTGAGAGTAATAATATTCCGATCCCACTTCCGAGCCGAGTGGAGGATCCATCCACATATATTCTCCACATAGCTTCCGGCTCTGGCCTTTGCACTTCGGTCACAAAATCAGCCAAGGATTGGGCTTTAATCGCCGAGCGGGGCTGATATTGGATGTCAAATTCACTTAATTCCGTCGTCCACTTGATAAGCCGTTCGGACGCTTCTGGATTCAACAGCACTCTTCCAAGTGGACTGTTCGTCCGGACAATAATGGTATGAGCCAAGAAATACGGTCGAAGGCGTCGAGCGGCTAGAACCAAAGCAAAGGCCAACTTCTCGAGCCCAATGTAACGAGATTCAGCATCTTTTAAAATGTGGCTTAGAAAATACACCGGCTGTTCTTCGACGTTCGCCCTCACAAGTGCTGAGCCTACGGCATGCTCAGTTGACGACAGATACATATAAAGTGACTCACGCCCGACCGGCTTGGCTAACACTGGCAGAGAATTAAGATATGTTTTCAACTCTTCAAATGCTCGGTCACATTCTTCATCCCACTGGAACTTAGTGGCCTTGCGCAGGATCTTGAAGAATGGCAGGCTCCGGTCGGCGGTTCTGGAGATGAATCTAGATAGAGCAGTTATTCGACCGGTCAACCTTTGCACTTCTCTTGTATTTCTTGGGGGCGGCATGTCTTGCAGTGCTTTAACCTTGCTGGGATTTGCCTCGATTCCCCGCTCGGTCACTATGTACCCCAAGAAACGCCCTCCTTTGGCTCCGAACAGGCACTTTTGGGGATTTAGCTTGACTCCATATTTGCGCAGCGTTCGGAAGGTTTCTTCCATATCCTTGAAAAGATCGACCGCTCGGACGGATTTGATAAGAATGTCGTCCACATAAACTTCCAGATTCCGCCCGATCTGCTCCTTGAACACCTTGTTCATCAAGCGTTGATAGGTGGCCCCGGCATTCTTCAATCCAAACGGCATCACATTGTAGCAATATGTGCCGTCAGCC
Source organism: Zingiber officinale (assembly GCF_018446385.1). Lineage (NCBI taxonomy): Eukaryota > Viridiplantae > Streptophyta > Magnoliopsida > Zingiberales > Zingiberaceae > Zingiber > Zingiber officinale. The sequence continues at coordinate 42,839,720 of NC_055995.1, forward strand.
GTTACGAAGCTTACTTTTTCTTGATCTTCCCAAGCGGCACTTGATGATATCCTTGGTAGCGTCAAGCATGCAAATTAGTGTGGAGTCCACCAACTGATCTATCCGGGCAGAGGATAAAAATCCTTGGGGCACGCCTTGTTTAAATCTCGAAAGTCGATGCACCTCCACTTGCCGCCCGCTTGGAGACCAAGACTACGTTAGCCAACTAACCGTGACCTCGTATGTGGCCGCCTTGAAGTTTTTCCACCTCCGCCGGAATAATGGCATTCCGCTCGGCAGTCCCTTTTTCTCTGCTTCATCGCCGAGCGTCCGGTCGGACATGCAATTCATGCTGCGTTGGGGAAATTCCGGGTAATTCATGTGTCGACCAGACGAAGACATCATGATTTCGTTGGAGGCATTGAATCGACTTCTCCTTCAGTTCTTTCTCCGGATCGGAGGCGATAAAAGTCGTGGCTTCCGATCGGGTCGGATGGATCTGGACTTCCTCCTTTCATCATAAATTAAAGCAGGAGGTTTCTCGGTTATGGATTCGAGGCGCCTTCCGAGCGGAACAAGCTTCTGCTCGGATCATTTCTATATAGCACCGCCGAGCTGCTAGCTGATCTCCCCGCACTTCTCCTACTTTGTCCTCCACGGGGAACTTTATCTTCTGGTGGAAGGTTGAGACAACCGCTCGGAATTCGCCGAGCGACGGTCGTCCCAAAATGACGTTGTAGGATGAGGGAGAGTCGACCACCACGAAGTTTATTGTCCTGGTCCTCCTGAGCGGCTCTTCTCCCAGCGAGGTAGCCAGCCGGATTTGTCCGACCGGCTGAACTTCGTTGCCCGTAAACTCGTAGAGCGGGGTCGTCATGGGCAGCAGCTCGGCTCGATCAATTTGCAGTTGATCGAACGCCTTCTTGAATATGATGTTGACCGAGCTCCCTGTGTCAACAAATACGCGGTGAATGGTGTAATTTGCTATTACCGCTTTAATGAGCAGTGCGTCGTCATGGGGCACTTCTACGCCTTCTAAGTCCCCGGGTCCGAAAGTGATTTCCGGTCCACTTGCCCGCTCTTGGCTACAGCCGACCGCGTGGATCTGCAGCTGCCGAACGCCCGCCTTTCTGGCTCGGTTGGAGTCTCCTCCGGTCGGCCCTCCAGCAATAACGCTGATCTCGCCCCGGGCCCGGCGATTCTCCCGTCTTGGGGATCGGTGCCGATCGGGCGTCTGGTGATGTCGCCTCTCGGTGCGGGTCCGGTCAGCTTCATAGGTCCTTTGTCTTCTGTCGATGGGAGGAGACCGTCGTTCGGCTCTCCTGGGCATGGGATTAGTCACGAAGGGAAGACTTCGACAATCCCTCGTGTTGTGCGTATCCGACTGGTGGAAGGAGCAGAACAGAGGGGTCCACTTCTTCTTCGGTTTGGGCCGAGCAGCAGCCACTTCTTGTACGTGCGAGCGGATCGCTTCGGCCCTCGGTCCTCTAGGTGGTTGAGCGATGCGGCTTCCGCTCGGCATGAGCAGTAGCTCGGTTGGAGTTTCCTTTTTCCGGGCGGCTTGCGCTTCTTCCACATTTATATATTCGTTGGCCCGATGCAACATGTGGGCGGCTTTCGGATGAGCGATCGGAAGAAGTCACCATCTACAAGCCCTTGAGTGAAGGCGTTCATCATCGTCTCGGATGAGACCGCTGGGATGTCCATAGCCACCTGATTGAAGCGCTGGATGTAGGCTCGGAGTGTTTCCTTCGATCCTTGCTTCAGGGAGAAGAGGCTGACGCTCGTCTTCTGATAGCGTCAACTGTTGGCAAAATGGTGTAAGAAAGCAGCTCAGAAGTCATTGAAGTTGCGTATAGATCCGTCCGGTAGTCATCTAAACCAATGTTGCGCCGATCCGGAGAAAGTGATGAGGAAGACTCGGCATTTCACCCAATCTGTGTACTGATGGAATGTAGCCGCATTGTCAAATTTATCTAAATAGTCGTCTGGGTCAATCGCTCCATTGTATTCTCCGATCGCCAACAGAGTATACTACCTTGGCAGAGGGTCCTACAAGATCTCCTCAGCGAATTGGCGATTGATCCGTTCGGGCGAAGCATGGCTTCTAGGTGCCTTGCCCTTTCGTACGTCCTGAACGGGCGCCTCATCTGAAGATGATCCCCTTTCCTGGTTCGCCTGAGTTAGCTCGGATTGAATTTGGAACAGGGCGTGGGGATCGACGCGTGTGGCGCTTTCCCAGGCGTGCCAGTCGACCCCCTATTCTGGCCCCATATGGAAGCCTGCTCCGATCTCTTCAAATCCCTCTCGTCTTCCGACTGTCGACGTCGCAAGCTGTGGTGCTTGTCGATCGGCTAACGCCTGTTGTTGCTGATGCGTGAGCGTTCCCACGACGCGCCAAATTGATCCTGTCTGAACTAGGAGTCAACCGACGCTGGGACGTGGCGCCCCGCTGATCCTTGAGTGCTCCGGCGAACCCGCAACGTAACCGAGCCGAAGGGTGTCCTGGCGGCCTCCGACGCCAAGTCAGCGAGGAAATAGCAAAGAAGTGGCTTGAGAGATCCAGCCGTACTCCTGTGAAGAAATGGAGGCCTTATATAGAACTATCGAAAGAGCCCAGGCACGTCAATCGAAGCAGTCATCTGCTTTAGACCATACCCAAGTATGGGCCTGTCAGAAGAGCATATATGAGACCATACTGCTACTGTATCCACCTCTCCCTGATGTGACGGCGGGATCTTCCATCGTGCAATCTCGTGTACGGCCTTATCATCAGACGTGCCTTCTCTGACATCACATATCTCGAGACAAGCGCATAGGCCGTTCGACTACCTTTATACCCTCGCCCTTATCTTGGCCGAGCGGACCACCCGCTCGGCCCTTAGGTCCCAGCCGAGCGGACTCCTGCTCGGCCCTTAGATCCTCCTGCCTTGGCGTCAGAAACCCAAGCCCATGGATGGGTTATCTATAGCTCCGCTCGGACCATTATCCGTTGGGCCAGCCCTCCATTCTTACCGCCGGATCACTAGGAATACTCAATCTAATTGAGTTTGTATTCACCCATGCGTTGATAGGCGGGACCAAGATTGTCCCTCCGTACCCTACCAAGATAATATGTATTGCTCTGCTTTGGCAGATTCAACAATACATGTGATCGAGGTAGTGATAGGTATCACGACACGGTTAGGCATTAGAGTTGAGTTGATTGAGATCTAATCTAATCGAAAAGGATGCATCTTGTGCACGACTTAGATCTAATCTAATCGCAAGGGTGCATCATGTGTACGACTTAGATCTAATCTAATCGTAAGGCACTAATTAATTAACTACCTATTAAATATGCATCACGTACACAAGCAATTAATTAATCTATTTGTGATTTAGTCATGGCCCTACTACGATCTTCTCAAGCCAATGAGAAGATCGACTGGTCAACCTAGGGTCAGCAGCTTCTCCAAGCTCCTCCCTTTGACCACCTTGTGTTGCTCGTGCCCGCCTCGGAACTCCGTCTCGTATGGACCCTCCACCGCTCCAATTTGTACATTACAATTTGAAACTCGAGTTACATTCGAGTCTAAATCTAATTTACAACAAGAATATAAGAGAAGGCATGACGCGCATGTCGCGAATATAATACAACACTCGCAAACACATAACGGCACGCAGGCCGTATTATGAATTACAACACAATCCAATCACATTGGGTTTTTGGGCCATGACTATCACAAAATTAATATATAATTCAAAATTATATATTTGTCATAATTTTCTATAATTTTAAAATTAATTGTTTACAATTTTTACGAGTAAAATTTCCCGGCGGGCCCGTTTAGCGGTTTCGGACGCAATCGCGGAACGGATCCCCTTGCGGGGCCAGGGGCAGCGCCCCTACTCGCGATCTAACCATCGCGAAGGTTCCTTTGCGATCCAACAGTGCCTAAACCCTCTGTCCCAAAACGATTTGGGGTGAGACATTGCCGTTTCGGAAAAATCTTCCCGGCGGGTTCGTTTTTAGCGATTTCGGTGCAATCACGGAGCAAATCCCCTTGCAGGGTTAGGGGCAGTACCCCTACCCGCGATCTAACCATCGCGAGTTGCTCCTAAGCAATCAAATGGCACCCAAGCCCGCTGTCTCAAAAAATTTTGGGGCGAAACGAAGCCGTTTTGGAAAAATCTTTCCGGTAGCCGAAGCCTACAAGCATCTAAACACTTGTGCTTCGATTACTCGAGAAAAATACTCATAAAAACCAAAAAATCATAATTTTACAGAAAATTACAGAAACTTTAGTTTTCATAAAACCAAAAATTAAACTCGTACAAGCCTTGCACGTGGCTCTGATACCACTGTTGGGTCTTTCGGGCCGCGAAACCCCGAATCACCCAAAGCCATAGATCCGTGCAAGGAAAATCGAACGAAAATTATGAGTACGAGGTTTTAAAACTTTAGATCTACTCCTAGATCTATGTGTTAAGAAGTATACCTTGAAGCGTGCCCTTTCGAGTTCCCGCTCGTCCAAGGAATTGCCGGATCTCTAGACTGTCAAGCGTCGGTCCTCTAGAAGTATCCACACGGACACGTAGGTGGAGAAAACCTCACACAAAGGTGTGCTAGCACCTTGGTAAGATTCGTCCAAGCAAGGAGGAGAGGGAGAGGGAGAGCTTGAGGAAGAAGAAAGGAGTAATAATCACCCTTGAATAAAATCAAATTTCATTCACCACTTTTGTGTGGTCGGCCACTCCATGGAGTGTAACCCCCATTCCACATTAATCACAATTAATGTGAAGCCATTAAGAGGTGTTTTGTAACTCCTATAATGTGGTACATCATGAAGATGTGGACCATTACCATTGGTCCACATCTTGCCACTTCACAATGATGTGGCAAATGAGTAACCTCCACTCATTTAATGTGGCTAACTCACATTAAGTGCAATGGAGGCTTGTAACCTCCATGAGGTGGCAAAGCAAGATGATGTGGAGCAACACTATTGGTCCACACCTTTCCACCTCACTCATGATGTGGCAAAGAGTCAAGTCAAACTTGACTCTTCCTCTTCCTCTCTAGTCAAATCAAACTTGACTCAATCTCTCTCATGGTTGATCTAATCTAACCATTTGATTCAAGCCAACTTAATATAATGAATCTAATTCATTAAATTAAATTGATCAAATGAGTCATAATCTAAATTAGACTCATTAAATACATGAATCAACTTGAGTCTAACTCAAGTAGCCCAATTTGGATTACTCTTAATCCAATTTGATTCATCAAATGAATCTAATCCTCTTGGTTCATCGTATGAACCAAATCTCCATCTAATTATCCTTAGTGTGTGACCCTATAGGTTCTTGTAACGTTGGCAATGCCCTAAACCCATTTAGGAGCATAAGTAATGAGCGGTATCTAGCAACACATCATTACTACCCAAGTTACAAGAATATTGAGATCCAACATCACCTTGTAACTACTAATTGTGACTCCTCACAATATGTGACATTTTCCTTCTATCCTAAACATCTAGATTGATCAATGTGAGGCATAGACCGTGTCATCCTCTAATCAATCTAAATCTTGAACTCCAAGTAGACTCACTCGATCAAATGAGTTCAACATCTAATGTTGACTCATTTGGGCATGGCCATGCACTTAGTGGTCTCACTCTATCAAGAATACCGATGTCGCTCCCGTCATATGGGAGGGATAGATCTCATCTACATCACTCACATCCCTCTACATAATTCGTTATATACCCAGTAATCGCCTTTATAGTCCACCCAGTTACGGGTGACGTTTGACGAAACCAAAGTACATAACTCCTTATGTAGGGATCCATGGTGACTTCAGGTCTAAGGACTAATAGTCATACTAATAGTCACATGAGAAAGTATATGACACTCATATAACGATCCATGATACTTTCTCATGGCGGGTCATTCAGTATACATTCTCCAATGTATACCCATGTGTCAGCTTGATATCTCTATATCCATGACTTGTGAGATCAAGTCATCGAGCTGACCTACATGCTAGTCTTATTGCATTAACATTGTCCCTGAATGTTAATACTCGACTAGGAATGATTTAGAGTAGTGTTCCCTATATCATCTCACTATCGATTCAACTAATCGATTGATATAGGTATGAACCTTCTACTCAATGACGCTATTATACTTAGTTTATTTGACACTAATATAAATAAGTATAATAACCAAACAAATGTCTTTATTAATATACAAGAATATGATACAATGAGTCCATACAATCATCAAATGATTGGCTCTAGGGCTCTAACTAACATATATAATGCCTTTAAATGATTAATTTGTGTAAATGCTTCTATCGAGGTGTCATAAACACTCAACTAACGTCAAATAAAGACAATATATATTTTTTCCTTATATTAATTAAATAGATCATTTAAAATCACGTCTAAACAATATTATTAGGATTAAAGGGAATTACAATTTAAAATGAAATGAGTTACAAAGTATATACTACACATTGTAACAACTAACTATCAGAGTAACTACTACAACATGTAGCAGCTAACTATCCAAGTAGTTGCTACACGTTATAGCAGACGACTTACCAAGTAGCTGCTACATATTGTAGCAGCAAACTGTCTAATTAGTTGCTACAATGACAATCATTCACATTGAAAGAAAAGATTGTTTGTCCAATATTGTTTATTAGGGTTCATGATACAACGACACAATATGCAATCCCTAGTTGCTACTTATAGTAGATATTTAGACAGTTTAACTGCTACACGTTGAAAACTAATATTTTAATATATCATCAAGATTATCACAAGATCTGGTGTATTTGTTTGACATAATTAAATGGAGAGGTGGAGAACTTCTTGTGTTATTTTATTGCAGGTGTGGATGTGTGAATATTGACATTTAATTGAGCCTTATGGATGCCACCATGACATTCCAAGAATATGCTAGTCGACTAGCTGATTGCGCTTCTTGTCTTTTCCATTTCCCTTACGTAGTGGTGGGAGAAGTTTGGGCGATAAGATTAACAAAAGAGCCATCTAGAAATTCATAGAGGCACACCGTTTGGAAGATGAAACAATAACACATGGAATGGTGTTTGCAATAAAAATATTTTTTTTTAAACCCCAAACTGCCTGTGTATAGCCATATGAAAGCTTACAATACATAGTGGAAGACAAAATAAAGAGGCTCGTAAAAGAGTAATGAAACTGAAGCAAGAATGAGAAGCCTCTCTCTACCATCAATTTATAGGAAAACAATGTCGCTATAAAATCATAGAATAGAAGGAGTATCACACACCCATAGTTACCCTTCTGATAAAATCGGATTTTGCTTGTGTTCACGGGACATGGTTTATAATAGGTATAAGTGGTCATTCTTTGGAAGTGATAGATCAATGAACTAGAGTAGGTAGATCGCCATTAATTAATTGATGATTAGATATAAAATAATTGGTCACGGGTAGCTGCTATAATGTGTAACAGCTAGTGTAGGGTAGTTGTTATAATGTGTAGCAGCTACAGTTGGATAGCTACTACAAGTTGTAGCAGCTAGTCAAATGGGTAGCTGCTACACGATGTAGTAGTTATAACTTGAATCACAATACATTAAAATGTATTAAACATGCAAACAATAATATTGGATATAAAAAATGAAAAAAGACAAATATAAATGTCTATTAACTAATTTGTAGCAGCTAAGTAGCTAACTGTCCAAATAACTGTTACGCATTGTGGCAGCTAGGGCTTGTACATTGTAGCATAAATCCTAATAATATATATTAGGATTAGAGGGAATTACAACTTAAATTGAAAAGACTTAACATCGAATGATTTGTGGCAAATGATATTTGACAAGTTTCTTGCAAATTATATAACCAAAAAATGGTAAGAAAAGGTTGTTTGGACTGTCTAAGTAGCTGCTATAACATTATAATAGCTAATAGTTGAAGTAGTTGCTACAATGTATAGTAGTTAATTGTCAAAGTAGCTACTACAATGTATAGTAGCTAATTGTCGAAGTAGCTGCTACAATGTATAGCAACTAGTTTTCAATTAGCTACTACAATATTGTAGTAGCTAATTGTCGAAGTAGCTATTATAATGTGTAGTAGCTAGCTGTTCGAAGTAGCTGCTATAACATTATAGCAGCTAATCGTCTAAGTAGCTACCACAATATTGTAGCAACTAACCATCCAAATAGCTACTGCAATGTTGTAGCAGCTAACCGTCCAAGTAGCTGATTCAATATTGTAATAGCTAACTACCGAAGTAACTGCTACAATAGTAGCAACTACTTCGACAATTAGTTGCTATAATGTGTAGCAGTTTACCATTAAATGAAATGTGGAAAATCGAAGCTCCCCAAATTGACAAGTTTGTTGCAAATTATATAACAAAAAAATTAAATTTTATATATATAAAAAATTATTAACATTGTAAAATAGTACATTGTAGGCTTCAAAACTCTTATTGCGTATTGTTTACTCTCGAAGGACTGGTATATTAATTGTTAGGGATCTTGTATGATCGGCTAGAAGGGGGGTTGAATAATCGGTGCCCCCAAATCGATAGCTTCCTATACTTGTTAGTTTGCGCAACGGAATAATACAAAAAAAATAAGCTAAAGACTAAGAAAGAATACGCAAACCAATACATGTCGATGTAATGTGGTTCAAAGATTAGGACTCCTACTCCACAGCTATCCATAAGGTGGATGATCCCTCAATCCATTGGTGGATTAGTTCCTTATAAACTCCGACTATCTCAAGCCTCCTTGTGGGTGGAGAAACCTCACCACAACTCCAACCAAGACCTCTTGGAACACAAAGAACTCTTGAGCACTTGTTGACTATTAATTAGGGTTAACCACCACTAATTTTGTCAACCTTAACCAAGCTGCAAAGCCTTGGTTATATAGGCCATGGGTTGGAAAACCTCGCCTACCAGTCGACTGGTGAAAGTGCTAGTTGACTGCCCTCTGTGGAGATTCGATCATTATAACCCAATAGCTCGATACCAGTCGACTGGTGAAAGTACTAGTCGACTTCTCCACACTGGCCGAGAGAACAGAAGCATTTTGTTCACTTCCAGTCGATTGCTCAATCGACTGATAAAACCACCAGTCGATTGGTACCCGAGTACAATCTCTCAACATTCAGACCCTCACTCTTATGACTCACTTGACTCTTCGTTGTAGCCTTGATCTCTTGCCTTCAAGCCTACTTCCTTTGGCTCTCGTCCCTCAGATACATTCAAGCCCGCGGCTTGTCCCCAATGTCATCCTTCGCGTATGTCTCAAAGCCACTTCCTTCAGCCCTTGTTCTTATTACCTTGTCCACAGTCCCTCAGATGCTCCATCCTTCACCGGACCCAAAGCCATCAAGCTGAGTCATATATGTATCCTGCAAACCTGCACACTCACATGCACATATCAAATACAAGGGTGAATCTAACTTAAACCCTTTGCCCAAACACCAAAACACATGGTCGCACGGACCATTGAGATTGCTCCAACATTAACTTGTGTAGATACTTCTATCTAGTTGTCATAAACACCCGACTGATGTCCAATAAAGACAGCATATGTTTTTCCCTAGATTAATTAAATAGATCATTTAGAATCACGTATAAACAATATATTAGAAATAGAGGGAATTACGACTTAAAATGAAATGATTTACTAAGTAGTTGTTACACGTTGTAGCAGCTACTTAGACATTTAGCTGCTACACGTTGTAGCAGCTAACGGTTCAAATAACTACTACAATGTGTAACAGCTAAATGTCAAAGTAGCTGCATAATTTTTGTAGTAGCTAAATGTCCAAGTGGCTGCTGCATGTTATAGCAAGTGTTGTAGCAAGCGTCGACCTTGTACGTTGTAGCATAAATTCTTATAATATATATTAGAATTAAAGGGAATTACAACTTAAAATGAAATGATTTATCATTGGTTATGAAATGTGGGAATTGATGTTTGGCAAGTTCCCTGCAAATTATATAAGCAAAAACTGGTAAGAAAGTAGCTAGGGCTTAAACGTTGTAGGATATGTTAGAGCTAAAAAATATTGTATAAAGTTGAAAAATAGATAGTGAAGTGGAAAGACTTATGATCGAGAATGGAGAGGGATGCTAAGCAAAGCAGTGTCGGCTATGTTTTCTGTGGTAGTTGGGGAGTTTCCAGTCAGCACAAGAACAAGCATGCGATTGTAAGTTGTGCTTAGCTTTCAGCACCTTCGCTTTGCTTCCTAGCAGGAGTGAATTGCAACAGAAGACAACAGTGAAAGGAGTGAGAGCAAGGGAAATTTAAATTTGAGAAAAAGGCTCGCCAACGTTTTAAAAAGTAGGCGGAAGGGGAGAGAGAATAAAAGGAATATTTTATTACAAAAAATCGAGTTGGTAATGGCACGTATGTGCATAGCTCAAAGTCACACATAAAGTGTGTGTATATATATATATATATATATATATATATATATATATATATATATATATATATATATATCCCCATCTTGTTTCACATTCATCTATTTCAATAACTAAGTAGTCAGAATAAGTGGGAGGGTTAACATGGGAATAGTTTTTACTAACTATTTAATTTGTTGTACAAGTGCTATATCTTGTTGATTAAAATATTTTTGTCCGGTTAAGGAGGTCTTATTGTATAAGGGGCCGCTAATTTTTCCTAATTCTTTTAAATAAGGTCTTGCATAATTTAGAAGTCCTAAAAAAGCTCTTAGAGTTTTAGTATCTTCCATTTTATCTGGAAAAGTAAGGATTTTAACAGAGATATGATGTTGAAGGGCTATTCGTCCCTGGCCTATTTCGGCTCCTAGGAAATCAATATGAGTAGTTGCTATTGTCATTTTCTTTCAAGAAATAATTAGATCATGTTTCTTAAATAAGTTAAAAATAATATGCAGATGAGCATAATGTTCTTGTTTAATTTTAGAGAAAACTAGAATATCATCTATATATACACAAGTGAAGAAAGAAACATCTCGAAAAATGTCATCCATTTTTCTTTGGAATATTTGAGGGGCTACCTTAAGGCCAAAAGGTATAACAAGCCACTCAAAATGTCCCTCAGAGCAGGAAAAGGTTGTCCATTCAATGGACTCATGATGCATTTTGACTTGTCAAAATCCTGATTTCATGTCAAATTTAGAGGGTCATTTTGAGTTTTAGATTTTATTTAAGAGTTGGTCTTTGTCAGGGATTTTATAACTATCTTCTTGATAATTATCATTAAGTCTTTTGTAATTAAATACCATTCTAGATTGACCACGTTTTTATTTTGATCCTTTATTAACTATGAAAGCTAGACTTCGGTGCCTATATGTGGATCTTTGAATGACTCCTAAAGTTAAGAGTTGATTAATGTGCATTTTACATTCTTCAGTTTCCCAATTTGTATATTTTAAGTCTTGATCCTTAATTGTAAGGTATGGATTAATTATTGATAGTTTGCAGTAGACTTTGTCTCGGCCCCAATATTTAGTAGGATTGTCTTCAATAATTTCTAGTTTTCCTAATCTAAAAATGAGAGAGTCTAAATCAGGTTTATGGGTGTTTATTATTTGAAGTAACTATTATGGGAGTATGAGATCAGGTGGGATCCAGGTGTCATTAGTTATAGTGCTTGACCAGCCAAGTGAGGCTAGTTTTTCGGATCTTATTGGTCAGAAAAAACTATGGCACAGGTTTGGCTATTATTAGGTTGTGGTTGCTTATTGGACTGTTTACATGCATTTTAGGAGAACATTGACAAGATGAAGTGTTGTCAGAAGGTATGATTTCTATGTGGGGTTTGGTGGTTAAGGGATGGACAATAGAGGGATAGTCTGATACTATTAGAGATATTATGGGTGAGGAAAAGAAAAGATCATAATCCTTGGTTAGAAGAAAATCTCTATATGGTGCTACAAGAAAATTTAAGCCTAGGATTAAGTGAATATTAGGATGTAATAATGGTTTAATCCATAGTTTAAAGAGTGGGAGTGGTGTGTTGTATTTACTACAGTTGTCATAAAACCTCATATGGGTGTTAGTGAAAAATTGTGTGCAAGCTAATTATTGGCCATCAAATTGTGTGCTTAGTAATGGTTGTGTTGCAGTTTTTATAAAAGTTTTTGACAAGACTGAAAGAAGTGTATTTTCATCTATTGTGTAGTTGGTGACGCCACTATCTAGAAAGGCATGTAGTGTAAACTCATGATCATGGATATTTACCAGGTATTTGACTCTAATGTCTAGAGTTTTTCCTGTATTACAGATACTAGAGGCTTTTATAAAGACCAGATCTCTATCTATCATATCTACTGGTGTAAGTTGTAAGTCTTTGCCTTTATCAAGAGTTGCCTGAGAAGAAAGTGGAGGAAGGTTTTCTTTCATTTGTTTATCTAGGGTCTCTAGTTCTGTTTCCAATTTATTAATATGAGTTTCTAATACAGAGACTCTTGTTTCTAATAAAAAATTTTGAGTACCTCCCTTAGAGAGCTGGCTTATGAGTATTGTAATAAAGAACAGTTATTGAAGACAAAGATTATAGGCTTGTTTCTTACATAACTTATAGGTACCTCTTTTATCTAAAGATGGATAATAACTACAAAAGAAACAAGGAATGTTATCAGTTCCTGTTTTGAGTATCCACTCATGTGGACAGTTAAGTTCTTCTGTAGTCTTAGTACTGAGTTGTTTAAACATTAAATTTGTATCTGGAAATTCATCCCATAATTCTTCTATATTGTCTAGCGTATCATAGGGTATGTAATTTTGGCTTTCAGGATGTAGGTTATACTACTGGTATGAAGGCTGCAAGAAGGAGTTTACAAGACTATAGTCAGAAGAAGGGATAACTTCTTCCACATTATCTACAGAAACAATAGAGTAGATGGAGGATGTGTCAGAAACATCTGATTGCACTTCTATTAAATCAAGATTTGTGCAGGTAACTAGTTTTGCTTCTCTGATATATAAATTCTTTTGATTTGGGCAGGCAGAAGATAAATGTCCTGGTTCATTACAGGCGGAACATGTGATGGTATTAGCATACGTCTTCTTTGGTTTGAACTTTCACACATGTTTTTCTTTATTGAGATAGGGTTTCTTCTCTCTACTTTTTCTAACATAGTAGGTCTTTTGGAGTTTTATTGCCTTGGGCCTTGATATCGATCTTCTGGGTATTCTTGATGAATGATTTAGTCTTGGTCTAGGTTGGGTGAGACCATATTGTTGAGGGGTATATATCTGGCTATAAAATCCATATTATTGATTTTTTTAGTTACTTTTGTATGTGGATATAGGTACATTTTTCTTTAAGTATGGAAATAATGTGTTGGATTCTTACTACTCCAATGTTGTCGTATTGTCGTGCTACATTCATATCTATCTAGGCCTTATATATTTCTTTCCCTGAGTCTCCTGGAAGCTTGCTAAAGAGTCTTTCCCCTAATTCTGGGTTACAATAGTTTCCTGAGACTGCTGTTAATGCTAAGAAGTCATTACAAAAAGGTTGAATCCAGTTTCAACTAAAGAGTTGTAATTGTTCTAAGTCCCTCATAACTTCTCATTGTCTTATATCTAAGCCAGTATTAGCATCTCTGATAGTAAATAACCTATGAATTGTATAACAAAAATTAAGTATGTTATTTCCTTGTGAGGTCATCCTGGCTATCTCAGGATATGTAGTTATATAAGCTTCCCATGCTGCCCTAGCGACATCGCCTAGGTAATTTTACCCCACTCTTATAATGGCTTCTCCTGTTTCTATGTCTAGTTCATGTCTGCCTTGATAATCTCTTTTCACAAAGACTATCTACTATTCTAAATAGGTATCATAAACTTGTGGATCATCGCATTCTCTAATATTTAATAAGACTAAATTTTTGCCAAAATAAGTAATTTCATGTGGTCTCCTCTTTCCTACTATTCTCAACAAAAGATTATTATTAGTATATGGGGTAATATTTGTTCTTGGAGGATGTCATTCTCCATAATCCATAGTTCTTATAGAGTTTTTCAGGATATCTTACTTGTAATGGTTGTGGTCTGAAATTACTAGTGCTACTAGATTCGGCTGGATTCATTAAGTTTACTGTTGAAAAGTAATCTTGATTTTTAGCAATTCTATAATGGTCCTCATCAAAATATAACATCCAGTCAGACTCTAATTTATGGTGTAAAAGGTCAAAAGTTTCTAATTCTTTTAAATCTTCTTTAGTGAAATAAGTAGTTATTTTAAATGGAATGTAAACATATTCATTTAAGTCATCATAAAATAAATAGTTATTCTCAGCATTGTTATTTGTATGAGTCTCCAGTATGCTATATTCTATGTTCATTAAGTTCATATTAGTTTGATTTTCTTCATGATCTTCTTCTTGTGATGTTGAGGGTTGATAATTATGAAATCTTACTATGGAGCTACCGTGTCTATCTTTATAAATAATGGATTCTATTGGTTGTAAAGTTTGTGGTTTAGCGCTTAGCTCCGAATTAAGAGTCCAATCTAATCCGGCGAGTAAAGTAGATGAAAAGTCCTTAGGTTTGAGGAAATAAATGCCTTTTGTAGTAAGAGTTTCAATAACATTAGTAATTTGAACTTTAAAACTATTGTTAATATTTGTCATTATTTTTCCTAGAAAGATTATGTCTATTTAGATATTATGTCTTTAAAAGTCTCCATACCCTCTGGCTTGTACTAAAATTTTAATATGTTCTATAAAGTCTGGGATTGTCATATTGAAGTTTAGACAGAAATACGTAATTCCTAAATTGCTATTCATATCTACTACCTTATCATTGTCAAAAAATTTTGAGTCGTAAAGGACTAAAAATACTTTGGCTCCTATGATTTTTCTAATAAGTGCTCTTAAGCCAAACACTATTAGTCCTAAATGTATGTAGTGATGTTTTCTTTGCAAAAGTGTTTGTGTCGATTCTTCAGTCATGAGTGTAAATCTTTTTTCACCTCCTTCTGGTAGATGAAGTGGTTGTGTCCCATGATGTCTATAGAGCGATGTAGAGAAGGATAATAGTCCTTGATTATATATTCTCCTTGGATTTAAGGTATTTAATTATTCGTCAGACAAGGTATCTAAATTATGTTCAATGTCTATAAGTTCTTCTAATTGATATGTAGCAATATTTGTCAATGATCTCCTGGGAATCACAGATAAGTTTCTATTTGGTTGTTTTAAAGTTTGTGATAGTCCAGAAAAACTTTCAGTTTGCGTCATTGTTCCTAGATCCATTTGGAATGAGGTCTTGGGTCTTGTATGTAAGAAACTTATAAGTAGTAGGTTGTTGTAGAGTAATTATTTTTCCTAAAGATAATTTACTAAGGTCTTTATTTGTCATGCCCCAGGTAGTCTCTGCCAGAAGAAATTTCGACAGCATCTCCCCTGTATGGGTGATAATATGAAACTTTAATACAAGCCCTCCGGGCCACCCAAATCTCGGCCAACACGGCCGGAACAATAACAATAAAAATACCTAAATAAACCACGCAGTTTATATCAAAACAGCCTCTGACTATCACAACCACGCAGTTTATATTAACTAAAACCTACTTCACTACTACGACGGAAAACGCATAACGTAACAGAGAAATCAACGCAATGGAAAAATAAGTGTAGTAGACTAAAACTCGATGAAAATCCTCGAGTACAATCACAAGTACATAGATCAACAAGTAGATCATCACAAAAACAAGGAACCAAGTCCGTAAGCAGAAAATCGTCGCGGCACGAAGTGGGGACTAGCGACTGGAATCTCCTGACAACCTCAACCTGAAATAGATATATTCAACGGGGTGAGTCTAACAACTCAGCGGGTATCGGGCTAACATGCATAATAATAAATAACTAATAGTAATAAATATGTGTACAGTCTCCTGGAGTAATGGAAAAATGCAAAACTGTAAGAAAAGGAGAAGTTGTACTCACCAGGACCTCCTATCAAAATAATAAGGTCGTCAGACCAAAGGTAACATGTCCCTGTATGCATGTCAAACATATGCATCTATCCAATATGCAGCAAATAAAATGCATCAAACACAAACAATAAATGCAATCATGCATATGATGCCAATGACATGTCCTGGTCACCCATGACGCCAGTCAGCGAACTCACACATAATGGCGAGACTGAGTAGGTAGGGCTATGACAACTGTGCACTCTGCCATCACTGCTCCTAATGAGTGACCGAGTGGACAGGATGCTATTAGAGTACACCTATCCACCTACCCCAAATCATAAGTGGGGAAGCTCAATGCTCTCATCTCCCTGAGACAATCTAGAGGAGGGATCCCTGCCGGCTACCACGCTGCGTCAACACTACTCATGAGCAGACTAGCAGAGCCAAACAGAGCAACCTACTGTAACACCCCTGCCTGAATAAAAACCACTAACCCATGAGTGGTTGTGTGGGCAGATCCATGTAATTTGTGATGTGCTCAACAATAATGGAGTGAGCAATCGCTCAGCATGCAATCATGTTGTTGGTTAGTCCTAGGAAAACGTACCGGTTCCACTGTACAAAAATTTTATACAAGTGTCGAACCTTTCCTTAAATAACCTATTGTGTTCTTTAGAAATTAAATTAGGAATCGCAGACGGAACTTAACATCATTGATTCCAAATTTAACTTATCTGTTCTTAATGGTTTAGATTTGAATCGCAAATGAAACTTAACACTATTGATTCAAATCCATCTATGTTATTAATTCTATTAAATATTAATTTCTAAAATTGGCTTCCAGGACTGCATGGCGAGGCACATGGCCTTCTTGGATATAGGAGCAACCACCACCGCCTAGACAAAACCTTTTAAGGAAAGTTAATATTTAATTTCCTTAAATAACTCTAAGTTAACCAAAAAGAACAATCGAATTACAAATTCGAAAACAAAGAAAACACAAACTTGAAAAATAAATTCGAAAAACTAGATCTAATGCCTCTTGTGTTTGGAATTCTTACAAAAAGAAATAACTAGCATGATGCAGAAAATAATTGCTAATTATATCTTCTCTTTGTAAACTAATGACCTAGAGATCTTATGCCGTATTTCTCGCCTCGCCTTGGACGTCGTGTGGGCGACGATCCTCCAAGATGAACGCCACCCAAAAGCTTCCTTCCTCTTCCTCTAAAATCCGGCCACCACCACCACCGAGGAGAAGAGAGCAAAAGGAAAAAGAGAAGGGGAAAGGGAGGGTTGACCACCAAGAGAGACTCCACCAAGAGAATAAGAGTTGTGTCTCATGAAGCCTCCTCACTCCTTTTATATTAGTTACCCAAGGCAAATAAGGGAAATTTTTTTACAAAAATTAAAATCTTCTTCTAGCTTTTCCTTTTCCCTTTTAATTTTCCTTTTCTTTCCTCTTGATTAAATCAATCACCAAAAATAAATTTGATGATTTTATAATTTTAAACATGGCTGGCCACTTTGCTTGGGCACCAAGCAAGGGTGGCCAGCCCCCCATAAGAGGAAAAGGAATTTTAATTTTTTTTATAAAATTTTACAAGAAGAAAAACTCTTATAAAATTTTATAAGCTCTCTTTCCTAAAGTAGGAGTTAAAAAAGGAAAGTTCTAAAAATTAAAACCATGTTTTAAAATTTAAAACTTCTCTTATAAAATTTCTTTTTTTAACATGATGATAGAAAATTTAAATTTTAAAACTTATCTTCCTTTTTTTCTTAAACCATGAGGATGGTTAAAAAAGGAAAGTTTTAAAACTTTTAAAACTCTCTATTAAAACATGTGGCCTTAAGATTTTAAAATTAAAATCTCTCTTTTAAAACTTATAGTTTTCTACAAAGAGAATATTTTAAAAATTCAAAAATAACCCTCCTTGTTTGAATACTGTGGTCGGCCCCTACATGCTTGGACACCAAGCAATAGGGTCGGCCCCTATAGATGAGGATGTGGCCGACCCTTGCTTGGTCACCAAGCATTGGACCGGCCCCCCTCTTGGATACCAAGATGGGCTTATATTTGGATGGACTTGAGGCTATAATGAGGCTTCGATAGGGACCTAGAGGAGAAATTGGTTTTGGCCTTCCGATGAGCTTGAGTATCCCATGCTCGCCCCGAACACACAACTCAAGTTCATCGATAATAACTCATTCCACTAGAGAGCTATTATCGCACAACCGCACCAATCCCAAATACATTATGGGCTCCTTCTTATCATGAGTATGTTAGTCTCCCTGTGTTTAAGATAACAAATGCCCACTAATTAAGTAAGTTACTGATAACTCACTTAATTAATATCTAGCTCCAAGAGTAGTACCACTCAACTTCATTGTCATGTCGGACTAAGTCCACCTGCAGGGTTTAACATGGCAATCCTTATGAGCTCCTCTTGGGGGCATTTTCAACCTAGATAACTAGGACACAGATTCCTTCTACAATCAACAACACACATTATAAGTAATATCATTTCCCAACTTATCGGCATATTTATTTATCAAGCTAAACCTCACCCTTTGATAAGTCAAAGAAATAAATATTAAATATATGTGCTTGTTATTATATTAGGATTAAGAGCACACACTTCCATAATAACTAAGGTTTAGTTCTTTTATTAAGTCAGTACAAAAAGAACTTACCTAAATAGTCCTACTCAATACACATAGAGTGTACCAGTGTAATTTATTAATCAAGATAAACTAATACTTAATTACACTACGACTATTCCGATGGTTTGTTCCTTTCCATCTTAGTCGTGAGCAACTGTTTATAATTTATAAAGAACCGTCAACATGATCTTCTGTGTGTGACACCACACACCATGTTGTCTACTATATAAATTAATTGAACAATTACATTTAACAAATAAATGTAGATATTAACCAATGTGATTCTTTTATTTTAAAAATAAATGTTTACAAAAGCTAGGCTTTTAGTATACACTCCAACACATGCGAGATGGTGCATGACACTAAGCATGAAAATTCTGACCGTATCTACCTTTATATAATATGTACCAAAAATAAATGGATCAAATAAACAGATCTAGGTACACGGGTCAGATATGGTAAATGTCTAGTCTGGTGTATCATAAGGCATGGTATGTCACTACCTCTATGACATAAATAATCATGGCAATAAACAAGAGGGTATAAAACATAAATGCAGAACAGATAAAAGCATGTAACAGGTATCATGTAGTGACATACCAAAGCAAATATAAACATAATTATTACTAGAGGCTATAACCTACTACGCATATCAACATGACATTATCAAAAGAGATAACCAAAGGTACCTGCCTCAAATGTAGATCGAGCCAAACAATCGATATGTCAAAGTGCTCGTCCCGAATCAAAGTCCTGTAATAAATCGTATGGAGATTTAGTTAACTACATATAAATTTATTAGCTAAATCAAACCTCAACTAAATATAATCCATCGTTCAACTAGGGTTAGTTCCATTAACCCTAATCATTCCATCATAAACCCAACTATCCATTAATCAATTAACATCGTTATGACAAAACGATGAATTGATCTCCAACAAACCATAAATTTCTAAAAGGTTAACTAATTATTCACTATCGGAGCGTGATCATTATCGATATGGTGGTCGAACTTGCGTGATATCCCTATCCAGCATGAATAGATGCCTGAAACTTAGCAATCCATCATTGCATCTCCTAGATTAGAGACTAGGATTAGCACTTACCTCATATTGTGGCCAGAACAAAACCACAGCTTGGGCAGTAAGGAAACTTAGCCGAAACCATAGCTTGGTTGCTTAGAAGAACCACCCAATCAATAACGTTCAAGTTGGATGACCAACAATTATTCTTCAACATGTTGATGCTTGGTCAACAACGTGATCATCAATGTTGAATCAGCTTCTTGAGTTGGCTTCATGTTCCAATCAGCAACGCTGTTCACGGTCAGAAATCCAACGTGAATTACTTCACGTTGGTGTTCACAGGCGGTGTGGAGTACTTCTTGGGCGACGGCGGCAAGAAGAGGAGAGGGAGAACCGGGGCAGAGTCGAGAGGAAGGGGAAAACACTGAAGTGCCCGGATTCCCCTCATCCTCTGGCTTTTGTTTGCGGAGAAGAGAAAACGACGCAAAGTTGCGCTGTAGTGGGGAAACCGAAGAGATCGGGGAAGGAAGAAAAGGGGTGATGGTGGCTCACGTCGCAAGAGGGGAGGAGACGACATTAGGGAGGAAGACGATCAGCGCTCCATGCCACGTGAGGGAGAGGAAGAGAGGAGACGACGCGAGCGAGGAGGAAGAATCAAGATTTTGAGGGATGCTTCGGCGGCGCGCGAGGGAGGGAAGGAGACGAAGGGAACTAGGGCTCGGGTGAGAACGGAGGAAAAGAAAATGAAAAGAAAAATAAAACTTTTCCTCGTTCAATGGGGTAGCCTAAACAGGTTTCCCTTAGTCCTAATATTTATCTCCGTAACCAACATCATACGGCCTCCGAAAAATTCCTAGAAAATTTTTTAAAATTTCTAAAAATTCCCTTATGGTTATTCTCCCTTTTTCGGTATTTTATATTCTCCCCCACTAATAAAAATTTGGTCCCCAAATTTCGATATTTACCATCAGCAAGTACTAGCAATAAATAGATAGTATAAATGCTGAACGGAAAATTAACCCACATATCTCAAGTGAAAAGATGGGGGTACCGAGCTCTGATTATATCCTCGAGCTCCCAGGTAGCCTTCTCATCAGAATGATTCTACCATCCAACTTTAACCAGTCGGGTAGTCTTGTTTTGCAGTTGGCGCTCTTTGCGGTCCAGAATCCATACCAGAACCTCCTTGTAGGTAACGTCAGACGGAATAGGAACTGGTATATCTGACAGAACATGTGCTAGGTCAGCTACGTATCTCTTTAGTATAAACACATGGAACACATCGTGAACGCCTGCCAGAGCCGGTGGTAGCACCAAATGATAAGCTACCGCTCCAATCCTCTTCAACATCGTGAACACATGGTCGCCAGTAGAGAACTCCAGGGGTCTACGTCTCCAATCAGCATAACTCTTCTTGCAGTCCTGCGCCTCGGACATCCTCCGTCTAATAGTGCAGACCAACTCTGCCTCCTGCTGAGCTCTCTGAGGTTCGAACAGCTGGGCCTCCCCAACCTCCTCCCAGAGGGTGGGTGCCCGACAATACCTACCATACAACGCTTCAAACGGTACCATCTGGATAGTCGAATGATAATTGTTGTTGTAGACGAACTCTACCAATAGCAAGTGGTCCTCCCAGCTACCTCCAAAATCCATAATACAAGACCTCATCAAATCCTCTAGAGTCTGAATGGTCCGCTCTGATTGCCCATCTGTCTGCGGATGGAAAGCTATGCTGAATCGGAGTTGTGTGCCCAAGGCCTGCTACAAACTCTGCCAGAATCGGGGCGTGAACCGTGGGTCTCTATCCGATATAATACTCAATGGAACACCATGCAATCTGAGGATCTTCTGACAAAACAACTCTGCCAATCGATCTAGAGAATCAGTCTTTCGAATCGCTAAGAAGTGTGCGGATTTAGTTAATCGGTCTACGACTACCCAAATCGCGTCGTGGCCTCATCGTGTCCTAGGCAATCCCACCACAAAATCCATAGTGATGTGCTCCCATTTCCACTCTAGTATCGGAATCCTCTGAAGTAATCCAGGAGGTCTCTGGTGCTCAGCCTTCACCTGTTGACAGACAAGACATCTAGCTACAAATTTCATGATGTCTTTCTTCATGTCGTTCCACCAATAGGAATGCCTCAAGTCTCGATACATGCGGGTCGCGCCTGGGTGGATAGCAAATCGAGAGCGATGAACCTCCTGAAGTAACTCCTCCCTGACCGGGTGAGACGGAGGTACGTATAATCAGCCTCAGAAATATATAATACTCCCCTCATCTCGGGTGAACTCGGTCTGCTGCTCGGAAGCTATCTGGATGCCAATGAACTATAAGCGCTGATCATTGGCCTGAGCCTCTCGGATCCTCGTCCTGATCGATGATTGAGCAACCATGCTAACCAAAATACCCTTCTCTGTCCATCCCTGCTCCTCAAGGCCCAACTCGGAGAAACCCTTAATCAAGTCCGTGACCACTACTCGGTGGCAAGCTAAAGTCCCTCTCGACTCCCAGCTAAGCGCATCGGCAACCACATTAGCTTTCCCTAGGTGGTAGCTAATAGTACAGTCGTAATCCTTCAGGAACTCCATCCATCTCGTCTGTCGGAGATTAAGTTCCTTCTGATTGAAAAGATATTTGAGACTCTTATGATCAGTGAGAATCTCAAATGTAATACCATAAAGGTGATGCCGCCAATTCTTCAAAGCAAATATAATGGTGACTAGCTCCAAATCATGTACTGGGTAGTTCTTCTCATGCTCCTTCAACTGACAATAAGTATAAGAGACTACCCTGCCGTGCTGCATTAGGACAGCGCCCAAACCCTGAAGAGAAGTGTCGGTGTAGAGTACAAATCTATCCTCTCCAGAAGGTAAAACCAAAACTGGTGCCGATACTAATCTTCGCTTCAGCTCCTGAAAACTGGTCTCGCAAGCCTCAGGCCACGCGAACTTCATGCCTTTCCTGGTCAGGCGTGTCAACGGCATAGCGATACGTGAGAAACCCTCGACGAAACGTTTGTAATATCTGGCCAATCGCAAGAAACTCTGGATCTCCTGAACTGATTTCGACTACTCCCAACTGGTGACAGCTCGATCTTCTGAGGGTCTACTAAAATACCTCGGTTGGAAACTACGTGACCCAGAAAACCAACTGAGGGTAGCCAAAAAGTACACTTGCTGAACTTCGCGTATAGACGATGTCGTCGAAGAATCTCCAAGACTATGCGAAGATGCTGTGCATGTTCCTCCTCGGAACGAGAGTAGATTAAAATGATGTCGATGAAGACAACAACGAACTGATTTAGATACTCTAGAAAGATGCGGTTCTTCAAATCCATAAACACCGTTGGAGCGTTGGTAAGCCCAAATGACATTACCAAAAATTCATAATGTCCGTATTTGGTACAGAATGTTGTCTTCTGAATATTAGATTCTTTGACTCTCAGCTGATGATATCCGGACCGTAGATCAATCTTAGAATATACTGATGTACCTCTGAGCTGATCAAATAAATCCTCGATCCATGGTAAGAGGTACTTATTCTTGACGGTTACTGCATTCAGCTGTCTGTAATTGATGCACAACCTCAGAATATCATCCTTTTTCTTGACAAATAATATCAGAGAATCCCACAAAGAAATACTAGGGCGAATAAATCCCCTGTCCAATAACTCTTGGAGTTGGACCTTTAGCTCATCCAACTCTTTCGGCGTCATATGGTAAGGAGCTTTCGATACTGGCGCGGTCCCCAGAATCAGCTCAATAGCAAACTCCACTTGCCTTCGTGGAGGTAAGCCTGGTAGCTCATCTGGAAATACATCCGGATACTCTCGAACCATTGGAACATCTGAGAGTTGCGAACTACTACTGTCGTCAATATTAATCAAAGACAAAAGAAATCCCTGACAGCCATGTGACAATGGCTTTTGAGCCTAAATCGCAGAAATGATCGATATACTGTCGTCTCTGATGCTTGTGAAATCCCACGAGGGTTGGTTCGGAGGTCGGAATGTGACCACCCTCGTCTGGCAATCAACCATGGCATGATATGCAGACATCCAATCAAGGATAATGTCGAACTCGACCATTTCCAGTACTAATAAATCAACCATGAATATCATATTGTCAAAGTCTAACGGGCAACCTCTGACCTCCTGAGTGACGCCCAATGTATCATCGGACGGTAGGGAGACAACCAATCGCTACAGTCTAAGAGTAGGTAGTCTACCTAGGTCCCTCATGAAAGCACGGGAAATAATGGAATGTGAGCTACCAATATCTATCATCATATCAGCGGATAGTGCATAGAGTAAAACCATACCATGAAAAACGGATCCGTCGGTCTACTGCACATCCTTTCTGGTAACCACATGAATTCGTCCAGTCTCTGGCCTACCATGTTTAGTGAATTAAATATCGATGTCGAAACTTAACTTGGTAAGGGTCTGCTACAATGCATTTCATTTGCTCCTAACCAAGATAGGTTTTCAATCCACTATCAGAATGAGACATTTCAAGTGTCCGAGGTGTTAGTATTGGTCCCTAGCACAACTTTAAATGGAGGAAGCCACTGAATTTTAATGGTTGTACTAATCACCAACCCTAGACGTAGGAGGAGGAGGACTAGGCAAAGGAAGAGGAATCACATAACTCATGTAAGTGTATTGTAGAGGAGGTAAGAAAGGGTAGGGAAAGAAAAGGAATGAATATGGAATCAAATACAAGAAGAAAAGGATATTTTAGGAAGTCGAACCGATTATCCTTGTGGAATAGTACAGGTACAAGCCCGTACCAAATAGACCCAAATGAATGCATGGTCTATTATTCTAGATCTATACTATACTGTGGGAGTGGGTACGATGGGTACGGTCGAGGGATTCCATCGTCCTCTTACGTGGTCATCCTGCGCCACATCTCGGCACGGGAATGCTTGTAGATCTCGTCATATCTGTTAAATTATTACCCAAATATTACTACAAGTACCAAAAGTAATCATCATACCTATTAGCCGTCTAGAGATGTTCCGTCACTCTCCTACCCCCATTTATGAACTCGGAACTTCGAAACGAGAAAAATTGATGGAAATCCGTATAAATCTGAAAATAAATACCCAGATTAATGTGTAAAAACTTGGGCTCTGATACCAAAGAATTGGTATCAAATTTACTCGAAAATCCAGAACACGAAAAATAAGTATTGTAAACCTGCTCTAATACCAAATGAATTGGTATCAGATTAACTTAAAAATCCAGAACACGAAAAATAACAGGCATCGTAAGCCTGCTCTGATACCAAATGAATTGGTATCGGATTAACTCAAAAAAATCCAAAACGAAAAGCAAGTATCATATACCTTGCTTTGATAACAAAAATATTGTCACTCCCTAAGTAGTCTCTATCAGAAGAAATTTCGGCAACATCTTCCCTATACGGGTGACAATATGAAACTTTACTACAAGCCTTCCGGGCCACCCAAACCTCGACCAACACGACCGGAATAATAACAATAAAAATACTTAAACAAACCATGCTGTTTATATCAAAACAGCCTCTGACTATCACAACCACACAGTTTATATTAACTAAAACCTACTTACTACGACGGAAAACGCATAACGCAACAGAGAAATCAACGCAACAGAAAAATAAGTGTAGTAGACTAAAACTCAATGAAAATCCTCGAGTGCAATCACAAGTACATAAATCA
The DNA here is from genome assembly GCF_018446385.1 of Zingiber officinale. Taxonomy (NCBI): domain Eukaryota; kingdom Viridiplantae; phylum Streptophyta; class Magnoliopsida; order Zingiberales; family Zingiberaceae; genus Zingiber; species Zingiber officinale. The sequence goes on from NC_055995.1 coordinate 42,865,022, forward strand.
ACAAGTAGATCATCACAAAAATAAAGAACCAAGTCCGTAAGTAGAAAATCGTCGCGACATGAAGTGAGGACTAGCGACTGGAATCTCTTGACGACCTCAACCTTAAATAGATATAATCAACGGGGTGAGTCCAACAACTCAGCGGGTATTGGGCTGACATGCATAATAAGAAATAACTAATAATAATAAATATGTGTACAGTCTCCTGGAGTAATGGAAAAATGTAAAACTGTAAGAAAAGGAGAAGTTGTACTCACCAGGACCTCCTATCAGAATAATAAGGTCGTCAGACCAAAGGTAACATGTCCCTGTATGCATGTCAAACATATGCATCCATCCAATATGCAGTAAATAAAATGCAGCAAACACAAGCAATAAATGTAATCATGCATATGATGCCAATGACATGTCCTGGTCACCCTTGACACCAGTCAGTCAACTCACACATGATGGTGAGACCGAGTGGGTAGGGCTATAACAACTGTGCACTCTACCATCACTGCCCCTGATGAGTGACCGAATGGACAGGATGCTGTCAGAGTAACCTATCCTCCTACCCTCCTACCCAAAATCATAAGTGGGGGAGCTCAATATTCTCATCTCCCTTAGACAATATAGAGGAGGGATCCCTGTCGACTACCATGCTGCGTCACCACTACCCATGAGCGGACCAGCATAGCATAACAGAGCAACCTGCTGTAACACACCCTGCCTAAATAAAAATCACTAACCCATAAGTGGTTTTGAGGGCAGATCTATGTAACTGGTGATGTGCTGAACAATAATGGAGCTGACAATCGCTTAGCATGCAATCATGCGAAATGGTGCATGACACTAAGCATGAAAATTATGACCGTATCTACCTCCATAAAACATGTACCAAAAATAAATAGATCAAATAAACAGATCTAGGTACATGGGTCAGATATGGTAAATATCTAGTCTGTTGTATCATAAGGCATGGTATGTCACTACTTCTATGAGCATAAATAATCATGGCAATAAACAAGAGGGTATAAAACATAAATGCAGAACAGATAAAAGCATATAACAGGTATCATGTAGTGACATACCAAAGCAAATATAAACATAATTATTACTAGAGGCTATAGCCTACTACGCATATCAACATGACATTATAATAAGAGATAAGTCAAGGTACCCTCCTCAAATGTAGATCGAGCCAAACAATCGCTATGTCAAAGTGCTCGTCCCGAATCAAAGTCCTGTAATAAATCGTATAGAGATTTAGTTAACTACATATAAATTTATTAGCTAAATCAAACCTCAACTAAATATAATCCATCGTTCAACTAGGGTTAGTTCCATTAACCCTAATCATTCCATCATAAACCCAACTATCCATTAATCAATTAACATCGTTACGACAAAACGATGAATTGATCTCCAACAAACCATAAATTTCTAAAAGGTTAACTAATTATTCACTATCGGAGCATGATCATTATCGATATGGTGGTCGAACTTGCGCGATATCCCTGTCCAGCATGAATAGATGCCTGAAACTTAGCAATCCATCATTGCATCTCCTAGATTAGAGACTAGGGTTAGCACTTACCTCAGATTGCGGCCAGAACAGAACCACAGCTTGGGAAGTAAGGACACTTAGCCGAAACCATAGCTTGGTTGCTTAGAAGAACCACCCAATCAATAACGTTCAAGTTAGAGGACCAACAATTGTTCTTCAATGTGTTGATGTTTGGTCAACAACGTGATCATCAATGTTGAATCAGCTTCTTGAGTTGGCTTCATGTTCCAATCAGCAACGCTGTTCACGGTTTGAAATCCAACGTGAATTACTTCACGTTGGTGTTCACAGGCGGTGTGGAGTGCTTCTTGGGCGACGACGGCAAGAAGAGGAGAGGGAGAACCGGGGCAAAGTCGAGAGGAAGGGGAAAACACTGAAGTGCCCGGATTCCCCTCGTCGTCTGGCTTTTGTTCGCGGAGAAGAGAAAATGACGCGAAGTTGCACTGTCAGTGGGGAAACCGAAGAGATCGGGGAAGGAAGAAAAGGGGTGATGGTGGCTCGCGTCAAAAGAGGGGAGGAGACGACGTCAGGGAGGAAGACGATCGGCGCTCCATGCCGCGTGTGGGAGAGGAAGAGAGGAGATGATGTGAGTGAGGAGGAAGAATCGGGATTTTGAGGGAAGCTTCAGCGCCACGTGAGAGGGTGGTGAGGAGATGAAGGGAACTAGGGCTCGGGTGAGAATGGAGGAAAAGAAAAAGAAAAGGAAATGAAAAAGAAAAAGAAAACTTTTCCTCGTTCAATGGGATAGCCTAAACAGGTTTCCCCTAGTCCCAATATTTATTCCCATAACCAACACCATAAGGCCTCCGAAAAATTCTCAGAAAATTTCTAAATTTCTAAAAATTCTCTTATGGTTATTCACCCTTTTTCGGTATTTTACATTATTTATGATTTCTAGGGCTTCTTTTAGATCGCTTGTGTGGGTGTTTTTATAGATATGATTTTCAATGGTAAGAAGTTGAGTTTCTAATACCGTGAGCCTAAAATGTAAGGAAGAAAGTAGTGCTAATATTGTGTTATTTTGTTATATTAGTATTTGGTCTCCTTGATTTACTAGTGCAGCGTTACTGTAACCGGTGTCTTTACTTTTAGCAAATTGTTGAGAGAAATCTATAGTTTTTTCGTAATAAATGTTTTTAAATTGTATTTTATTCATAAATTCTAAGGTCCTGAAGAGTTTTAAGGCTTTGATACCAAATTTTTATGCTTCTTCTAGAAGTTAACAGTAAATAATAAACAATAAATTTTTATGCTTCTTCTAGAAGTTAACCCTAAATAGTAAATAGTAAATAGTAAATAGTAAATAGTAATAGTAAACAGTAAAGTAATAATAGAAAGGAAAGTATAATAGTAGTGAATTGCAGTAGTAAAATAAATAATAACAACAGTAATGTAATGATGCTGATACCAAATTTTTACTTTTTTTTTAATTACTCTGCTTTTTGTTCTTGTTTGTTTTCCAGGGAACCTCACCTGTTTAGGATCTCAACATTTAACCATTGTCCCGACTTATGTGTAAGATTTTGGATTAAAGATACCCTTCTTACTTAACACGTATATGTCTTATATGATTTTGATTATTCGTGATATAGTTACTATTCATCTGTTGATTACTAAGATAAGGACTGAGAAAAAGAACTAAGAAAAGAGAGACAGAATATCTAAATTACTAAACTCAGTTTATCATAAAAAAAATATATAGATTTTATTTAGTGGAGAATTTTATAAGAAATTATAACTAAAATACTGAGATAGTTACATATTTGTACATAAAATAGCTTACAAAGAAAACTTTTATATATATATATATATATATATATATATATATATATATATATATATATACAGATTTGATATGTTGGATGATGCTTTTTGCGTGACCGTGAGCGATGCGCAGACGTGGCGTTGCCAACTCGGTTTCCCTACAAATAAAATATTCCTTTTATTCTCTCTCCCCTTCGGGCCTCTGTTCAAAACTTCAGGGGCGGAAATTATCCAAATTAAAATCTCCTTCCCCATTCTCTCTCTTCCCATTCACAACCTCCATCTCCGTCGTCCATCGTTTGACCGACCTCGCGGGTAAAAACTGGGAAAGTTTAATATTAAAATTTCCCTCACCGCTCTCTCTCTACCTCGCTCGCTCCCTCCTTCAACGTCCTCTGTCGTCCCTCGCGCTCCCGGTGGGAAAGTTTCTCCGGCATCTTCAATCGCACAGCTGTTGTGTTAATCCACACCGTTATTGCCTACAAAAATTGGTAAAGGCACTAGCTGAAATAATTGTATAAAGATGCACTGCCCCTTTGCTTCGCTTCTAAATGTTGCATCAACTACTTCGCAGGAAACCATCCTTGTAGCATCTGACTTGGATTGATCATCGTAGAAGGTTCGAAGGATTTATGCAACAACCGCCTGCAGCCACTTGGACTTTCCTTTGCTGCTACATGGTGTAGCAGCTATATGGAGAGGTAGCTGCTACAACGTGTAGCAGTTAACTCTCCGTGTAGCTGTGACACCTTGTAGCAGCTAACTTGGTAAGTCGTGTTTTTAGCAACCCTATTTTCTAGCAGCAATTAACCCAGTAGTCATAGTTTTCATATTGTGTATATCAACTTGATTAAAAATTATTTTTCCAGTCTTACAGTGTCATGCTTTGCTTTACTGCTACACCTTGCGAATGACTATTTCGACTCATAACTACTACACCTTGTAGCAGTTAACTTAGTAAGTCATTTATCTACTAGGCCTATTTTCTTACATTGCTTTACCCAGCAGCCATATTTTTGTAGCTTTATATCAACATGCTAAAAAAATGATTTAAAATTATTTTCCCAGTCTTACAGTGCCTTGCTTTGATTTGCTGCTACACTTTCCGAATGGCTAATTCAAATCATAACTGCTACACCTTGTTGTTGGTTACTACTCAGAATTCCGTTCTGCTTCCCCAGTATAAAAATTTGTACAAACATAGAACTTTCCTAACAACCTATGTGTTTCTCATGAGTTAAACTTGAATTGGAAACAGAACTTAACATTTTTACTTCAAGTTCAACTCATGTGTTCTTCAGTAGTTAAAACTTGGATTGCAAACGATACTTAATATTATTAATCCAAGTTCATCCCATGTTACAAAAGTTGATTAAATATCCATTTCAAGGATTGGCTTCCAGGTTAAATATGGCGAGGCACTCGACCTTCTTGGGTATGAGATCATCCACCACTTCATAGGCAAAGTCTTTCAAAGAAATTGGATATTTAAACTTCTTACAGTAACCCTAGGTTTAACTACAGAGACTTCAATAGAAGCACAAGATCAAAACACTAAATCGAAACACACAAAAAAATCGCTTGCCTCTTGTGTTGGTATTTCAGGATCCATACAAAAAAAACTAGTTTCACTGCGGAATTAAAAACTAGTTATACCTTTCTTTATAAACAAAGACCTCTTGATCTTCTATTGTATTCCTCTCCTCTTCTTAGATGTCGTATGAGCGACGATCTATGAAGATGAAATCCACCCAAACCTTCTTCTTTGCCTATAAATTTCGGCCACCCAAAGAATGCCAAAATAGGAAACTTCCTTCTCTTCTCCTTCTCCAAGCAACCGCCGGCCCTTATGTTCTTCTCCTCCAAGCAAGGTTTCGGCCACCAAGCAAGATGAGTAGAAGAATAGCTAAAAATAGTGGTTGACCCTAGGAGAACAAGCAAGGAAAGAATAGAGAGAGGGGTGCAAGCCACCAAAGAAAAGAGAGGAGCTTTTAAGAGATTTTTCTACATCTTGTAAGACACCCTCTACCTCTCTTTTATAATCCTTGGTCATGGCAAAAAAGAAAATTTTTAATAATAATTAAAATCTCTCTCTTTTAAATTTTCTATTGTGATGGCTACAAAAGGAAAGTTTTAAAATTAATCTCTCTCTTTTAAACAATGTAGAAGACTACAAAAAAGGAAAGATTAAAATTAAAGCTTCTCTTTTAAATCATGGTTACAAAAAAGGAAAGTCTTATCAAAATTAAAATCTCTCTTTTAAACATTATAGATAACTACAAAAAAGGAAAGATTTTAACAAAATTAAAAACTCTCTTTTAATCCTTTGTAGATAGTTATAAAAGGAAAGATTTTAAAATTTAAAACTCTCTTTTAAAATCATGTGGATGGCTCCAAAAAAAGAAAGATTTTTCCAAAATTTAATTTTAAATAAAATCTCCTTTTCTATCATGTTATGGCCGGCCCCTTGCTTGGGCACCAAGCAAGGCTTGGCCGGCCACTACTTGTGCTCCAAGCTAATGCTTGGTCGGCTCCCTTGCACCAAGCAAGGATCTGTCCGACCCATTACTTGGGTAAGAAGTAGACTTTGTGGATACAAGGCTCTATAGAGGCTACAACACCGGCCGAGAGGAGGAATTGGTTTTGGTCTCCCGATGAGCTTGAGCTTCCTGTATTCGACCCAAACACCCAACTTAAGTTCATCAATAATAACTCATACCACTAAAGAGTTATTATTGAACTACCGCACCGATTCCATATTACATTATGGGCTCCTTCTTATCATGAGTGCATTAATCTCCCTGTGTTTAAGATATCGAATGTCCATTAATTAAACGAGTTACTGACAACTCACTTAATTAATATCTAGCTCCAAAAGTAGTACCACTCAACTTCATTGTCATGTCAGACTAAGTCCACCTACAGGGTTTACATGACAATCCTTATGAGCTCCTCAAGGGGACATCATCAACCTAGAAAATTAGGATACAATTTCTTTCTATAACCAACAACACACCATATAAATAATATTATTTCCCAACTTATCGGGCCTATTGATTTAACGAATAAATCTCACCCATTGATAAATTAAAGAAATAAATACTAAGTATATGTGCTTGTTATTATATCGGGATTAAGAGTACGCACATCCATAATAACAGAGGTTATGTTCTTTTATGCAGTCATTATAAAAGGAATAACCTCAAATGGTCATACTCAATACACACATAGTGTACTAGTGTAATTTTATAGTCAAGATAAATTAATACTAAATTACACTACAACAATTCCAATGATTTGTCTCAATCCATCTTAGTTGTGATCTACTATTTATAATTTATAAGGAACTAATAACATGATCTTCTATGTGACACCACACACCATGTTATCTACAATATAAACTAAATGGACAATTGCATTTAACTAAATGCAGGCATTCAACCAATGTGATTCTTATTACAAAATAAATGTTCATTCAAAAAACTAGGCTTTTAGTATACATCCTAACACTTATAGCAACTACCTCAACTCATAACTGCTACACCTTGTAGTAGCTAACTCCCTATGTAGCTGCCACAACTTGGGGCACCTAACTCGTTCATTCGTTTTTGTAGTATTCATATTTTTCTAGTTGTATATCAACTTGCTAAAAAATGATTTAAAATTATTTCCGTTGCTGCAGTGCCTTTGCTTTGCTTTGTTGCTACACTTTGTAGTAGCTACTTTGACTCATAACTGCAACATCATATAGCAGCTAACTCCCTATGTAGCTGTCATAACTTGTGGGAACTAACTCGGTAGGATATATGGTACAACGACGTAACAACTCTTTCATTGTTGACGCTTCACCAAGATGTGACTCTATATTTTCAACCAATAATTGATCATAGCAATCACAGTTTTTTAGATAGATTAAATAAATGAGGTTTCTTACATTTCGTTGTAGAAACAAATGTAGCACGGTGAAGCAGCTAGTCGTCTAAAGCTGGTACGCATTGTAGCAGCTAAAGGTCCAAATAACCTTTTTTTTTTTTTTACCAATTTTCCTTTTTGCAAATAAATATATATAGTGTCCAATTACATTTTTACCCTCACCGGGTAAAGTTTTAACCCCTATACTCACTGTGTGACAAATATTTCGAAGGAATTTAATTGATAGTTGATCGGTGCCCCACGGAGTCTTCCTCAATCAACCTCACTGCGACGATTTGTTTCTCATCCAAAGCTACACCTTCATCGTAAGTATTGTGGTAAGGTTTCTCATCCAAGGCTTTGCCTCCATTGATAGGTTGAATCTTTAGGGTTTTGAACCATCATTAGCTGCTACAATTGGGTTTAATGTTTTTAGTTCGTTAATGATTGAGGGTTTTACTTTGAGCGTATCAAGGGTTTAAAAAACATGTTTATATTTTCTATCATAGCTATTGTAGTTGAACTACTACAATGTAGGTAAACCCTATTGATTGATGCGTTGTGGTTAAACCCTACACTCCTGATTGGCTTGTCATTATTGTAGCAGCTACTTTACCCTAACTGCTACAACGTGATCAGTACCTATGTTGTATAATCTACTAATCACGTTGTACTACCTAAGAGAAAGAATAGACATTGTAATGTATCTAAATATGGTATAAAAATAACAGTTTCATGCATTTTTTAGTATACAAAAACTAAATGGTGAGCCAAAGAATTGCTGCTTCCCATGCATATCACAAGAAAGTGCACTAGAAAAGTAACTACCCTCACTTCAAAGGGTTTATATCATCACTCCACATAAACGCCCGGCAGATGGAGAAGATCTGTAACGCCCCAGCCCGAGCGGGCCCCACCCGAACCGAACCGGGCATGCCACCAGAATTTCCCATCGATTTGACGACTAGCTCCACAGACCACTGAAGGTCCTTTTAGTATGCTTTGTCCTTACTCGCACGCACCCTGAAAAACTTCCCAGGAGGTCACCCATCCTCAGATTTCTCCAAGTCAAGCACGGTTAACTTTGGAGTTCTTAAGTTTGGGCTTCCGAAAAGGAAGGTGCACCTTAGTGATATGGATAGTACCATCTAACCTTTTAAGCCATACTTAACCAGAATCTCAGAACCGAGGTATTACAATCACCCCCACTTAAAGACACAACGTCTTGTTGTGTAACCACGAATCACACCACAGACAAATCTCAGAATCTCCCTCGTTAGGTGGTGCCCTGGGTGCTCCTGCCACAGGCGCACTCACGGTCGCAAGGTCGCTCTAATACCATCTGTAACGCCCCGGCCTGGGCGGGCCCCACCCGAACCGAACTAGGCATGCCACCAGAATTGCTCATTGGTTTGACGACTAGCTCCACAAACCACCGAAGGTTCTTTCAGTGTACTTTGTCCTCACTGGCACGCACCCTGGAAAACTTCCCAAGAGGTCACCCATCCTCAGATTTCTCCAAGCTAAGCATGCTTAACTTTGGAGTTCTTAAGTTTGGACTTTCAAAAAGGAAGGTGCACCTTGGTGATATGGATAGTACCATCTAACCTTTTAAGTCATACTTAACCAGAATCTCAGAACCGGTGTATTACAATGATACTAGGTGCATGTGATTGTGATTTGTTGCACTTGTTTGAGATATGATTATTGCATATGGTTGCCATGTTGTATATATGTCATTTATATCTTACATGTATATGCAGTAGTATTTATATTGCACAGGTGTCATGAGTATGTCTGTTGCAGATCCGGTGAGTTCACTGATCATTGTACCATGTGTCGATTCTAGATTGGGTATGTGTCTATCATTATGATAGTTGTGGTTTATACAGTTTGTATGTCAGGTTATTATGTCAGATATGTTTAGATGCATTGATTATGATAGTATGATCATGTTCTTTATTTCCTACTGAAACTGTATACTTTGGATCTCCATGTTTATTTATAGTCCATACACTATCTTGTCTATTACCCGCTGAGTTACCTATACTCACCACTGCATTTATACCGTTATGTTTTCAGGTAGCAGGTAGATAGTTGGTGTGTCGCTTGGAGTATCCTGTCTGCCGGGTCCCACGTCACATCCGATGATGGACTTTGGGCTTTGTTTTCTTACTGTATCTGTTTTATGTATTTATGAGCTTGGCATTGTATTATGTCGATGTCGTTTTGGAGTTTCGCTGTGTTGTTATCTTGTATTTGTTGTTGTGGTTGTTGTATAAAGCCTAGCCGGCTAGTAGAGTGTTAGTTTTGGATTGTATGGGCTTTCTTTATCATTTTTTACTGTGTTGGTTTTCGGTACAGCCGAGTGGGCTGTGAAATATATATATAACTGTGTGGTTATGTTTTATTTTATTCCAGCCAAGTGGGCTGACATATAAACTGCATGGTTGTGTATATATTCCAATCGAGTGTGACTGATGTATATTTTGTATGTATGTATGCTTTAGATCGATGATGAGTTATTCAGAATTACCAAATTTGTTTTGGGGATATGCTTTAGAAACAGCAGTATACATTCTGAATATTGTACCTTCTAAAACAGTTCCTTCTACTCCCATGGAATTATGGAATGGGCGTAAGCCTAGTCTGAATCATATCTGGATATGGGGTAGTCCAGCACATGTGCTGAAGGGAGATACTGACAAGTTGGAATCACGTACAGAAGTTTGTCTGTTTGTGAGATATCCTAAGGGAACGAAAGGTGGTTATTTTTATAATCCTAAAAATCAGAAGATCATTGTTAGCACTAATGCTCGATTTTTAGAAGATGATTATGTAATGAACCATAAGCCCATGAGTAAAATTGTTCTAGAAGAGATGAGAGAGGATACGTATACTTCAGTACCAATAGTACAAGATGAAGTACCACAAGAGACTGCAACACATGTCACACATGATACACAACCACAGACAGTGCCTCGTCGTAGTGGGAGAGTTGTGAGGCAACTTGAGAGATTCATGTTTTTGGGAGAGTCTTCAAACTTGATCCTGGGTAAACATGAACCTGATCCCCGGACATATGACGATGCACTCCAAGATATAGATGCAGTATCTTGGCAAAAGACAATGAATTCTGAAATAGAGTCTATGTATTATAATAAGGTCTGGGAGCTTGTAGAACCACCAGATGGTGTAAAAGCCGTTGGATGCAAGTGGATCTACAAAAGGAAAAGAGGGACAGACGGGAAGGTAGAAACCTTCAAGGCAAGACTTGTTGCAAAAGGGTATACTCAGAAAGAGGGAATCGATTATGATGAGACTTTTTTACCAGTAGCTATGCTAAAGTTTATCCGGATACTCTTATCCATTGTCGCTCATATGAATTATGAGATTTGGCAAATGGATATCAAGATAGCTTTCCTTAATGAAAGTCTTGAAAAAAACATCCATATGAAGTAACCAGAGGGATTCATTGAAAAAGGCAAAGAGCATCTAGTATGTAAGCTGAATCGATCCATTTATGGACTGAAGCAAGCTTCAAGATCTTGGAACATTCGGTTTAATGAAGTAATCCAGTCATATGGATTTATTCAGTGTCCGGATGATTCTTGTATATATAAGAAGTGTAACGGAAACGTGGTGGTATTTCTTATACTATATGTGGATGACATTTTGTTAATTGGCAACAATGTCAAAGTGTTATCGGATGTAAGAGTATAGTTGTCCAAACAATTTGATATGAAGGACTTAGGAGAATGTGCACACATTCTTGGGATCAAAAGTCATAAGGGATCGCAAGAAAAAGATGTTGTGCCTATCTCAAGCTTCATATATAGATACAATCCTTGCTCGTTTTAGCATACAAAACTCCAAGAAAAGTTTCTTATCTTTTAGGCATGGAGTAGCTTTATCTAAAGATATGTCTCCGAAGACATCAAAAGAGATAGAGGACATGAAGACAGTTCCTTATGCTTCGGCTGTGGGAAGCCTAATGTATGCAATGCTGTGTACGAGACCTGATATCTGTTTTGTTGTGGGCATGGTTAGCAGATATCAGAGTAACCCTGGACAAGGACATTGGACTGCTGTAAAGCATATATTGAAGTACCAGAGAAGGACTAGAGATTATATGCTAGTTTACCAAGCAAATGATTTACTCCCTGTGGGTTACACAGATTCAGATTTCCAATCAAATAGGGACAACAGTAAGTCTACATCAGGCTATGTGTTTACTTTAGGAGGAGGAGCCATTGCATGGAGGAGTGTTAAGCAGAAATGCATTTCAGACTCAACCATGGAAGCTGAGTATGTGGTAGCCTCTGAGGCAGCCAAAGAAGCTGTATGGCTCATGAACTTCCTAATGGACTTAGATGTGATTCCTGGTTTGCCCAAAATTATCATAATTTATTGTGATAATAGCGGTGCAGTTGCAAACTCGAAGGAACCACGATCCCATAAGGCGAGTAAACATATAGAGCGCAAGTACCACCTGATACGAAACATTGTCAAGCGAGGAGAAGTTGTCGTCGCCAAGATTGCATCAGCAGATAACCTGGCAGATCCTTTCACTAAGACCCTTCCGGTGAAAGCTTTTGATCGGCATGTGGAGGAGATGGGAATCAGATGTATGACAGTAGATATGGCAGCTTAGTCTTTTAGTATAAGTGGGAGATTGTTAGAGTGTATACTAAAAGCCTAGTTTTTGTAAACATTTATTTTTGAAATAAAAGAATCATATTGGTCAAATGTCTACATTTTATTTGTTAAGTGTAGTTGTTCAATTAATTTATATTGTAGATAACATGGTGTGTGGTGTCACTCACAGAAGATCATGTTATCAGTTCTTTATAAATAATAAATAGTTGCTCACGACTAAGATGGAAACGAACAAACTATTGGAATAGTCGTAGTGTAATTAGGTATTAGTTTATCTTGACTAATAAATTACACTAGTATACTCTAAGTATATTGAGTAGGATCATTTTAGGTTAGTTCTTTTTATACTGACTTAATAAAAGAACTAGACCTTAGTTATTATGGAAGTATGTGCTCTTAATCCTAATATAATAACAAGCACATATATGTAGTATTTATTTCTTTAACTTATCAAAGGGTGAGATTTAATTCGATAAATCAATAGACCCAATAAGTTGGGAAATGATATTACTTATAGTGTGTGTTGTTGATTATAGAAGGAATCTGTGTCCTAGTTATCTAGGTTGAGAATGCCCCCAAGAGGAGCTCATAAGAATTGTCATGTTAAACCCTGCAGGTGGACTTAGTCCAACATGACAATGAAGTTGAGTGGTACTACTCTTGGAGCTAGATATTAATTAAGTAAAGTTGTCAGTGACTTACTTAATTAATGGACATTCGTTATCTTAAACACAGGGAGACTAACACACTCATATATGAAGGAGCCCATAATGTAATTTCGGATTGGTGCGGTAGTGCAACAATAACTCTCTAGTGGAATGAGTTATTGTTGATGAACTTGAGTTGTGTGTTCGGGCCGAACACGGGATACTCAAGCTAAGGTCAAAACCAATTTCTCCTCTAGGTCTCTGTCGTAGCCTCATTAAAGCCTCAAGTCCATTCGAATATAAGCCCATCTTGGTATCCAAGACGGGGGTCGGTCCAATGCATAGTGACCAAGCAAGGGCCGACCACATCCTCCTCTATGGGGGTCGGCCCTTTTGCTTGGTGACCAAGCAAGTAGGGGCCGGCCATGATTAATTCAAATAGGAGGGGTGTTTTGAATTTTTAAAATCTTCTCTTTGTAGAAAACTACAAGTTTTAAAAGAGAGTTTTTAAAATATAAAACTTTCCTTATTTGAATTAGGTCACATGGTTTAATAGAGAGTTTTAAAAGTTTTAAAACTTTTCTTTTTTAACCATCCTCATGGTTTTAGAAAAAAGGAAGAGAAGTTTTAAAATTAAATTTTCTATTTTTGTAACCATGTTAAAAAAGAAAATTTTTAGAAGAGAAGTTTTAAATTTTAAAACATGGTTTAAATTTTTAAAACTTTCCTTTTTTTAACATCGACTTTAGGAAAGAGAGCTTGTAAAATTTTATAAGAGGATTTCTTCTTGTAAAATTTTATAAAAATTATTTTTCTCTCCTTGATGATGTGGCCAGCCACCCTTGCTTGGTGCCCAAGCAAGGGGTCGACCAATCAAAGATTAAATCAAATCATGATTGGTGATTGATTCAATCAAGAGGAAAGAAAAGGAAAAATAAAAAGGGAAGAAAAAACAAGAGGAAAATTTTAATTTTTGTAAAAAGGTCTTTCCTTATTTGCCTTGGGCAAGTATTATAAAAGAAGGGTAGGAGAGGCCACATGACATAACAATTCTTATTCTCTTGTTGGTGATCTCTTTGGTGGTTGGCCCTCTCTCCCTCTCTTTTTCCTTTGCTCTCTTTTGCTCCTTGGTGGTGGTGGCCGAATACTAGAAGGAGGAGAAGCTCCTTTGGGTGGTGTTCATCTTGGAGGATCATCGCCCACACGACGTCCAAGACGAGGCGAGGAATACGGCAGAAGATTTCGAGGTTATTAGCATACAAAGAGAAGGTATAATTAGCAATTGTTTTCCGCATCATGCTAGTTATTTTTCTTTGTAAGAATTCCAAACATAAGAGGCATTAGATTCTAGTTTTTCGGATTTGTTTCGAAGTTGTGTTTTCTTTGTTTTGTTTTTTGAATTTGTGATTCGATTGTTCCTTTTGGTTAAACCTAGAGTTATATAAGGAAATTAAATATTAGCTTTCCTTAAAAGGCTTTGCCTAGGCGGTGGTGGATGCTCCCATACCCAAGAAGGTCATGTGCCTCGCCATGTAGTATTGGAAGCCAATTTTAGAAATTAATATTTAATGAAATTTATAACATAGGTGGATTTGGATCAATAGTGTTAAGTTCCGCTTGCGATCCAAATCTAAACTATTAAGAACGGATAAGTTAAATTTAGAATCAATGATGTTAAGTTCCGTCTGCGATTCCTAATTTAACTTCTAAAGAACACAATAGGTTATTTAGGAAAGGTTCGACACTTGTATAAAATTTTTGTACAGTGGAACTGATATGATCTTCCTAGGACTAACCAACACTTGACTCATCTACTGATGTAGCGGTCACAACTTCATCATCTAAATGCTTGCATACGCTTGTCAAACACAAATATAAAATCATGAAGGTACAATTTAGGCTGGTTTATTGTTTTGTCTTTTACTCCTATATCACATATAATTAGTCTCGCGCTGAAAAATATTCTCTATGTATTTGTTCAGCAAGCGAAGTCATATTTTATGAAAACCAAAGATGATGTGGTGGCAGAGGCATTGTTGAAACTGAGTCAACTCAAGTGAGTTGAAAGTTTGTTGAGTTATATAGTTACCGTAATGCAATTATATGATGGATTATATGTGTATACTTATATTAGTAACACAAGGATAAATTACTTTGGAAATGTATTCTTATTAAATTGTAAAACAAACATTTTATTTTATTGAATAAAATCAACCATGGTAGATATATAAGTTGGTATGGCACATATAATTCCGTAACTGCTCTAATTGTAGCAGCAATAGACACTATTGTTGTAAAACATAATTTATGGGCATGTTTTATTTTTTTTGTTTATGTAGTGCTACGACAAAGGCAATATAGTCCAACGGAACAATTTCATTGGATATGTCATCTTTCCTATGTGTTTTTGATTGGACTATAGGCACAGATGGCAATTGCATTAACGCATATTTTGCAATCATTGCAGAGGAAGCCAAAATCTCTGCCATACCATATTGGCCATCTATATTTTGTGCTGCTGGATTTGTTGTGAGTATAATGCAAACTTCTACTACATATTTTTTTATTCTCCATATATTCCTTTAACAATACTTGTTTGCTGGCACAGGAAATGTTTGAAATGTTGTCTTATGAGGCATTTGGGCTATCAGCAAGCACTGACACTGACAAGCCACTCAGGTATATATTCTGTCCATTAAATAATGCAGATGATCACTAGCACCTTCTTATAATAGACCTCCAAGAAGCTCAATATATACATTATAACTCCCTTGGAGCCTCAGAACTATACACATCTAAGTTTCAAAATTCTGTAAGTAACTGTCATGTTGAGTAAATCACAATGTTTTGGATGTATGTATGTATTGGTTACAAATTTCATACTTGTGTAGGTGGAATTTTTTAAAAATATGGACTCATCCTACTGTGAAATGTGGTATCCAGGGCTACATTCTTTAATGTCAAGAGACTTTGAGGTATCTACAATCCCGGGTCCAATACAAGTAAAATCGCAAGTACATATGTTTATTCATAATTTTTATACATCTCCATACTTTCGCTAGCAAACTCTATCTTTCAGGTTAGATTGTACATTTTTTTTGATGTGATACACCGAGAGTTTAATGTACCGAAAGCCAATAGATTTTGGACAAGCTAGAATGAGAGAATTTAGTTTTCATGTTGGTCATAAAATTTTTAATAGAAAACACTGGATTAATGACAAGGTGGGGGTGTAAACATATTGATAAACTGATTGTAAATGTTTTCTGATTCCCATAAAATTAGCCTCGGTTGTGTAACTGTTTTATAATATGCTAGTGTCAATGCCTTACGAAGCTAATATAGGGTATAACATCCAAAGATTAAGTATTTACTTACAGATTGTGGCAGTTATTCGGCAGTAGCTACTACAACGTGTTGTAATCCATCAGCATTAGCTGCTATAAGGGATAAATAAAAGCTGGATTATTCTAATATAAATCACCAGTAAATGTACTGTGAAGCTGCCTAGTCCACCTTGTAGCAACTAACATGAGCTGTCGCTTGGTAACTCCTATTTATAACAGCTAAAGGAATTCTAGCACATATCAATCATACCAATATTATTGTTATTTATATTAAATGTGGCAAAATACAATTGTATATTTTTATTATCGGCAGTAACTATTACAACGTGTAGCAGCTAATCTACAGATGAGCTGCTACACATTGAAGTAGCTACAACATAAAGTCGCTACCACAGAGGAAATGCTACACGTTGTAGCAGATAATTGCTATTACTAGTCGTAGAGTGTAGCATGCTACACGGTCACTAGCAATTTGTAGGAGATCACTTTAATACTGTATCTTGATAAATTATAATTATATTTCACCACCCCATCCGGTTGCCTTTAATGTGTTATGTGGAAATGATGGTTCAGTTACTACAATGGTGCAACAGTTACTACATGTATTGTGAAGCTAGCAAGTCCACCTTGTAGCAGTACATCTAGAGTTGGTAAAAATAATAAAAATAATATTGTTATGTATATTAACTTAGTAATAAAAAATTTTATATGATTTTATTCAACAGTAGCTACTACAGCGTTGTAGCAGGTATTGCACTAGTTGTTGCACGTTGCAGCAGCTACATCATAAAATATAACACTAGAGTAAATGCAATTATTGCAAAATATAGATGGCCAATAAGGTTTGCCGGAAGATTTGGCTTCCTCTGCAATTATTGCAAAACATGTATTTATGCAATCACCATCTCTAAAGACAGTCCAATAAAAAATATATAGGAAAGATGACAAATCCAATTATATCATTCCGTTGGACCATATTAGCTTTTTCGTAGCCCTACAAAATCAAAAATAAAATATGTCCAATAATTTGGTTCACATCAACACTCCCTATTGCTGCTCCAATTAAAGCAGTTACATAAATTATATATGTTATAGCAACTTTTATATCAAACATGGTTGATTTGATTCAACAAAATGAAATGTTTGCTTCACTATTAAATAAGTAGATAATGCCAAATTCATTTAACCTTGTATTCCTGATAAAATTATACATTCCTAATCTATCATATATTTGCATTTCATTAAGTGTATAACTCAAGAAACTTCCAACTCACTTTAGTTGGCTTAGTTTCAACAATGCCTCTGCCACCACATCATCTTTATTTTTCTTAAAATATGACTTTGCTTGCTGAAAAAATACATAGAGACAACTTTTCGGTGTGAGTAATATATGAATTAGGACTAAAAGACAACACATTTAACCAACCAAAATCGTACCTTAAGTATTTTGGATTTTTGTTTGGCAAGCGTATTCAATAGTTTATTTGATGAAGATGTGGCAGCTACAACAGTAGATGGTTTATGACCTTCTTGTACTTTAACAGGAGGCACAACAAATGCCTCTCCTTTGCCCTTGGCCATCTCTGACTCATGCTCATCTTGAAAAGTTACTCTTTTACTCCTTTTGGCCAAGGGCACTCCCTTAATCTCTTTGGCAGTTGGGGGTGCCCTTCTTTTTGTAGCACAAGTCTTTGTCCTGGTTAATGGCTGATTGGCAGGTAATTGGTCAATAACCTTCGCAAGCATATGACTTTGAAGATCTTTAATTTTTTTATCTTGCTCTGTAATAATTTGCTCTTTTACCTCTATAATTCTGTCCTTCTCATCTATTATTTTATCCTTGGAAGCTAATGAAGTTTCTGCATCACGGGCACATTTTTTATTCTCCTCAGTTAACTCAATAATTATGGTCTCCATCTAGGTAATGATCTGGTCCTTGCCCTCAACCACAGACTCCAATCGAGAATTTCCGGCCTCTCCCTGGCTTAATATTTTGTACAAGCCTCTTTCTCCTTAACAAATTCTACAGTAAATGGCTCAGGGACTTGTCCAGCCTTTTCCAGAGCTTCGGATGCATGTGCAGGAACATGGTGGGGGATTTCCTGAGCATCCGCTGCCTCTTCAGGAAATTGCTCAGGAATTTGTTCATAATTACCCTCCCAAGCTAATTGTAAAAACCTCTCTATAATTTGTTGATCAATATGCTTTACAAGATCTTCTAGGGAATCGTTTGAGAGCGGGTGGGTCTCTAGGTCCGATGGACTTAAATCAACAATTATTTTTGTAGGAGGTAATTCAGCGATCCTAGACTTTATTATCTCAACGCGGGAGTCTGACCACTTCCATCTGCATATTCTTGGAAGGACATGTTGTATGTAAGGATCCATTATTTTAACATGTTCACACATCCAGACCTGCAATATAATAAAATTTGTTTAAATATGATACTCTCTGCATAAATCTTATGAGACTATCATTATATTTAGGGACTTACAACAAGGAGATGTGCGAACCCTCTGAGCATGGGAGCTTGATTTCCCATAAGGCCCTCTGGTTTTGGCCTCTGTGAAAGCATCGGACCAATGCCCCCCGGCTGTGGGCTGATATTGTCATATACAGTATTACACCAATTATACCTACCTAAATTGGCAAAATCATCTACGTAATCTATTAGGGATTGTACTGGCAATCTAGATATACTGCTAATAGTAGTAAATAAAACAGTAACAAATAGTGGGGTGGTGGCTGCATGCTGTTGCAAATTAACTTCAGCGCCTTGGTCTGGGAGTCCAAGAATCAATAAAACATCTTTCCTAGTGAAGCTAATCTCCTTATTTATGAAGCATCTGGCTTGAACGCCCCAATTGTCAAACATATTTTGGATTAGGCTTCGAATATTTACAATTTCAGGCATGGCTACTGCCCAAGCAAATGAGCTTCCATTGATCATCTCCATTTACCGGTCAGTTATGTGAAGTGATGATATAAACCCCTTAAAGTGAGGGTAGTTACTTTTCTAGTGCACTTTCTTGTGATATACACGAGAAGCAGCAATTTTTTGGCTCGCCATTTAGTTCTGTATACCAAAAAATACATAAGATCTTAATGATACTCAGTTGCGTTTACTGCAGTGCAATTGATTTTCACTCATACTATGATACCTGACACTCTTATTTTTAAACCATAATCTAATACATTACAATGTCTATAATTTCTCCTATTAGTTCATTGTGACTTATTGTTGCTAAACATGAATACTCTACACGTTGTAGTAGTTAGTGTCAAGTGTTGGATCGTGAGGAATCGATAGAGGGGGGGGTGAGTTAGACCGTTAGTCTTAACCACACCAACATCAAGTAGCTGCTACAATAGTGAGAAGTCAATCGACACTGTAGGGTTTAACCACGTTCTATTATTTTGTAGTAGTTCAACGACAAGAGTTGCGACAACAAAGATAAACAATTTTTTTAACCTCTTGATTCCCTCAAAGTAAACCCTCATTGAATAGTGACCTAAAAACATTAAACCCCATTGTAGCAGCTAGGAGACAGATCAAAACCCTAAAAATTCAAACTATCAATGTAGGCAAAGTTTTGAATGATAAACCCTAAGACAATACTCACGATGGAGGCAAAGCTTTGGATGAGAAACAAGTTATCGCGGTGAGGTTGACTGATGAACACTCCGTGGGGCACCGATGTACTATCAAAGAAATTCCTTCGAAATATTTATCACATGGTGAGTTTAGGGGCTAAAACTTTGGCCTATGAGGGTAAAAATGTAATTGCACAGTATATATAGTAGCACAATAATTGAAAAAAGGTATTTGGGTAGAAAAGGTTATTTGGACAGTCACACTGCTACAACGTGTAGCAGCTTCTGAAGACTAACTTTTTTAACGTGCTGCAGTTGCTTCTACCACGTGTAGAACCTCATTTAATTGATCTTAATAAAAACCAGATATTGCTATGAACTATTATTGGTTGAAAATATAGAATAACATCTTGCTGGAGCGTAAACGAAGAAAGAGCTATTAGATCGTTGTAGTAGCTAACCTCCCGAGTTAGTTGCCACAGGTTGTTGCAGTTACATGTAGAGGTAGCTGCTACAAGGTGTAGCAGTCATTAGTCGAAGTAGCTTCTTCAATGTGTAGCAGCAAAGCAAACCGAAGGTGCTCAGGCAGCGGAAATAATTTTAAATATTTTTTTTGCAAGTTGATAATCTTTGTACAAAAATATGGCTACTTAAAAAAGGACTTACGGATTTAGCTGCCACAGCTTGTTGCAGCTACATGTAGAGGTAGCTGCTACAAGTTGTAGTAGTTATTAAACGAAGTAGCTCCTCAACGTGTAGCAACAAAGCAAACCGAACGCGCTAGAGCAGCGGAAATTATTTTAAATCATTTTATTTACAAGTTGATAATCTTTGATAAAAATATGGCTACTAAAAAGAGGACTTACGGATTTAGCTGCCACAGGTTTTGGCAGCTACATGTAGAGGTAGCTGCTATAAGGTGTAGTAGTTATTAGTCGAAGTAGCTGCTACAACGCGTCACAGAAAACCAAAGCAAAGGCGCTGCAACAGCTAAAATAATTTATAATCATTTGTTTAGCAAGTTTAAATAGGGAGACGACAATTAAATATTTTTAGGATTAATCTTTTTACAAAAATACGGCTACTAAAAAAAGGGCTTACCGATTTAGCTGCAACAAGTTGTGGCAGCTACATGTAGAGGTAACTGCTACAATGTATAGCAGTTATTAGTCGAATTAGCTGCTACAATACGTGGCAGCAAACCAAAGCAAAGACGTTGCAGCATCGCAAATAACTTTTTACCATTTTTTAAGCAAGATAATATACAACTACAAACAGGTGTAGCAAGTTATTAGTCGAGGTAGCTGCTTCAACGTGTACCAATAAAGCAAACCAAGGGCGCTGCAGCAGAATAAATAATTTTAAAACAAATATATATACAGCTACAATCAATCTGTAGCAGCAAAGCAAAGCATGACACTGTAAGACTGGAAAAATAATTTTTAATCAAGTTGATATACACAATATGAAAACTATGGCTACTGGATTAATCTCTGCTAGAAAATAGGGTTGCTAGAAACACGACTTACCAAGTTAGCTGCTACAAGGTGTCGCAGCTACACGGAGAGTTAACTGCTACATGTTGTAGCAGCTACCTCTCCATGTAGTTGCTACACCATGTAGCAGCAAAGGAAAGTCCAAGTGGCTGCAGGCGGTTGTTGCATAAATCTTTCAGACCTTCTACGACGACCAATCCAAGTCAGATGCTACAAGGACGGTTTCCTGCGAAGTAGTTGATGCAACGTTTAAAAGCGAAGCAAAGACGCAGTGCATCTTTATACAATTATTTCAGCTAGCGCCTTTACCAATTTTTGTAGGCAATAACGGTGTGGATTAACACAGTGGTTGTGCGATTGAAGACGCCGGAGAAACTTTCCCACCGGGAGCGCGAGGGACGGTAGAGGACGTTGAAGGAGGGAGCGAGCGAGGGAGAGAGAGAGCGGCGAGGGAAATTTTAATATTAAACTTTCTCGATTTTTACCCGGGAAGTCGACCGGACGACGGAGACAGAGGTTGCCAATGAGAGAGAGAGCGGGGAGGGAGATTTTAATTTGGGTAATTTCCACCGCTGAAGTTTTGAACAGAGACCCAAAGGGAAGAGAGAATAAAAGGAATATTTTATTTGTAGGAAAACCAAGCTGGCAACATTACTCTGCGTGTCGCTCACGGTCACGCCCAATATATATATATATATATTTTTAACAGAAATAAAGTAGATTAACAGTAAATAATAACAGAAGTAGATGAACAGTAAACAAAAATAACTTGACAGTAAACAGTAATTGTAAAACAGTAATAGTTAATAGTAAATAGTAAACAGTAAATAGTAAATATTAAACAGTAAATAGTAAAAGAAAAATACAGTAATAGTGAAGTGCAGAAATAAAGTAGATAGTCACAATACCGTGATGGTATGGTTAAATATACTGACTTTTTAAATTTTTACTCTTTTTTTTTTTTTTTTTTTTTAAACTAAACTGCTTTCTTTTCTTGTTTGTTTTCCAGGGAGCCTCACCTGTTCAGGACCTCACCTTTCAATCAGTGCCCCGACTTATGCGTAAGTTTTTGGGTTGCTACCCTTCTTACTTAGCCCGCACAGGTCTTATATGATTTTGGTTATTCCTGATACAGTTACTGTTCACCTATCGGTTACTAAGACAAGGACTGAGGAAAAGAACCAAGACGAGAGAGACAGAAACTTAGATTATCAGTATAAAACAAGCAACAAGCATAGATCTTATTTAATAGAGAATTTTTACAGAGAGTTACATAAAATTTTTACATAAAGATAGCTTACATAGAAGACAACATATATTACATAAAAGTACCGAATTTTTACATAACTTAACAGAGAGAACTTACAAACACACTTGCGCAAACTTGAAGAACAGCGGAAGAGTATGGACAGTAGTGAGTGCAGTGGGGGAAGTGGATGCCTCAGCAAGAGAGTTTTGGGGTCTTTTTATAGGAGGAGGAGAGAGCTTTTCTTGGAGGAGAAGGAAAGCAGAGAAAGAGAGGGGCCTGGAAAGAGAAAGCTTGGCGAAGGACAAGTGGAAAGCTCTAAGAAATAGAAAGGGGGCCTGGCAAAAGAAGGGTTTAGTTGAGAGGACAGATGGCTTCTTTTTAGGTGGGTGGACATAATGGCTAGGTGGCAGAAAAAACGTCATGAATGACGTTTTTGGTAGATGTTCTTGTAGTGTTGTGTTTATGGGAGAGGACGTCATGGATGACGTTATTAAGTCTCCATTAAGTTGTCGAGATTATTGTCACTGGTAAGATCCAGAGAGGGAGTTTGTGAACTTCCGGCTAAGTCTGACTGCATACTTCTGTTGAGTGCTGCTCTATATGCTCTAGCAGAGAGAACAGAGCTGGCTAGTCTCTTCTGACAGTATCTTTCAGTTTTTCTTTTATAATGTTGAAGCAATGTCGTATGCTGTGTTTTGAAGGAGAAAGGGAGGAATCTAGTCCCCATATCTTTTGGCCAATAGATCTTCTCAGTATAAGTTTCTCCTATTAGGAAGTAATTATCTGGATCTGTCAAGCGATCCCAAGCCCAATTAGTTCCTTGTACTGATGCTCTCCAATGCTTTAATTGATCTTCAATAGTAGGAAGAGCTTCCCAATGGAGATCGGGGTCAGATGGGTAATCTTCAAGTTCTGTTTGGATACCCCCGACTTCATTGATATCTAGCTTAACCAGATGTTTGGCTGGTTCAATATTAAGGTTAAGCCATTCCGGTGGAGAGCTGTCAAAAGTACATACAACAAACGTTTCCTCTTCTTCGAGGGCCAGAGAAATAATAGTACCAAGCTTTTTAGGAAAATCTTTAACAGAATCTGGATCATGTATCCAGACTTTGTATAGTAGTCCATAGTCCATCAGAAGAAAAGGAGTAATAAGCCTTCCTTTGTATGAAATTGCTTTATACCTTTCATAGTCTAAGTTGGCTTTTCGGAAGGAATATAGCAACTGGCATGGACATCCGTATTTAGCAGAGTCTTCACAGGTTGGCCCAATTTTCTGACATTTAAGTTTTGGGCCAAATTCTGCTTCATAGGTAATAGTTAGCCCAGGAGGGGGATTTTTGTGGAAGGCCTTTAATGCTTCACATAATTCAAAAAATGTCTGTAGTGTAGATTGTTCTGCTAGGTTCCGAACGTAGGAATTGATATCCTCAGGTATAGTGTTGGGCAGGCCCAATATATGGGCTGCAGATGTTCTTTGAGCAAAAGTTGTAGCAGCTTGTTCTTTTAACTGGGCCAGTGTTAGATAATTGGCCCGTTGTGGTTTCTTTTCTTCTAATGTTGTGGAAGAGGAAGGAGACCCATGAGTTCCTTCAGTAATTTGTGCATATGTAGGAGTTTCTTCTGATTGTGAGCTAGTTGGCACCATAGTTGTTGTTTTTAATAAAGTGCTAATAAAGAAATTAGCACCAAGTTGAGTCCTGGCAGCATTAAAGGCTTCTTCAAGTGAATAATACCCTTTGAAGAAAGGATGTTCTAAGCCTTGTATGGCCATATTTGTTTCCTCCCAAGTAGCATATACCCCAGCTTGTGGCCCAGAAAAGACTACATAGCAAGAGAATTTCTTGCCTGCTGGCTTTTGTATGGTTGTTAGAAAGTAGTTTGTTAAAGCATTTATGACTGCTATCTTGTGTCCGGAGCTACCAGGATGGTAGGAATGTGCCAAATGTTATCTATCAAACAGTGTTGAATGTGATCTAGTTTGTCTCGAATAAAGAGCGAACAGATCTTCTTCTTGTGTAAACTGTTGTAGTTCTTGTGTTCCAAATCTTAATGTTTTAGTAGCAAACGATGTGCGAACTTTCCTTGGCCGATCCATTACCTAAACAAAAATTGTTAGTGGAGTAAACGAGATAAAGTATCAGCTAAAGAATTGTTAATTCCTTTTATATGTTCCCAGTGAATACGTAAACCTTTATTAATAATATTATCTGTGAATTTTAGCCATCTCTTAGTACTTAATCCTTTTCTTAATCCTTTAGTTTGTTGGCTATACTTGACTATAGCTTCGCAGTCGGTTCGAATGGTAATTTCTTGCTTATTACAAATGAATAATCTGAAGGCTTCTAGACAATAAATAACTGCTAATATTTCAAAATCTAACGAGGTAAGATGTCCTTTTTCTTGAAATTTTCCAGAGGCATATCTGCATAAGGTTTCTGTAGTTTTAGGGTCATACTTGGATGTTTTTCTAAATAAAATTCCTCCCCATCCTGTTTCACATCCATCTGTTTCGATGACTAAGTAGTCAGCATCAAGTGGGAGTGTTAACATGGGAATTGTTTTTACTAATTCTTTAATCTGTTTTACAAGTGCTATATCTTGTTGATTAAAGTGTTTTTGTCCTGTTAAGGAGGTTTTGTTGTATAAGGGGCCGCTGATTTTTCCTATATTTTTTAAATAAGGTCTAGCATAATTTAGGAGTCCTAAAAAGGCTCTTAGAGTTTTAGTGTCTTCCATCTTATCTGGAAAAGCAAGGATTTTAGCAGAGATATGAGGTTGAAGGGCTATTTGTCCCTGTCCTATTTCTGCTCCTAAGAAATCAATATGAGTAGTAGCTATTGTCATTTTCTTTCGAGAAATAATCAGACCATGTTTTTCAAATAAATTAAATATAATATGAAGATGAGCATAATGTTCTTGTTTAGTCTTAGAGAAAACTAAAATATCATCTATATACACACAAGTGAAGAGAGAAAAATCTCGAAAAATGTCATCCATTTTCCTTTGGAATATTTGAGGAGCGACCTTAAGGCCAAAAGGCATAACAAGCCACTCAAAATGTCCTTCGGGACAGGAAAATGCTGTCCATTCAATGGACTCAGGATGCATTTTAACTTGCCAAAATCCTGATTTCATGTCAAATTTTGAGTACCATTTTGAGTTTTGGATTTTATTTAAGAGTTGGTCTTTGTCGGGAATTTTATAACCGTCTTCTTGACAATTATCATTTAGTCTCTTGTAATTAAATACCATTCTAGATTGGCCACGTTTTTGTTCTGATCCTTTATTAACTATAAAAGCTGGACTTCGGTGCCTAGATGTAGACCTTTGAATGGCTCCTAAAGTTAAGAGTTGGTTAATATGCATTTTGCATTCTTCAGTTTCCCAATTTGTATATTTTAAGTCTTGGGTCTTAATTGTAAGGTCTGGATTAATGATTGATAGCTTGCAGTATACTTTATCTCTGTCCCAATATTTAGTAGGATTTTCTCCAATTATTTCTAATTTTTCTAATCTAGAAATGAGAGAGTCTAAATCAGGTTTATGTGTGTTTATTAATTGAAGTAACTGTTGTGGGAGTATAAGATCATATGGGATACAGGTGTCATCAGTTATAGGGCTTGACCAGCCAAGTGGGGCTAGTTTTCCGAGTCTTGGTAGTCAGAAAAAGCTAGGGCACAGGTCTGGTTATCCGGTTGTGTCTTCTTACTAGGTTGTTTACAGGCATTTTTAGGAGAACATTGACAAGATGTGTTTTCTGAAGGTAGAAGTTCTATGTGGGATTTTGTATTTAAGGGATGGACAATAGAGGGATAGTCTGATACTATTGGAGATATTATGGGTGAGGAAAAGAAAAGAGCATAATCCTTAGTTAGAAGACAAGCTCTATCTGATGCTACCAGAAAATTTAAACCTAGGATTAAATGAATATTAGGATGTAAGAGTGGCTTAATCCATAGCTTAGGAAGTGAGAGTGGTGTGCCGTATTTACCACAGTTGTCATAAAATCTTAGATGGGTGTTAGTAACAAATTGCGTGCAAGCTAACTGTTGGCCATCAAATTGTGTACTTAGTAATGGTTGTGATGCTGTTTTTATAAAAGTTTTTGGTAAGACAGAAAGAAGTGTATTTTCATCTATGGTGGAGTTGGTAGCTCCACTATCTAAAAAGGCATGTAGGGTGAATTCATGGCCATGGATATTTACTAGACATTTGACTCTAATGTCTAAAGTTTTTCCTGTATTACATATACTAGAGGCTTTTATAAAGACTAGATCTCGATCTATTACATCTGTTGGTATAAGTTGTAAACCTTTTCCTTTATCAAGGGTAACCTGAGAAGAAGAATGTGGAGGAAGATTTTCTTTTATTTGTTTATCTAGGATCTCAATTTCTGTTTCTAATTTATTAATACGTGTTTCTAATACAGAAACTCTTGTTTCTAATAAAAAATTTCTAGTTCCTCCTTTAGAGAGCTGGCTTATAGGTATCGTAATAGAGAATAGTTGTTGAAGACAAAGATTACAGGCTTGTTTTTTACATATTTTGCAGGTTCCTCTTTTGTCTAAAGAAGGATAATAACTACAAAAGAAACAAGGAATGTTATCAGTTCCTGTTTTGAGTATCCACTCATGTATGCAGTTAAGTTCTTCTGTAGTCTTATTGTTAAGTTGTTTAAACATTAGATTTGTATCTGGAAATAGAGAGTCTTCCCATAATTCATCTAGATTGTCTAATGTATCATAGGGTATGTAATTTTCAGGATATAGGTTATACTGCTGATGCGAGGGTTGCAAGAAAGAGTTTACAAGACTGTAATCAGAAGAAGGAACAACTTCTTCTATGTCATCTACAGAAACAATAGAGTAGATAGAGGATGTATCAGAAACATCTGATTGTACTTCTATTAAATCTAGATTTGTACAGGTAACTAGTTTTGCTTCTCGGGTATATAAATTCTTTTTATTTGGGCAGGCAGAGGATAAATGACCTGGTTCATTACAGGCAAAACATGTGATAGTATTGGCATATGTCTTCTTTGGTTTGAACTTCCGTACATGTTTTTCTTTATTTAGGTAAGGTTTCTTTTCTCTACTTTTTCTAAGATAATAAGTCTTTTTAGGTTTTATTGCCTTTGACCTTGTTACCAATTTTCTGGGTGTTCTTGATGAATGATTTAGTCTTGAGGCCATATTGTTGAGGGGTATATATCTGACTACAAAATCCATATTGTTGATTTTTTAATTGCTTTTGTATATGGATATAGGTACATTTTTCTTTAAGTATGGAAATAATGTGTTGAATTCTTACTCCAATATTATCGTATTGTGGTGCTACATTCATGTCTGTCCAGGCTTTATGTATTTCCTTTCCTAAATCTCCTGGAAGTTTGCTAAAAAGTCTTTCCCCTAGTTCCGGGTTACAATAGTTACCCGAGACTGCTGTTAATGCTAGAAAGTCATTACAAAAAGGTTTAATCCAGTTCCAACTAAAGAGTTGTAATTGTTCTAAGTCTCTCATAGCTTCTCTTTGTCTTATATCTAATCCAGTATTAGCATCTCTGGCAGTAAACAACCTATGAATTGTATAGCAAAAATTGAGTATGTTATTTCCTTGTGATGCCATCCTGGCTACTTCCTCGGGATATGTAGTTTTATAGGCTTCCCATGCTGCTCTGGCAACATCACCTAGGTAATTTTCTCCTACTCTTATCATGGCTTCTCCTGTTTCTATGTCTAGTTCATGTCTAGCTTGATAATCTCTTTTAACAGAGACTATCCATTGTTCTAGATAAGTATCATAAAGTTGCGGATCATCGCATTCTCCAATATTTAACAAGACCGAATTCTTGCCAAAGTAAGTAATTTCAGGTGGTCTTCTTTTTCCTATTGTTCGTAATAAAGGATTATTATTAGTATATGGGGTAATCTTTGTTCTTGGGGGATGTCCTTCCCCATAATCCATAGTTCTCATAGAACTTTCAGGGTATCTTACTTGTAGCGGTTGTGGTCTGAAGTTACTAGTGCTACTAGATTCGGCTGGATTCATTAGATTTACTGTTGAGAAGTAATCTTGTTTTTTAGCAATTATGTTATGCTCTTCGTCGAAATATAACATCCAGTCAGGCTCTAATTTATGGTGTAAAAGGTCAAAAGTTTCTAATTCTTTTAAATCTTCTTTAGTGAAATAATTGGCTATTTCAAATGGAATGTAAACATATTCATTTAGATCGTCATAAAATAAATAATTAC
Source organism: Zingiber officinale (assembly GCF_018446385.1). NCBI lineage: Eukaryota > Viridiplantae > Streptophyta > Magnoliopsida > Zingiberales > Zingiberaceae > Zingiber > Zingiber officinale. Next base: position 42,893,493 of record NC_055995.1, read on the forward strand.
TTTCCGTATTATTGTTTATAGGAGTGTCAAGTATGCTATATTCAATGTTCATTAAATTCATGTTAGTTTGAGTTTCTTCATTATCTTCTTCCTGTGATGTTGAAGGTTTATAATTATGAAATCTTACTATAGAGCTTCCATGTCTATCTTTATAAATAATGGATTCTGTTGGTTGTAAGGTTTGTGGTTTATTGTTTAATTCTAAATTAAGAGTCCAGTCCAATCCTGCAAGTAATGTTGATGAGAAGTCCTTAGGTTTGTGGAAATAAATGCCTTTTGTCGTAAGGGTTTCAATAACACTAGTAATTTGAACTTTAAAACTATTGTTAATATTTGTCATAGTTTTCCCTAGAAAGATTATGTCTATTTGAATATTATGTCTTTGAAAGTCTCCATACCCTCGGGCTTGTACTGAAATTTTAATATGTTCTATAAAGTCTGGGATTGTCATATTGAAGTTTGGACAGAAATAGGTAATTCCTAAATTGCTATTCATATCTACTTCAATGAGTCCAATAATTGCCTTATCATTGTCAGAAAATCTTGAGTCATAAAGGACTAAAAATACTTTAGCTCCTATACTTTTTCTAGTAAGTCCTCTTAGTCCAAATACTATTAATCCTAGATGTATGTAGTGATGTTTTCTTTGTAAAAGTGTTCTTGCTGATTCTTCTGTCATGAGTGTAAATCTTTCTTCACCTCCATCTGGTAGATGAAGTGGTTGTGTTCTGTGATGTCTATAAAGTGATGTCGAGAAGGACAATAGTCCTTGATTATATATTCTTTTGGGGTTTAAGGTATTTAATTGTTCGTTAGAAAAAGTGTCTAAATTTGGTTCTATGTCTATAAGTTCTTCTAATTGATAAGTGGCAATATTTGTTGAGGACCTTCTGGGTATTATGGATAAGTTTTTATTTGGTTGTCTTAAAGTTTGTGATAAACCAGAAAAACTTTCAGTTTGTTTCTTTGTTTGTAGATCCATTTGAAATGATATCTTGAGTCTTATAAGTAAGAAATTTATAAGTAGTAGGTTGTTGTCGGATAACTGTTTTTCCTAAAGACAATTTACTAAGGTCTTTGTTAATACTTTCAAGAGTTTCTTTTAGATTACTTGTGTGAGTATCTTTATAGATATGATTTTCTAGAGTAAGTAGTTGAGTTTCTAATACCGTAAGCCTATAATGTAAAGAAGTAAGTAGTGCTAGTATGGTGTTATTTTGTTGTACTAGTATATATATATATATATATATACACACACACGCAACGAAACAGAGTTGGCTAATTCCGTCCGTAGCTTCACCAAATCGATCCGGCTAACCTAGCAATTTACGATGTTTGACGCTTTTTGTTGTAAACGGGAAATCGAACGACACCCCCGCAGAATAAAATCGTGCCCACGCTCAGATCCAGCTGTTTTCTTCTCTCTGTTTCTCTTCTCGAATCCGAGAGATTCCCTCGCCCAGATCTTGACCTCTGCCCTCGTATCCTACCGGAGGTTTAGATCCTCCTGCTTCGCAGTGTGCCGGAGACGCTGGTCGAGCCTTGGGAGACCCCGCGGCCGTCACAACCATGAATCCCTTCTCCTCGGGTACGCGATTGAGGTAAGCTCAAAGTTTCACTTTCCTTGTCCGGCAGTCAATTCTTGCATCGGCACTACTCTCCTTGCTCCTGCTTTTCTTCTCAGATCTTTGCACTTACAATGGGACTTTTTTACGCTCGTTTTCCATTTTTGCCCGCAGTCTGAAGATTTTTCGTCGCAGCGAAATGGTGATAACTGGTTTTCCGATCCTCGCTTGAATTTTGATCAGTTGATATTTTTTTTTAAATTGCGGATAAGTTTTTGGCTGATAATTGATAGTAATTGAATTTGAAGTAAACTGTGGTGATTTTGTGCTGAGAGGAGCGAATCATGGAACGACTATATTGAAATGAGTGCACAAGTATGAATTCTAAGAACTTACCCTTTTTATTATGAATTCAAGAACATCATTTGCTCTTCCAATTCTGTTCGTATCCTAATCTTGCTTATTTGCTGTGCGTGGAAATAAGAAAGTGAAATATTTTATGGTTTACAACGCAAAACTTGTATACAAGTTCAAGTTTAAGATTATTAGTGTGGTTTAATTGGCATGCCTATGTATGAATTTGATCAATATAATTCAAAGGAACTTCTTATTACGCAATAGAAATGGACGACAATGTACCATAAACATAATAATGGGGCACTTGATGCTCATATTTCTCTAATATATATCAAAATACTAATCAGTGGAGTTGATGGTTTGAAATCTTGTATAGTATTGGATGAAATGATCATATGTATTATCTCGATAAATTATTGAAATTCGATTCTACTCGATGCAAATAATATCTCCTCCTTGCTTCATCTCCTTTCTCTTTCAACCTTCTATCCATCACTAATGCCATGTATTGGAATGTCGACACGATATAGGAACAATATCATTTCGGACAAAGACCGAAACTCTAGCACAACTTGAGATTTTGAACCTTAGTAGACTCGCTATAAATTTACTATTAGTACTAGGGAAAACCTCCTCGTTGTATGTTATTCACATATTGTAGTCAATATGCTTTATATAATTAGAGGTTAAACAAAATAACTAGTTGAGTTGTAGAGGAAAAAATTAGAAATTAAAGGTTTTAAATCAGGTAGAATTAGAACAAAAATATCAAATATTTAGCAATCACTTGCGGGAATAATTGAGATCAATAGACATGAAACTCTTATAAGTAAGAGTTTAAAATTTCTTTGACATATTATCCAACATAATGGAGATATTGATGTTAATATAAAAAAAGTGAGTGGTGGAAATGGAGGACCTATGAAGTCATTATAGGATCTAAAGGAGGTTAGAAGGAGGAGGGGCTGAATAACCTCTTTTAAAGCTTCTACAATAATTAGTTTGCAGAGACAATAAACAAAAACAAACAAAATAAACTGAAAGAATACAAATTGAAAGGTAAATAACAATGCAAGTAAAAAACCAATTCAAATATAATGATTTATGTAGTTTGACAGCCCAAGACTTTTGATCCACGGCCTATAACCTTTCAGTGGGTCATGGAGATACCTATTACAATAGCTTTCATTTACAAGAGAAAATACTTAGAATAAAGGATTACAGTGAGAGCAAGAGGATAGAGTGGAGATAAGGGAATTGGCAGAGTATCAACACTTTGAATAAATTAATTTTTAGCCTTCAAGTCCCTATATAGACTTCAACTAAATCTTCACTCAACCTTCAAAATATATGTTTTGTTATGGTTCAATTGACTCTTTTGTGCTTCTAGTTGACTAATTTTTGTCACTTTAGTTGATTGATTGTCATTGTTGTTGTAGTAGCTAATCATTCCGTTGCAAACATGCCAATTGCTTCATTAGTCGACTAAAGATCCTATTAGTTGACTCTGTAACAAATTAAATATTCTATTACTATTAGTCGACTAAACATAGTATCAATCAACAACAATAACAACCAAGCCTTATATCCCACTAGGTGGGGTCGGCAAACATAGTATCAGTCGATTCATTAATTTAGCATGAGGTGCTTGTTGTAATCCATGTAGGGTCTTTTTTAAGCTTGTATACATAATTTGAAAATTTTAGGTGTTCAAATGAGAGTACTCATATATATTTATTCTTTAATAAAACCATTTAAAAGACTGTATTTTTATGAAACAAATGCTAAAAACATTCGTATAAAATTCTAATTGGGCTACTCCCTCTATTTGGTTAAATCCTCATGCTACTAATCTTACTTTATTTTTAATCATATTGCTTTTTTGATCTAGTATCTATAATTGAGCTACATTGAGGTCTTGAAATTAATTCTAATATTTGATTTCTTTCAAATTGAGCTAAGTCTTTTTGATCCAATCCAGATCATTTAATGCTTTATTTACATTATTTGGTTCAATTTATGATATTAAAGCAAAAATATTGTCTAAAGTTTTTAAAGTAAGATCTTTTAACTCCTTGAGTTAAGTCTTCCCAAAAGGATTAATATTAGTTTTATATGTTTGTGATTGTTCTTGTTGTTCATGTACCATGTACCATGTACCATGTACCATGTACCATGTACCATGTACCATGTTTTCTTTAGTTTCAACATTTTCTATTATTTCTTCTTCATTCTTTTTGTTTACTAACTCATTGACGTCTTCATCAATGTGAGATGATTTAGAGTATGCTCCATTGGTTTTATCAAATTAATACTACATAGCAATTTCTAGAGATCTTTTATTCTCTTTTTATTATAGACCCTACAAAACTCTACTAGATCAAGAGTATTCGACCCAAATCCCTTTATCCTTTTTATGTGAAAATTTTCCTGCATAGTCTTTGGTGTTTAATGTGTACCTTACACCTAAAAACTTTAAAATGCTTAATAGATTTCTTAGTAAAATATAGTCTTATAAGGGGTTTATAAGAGTATTTGACCAAATTGATTTATGGCTTTGGTCTAAAATTGATTGAGTAGAGTATTCATTGAATACAATCCTAGTGACTTCTTGTAATGTTCGTGTTATTCTCTCCATAATACTAGTTATTTATGGTGTCTAGGGGATGAGAATTCATTAGCATAGCTATTTACTTTACAAAAATTAAAATTAAGGCACTCAAATTCTCACCACCATGATTACTTCAGTCTTACAAAGCATACCCATGTAAACCTACTAAACTCATCAACAATGACAGGTCAATATTTACTTTTATTGAAAGATAAAACTCCATAGCTATTAAGTAAATCAAGATTTAATTATTCTAAAGGCTTAGATGTATTTACAATGTTTTTGGCTTTGAGTAGGTCTTTTTTTCCCCCCTTTTGGCATGCGCCATAAACTTCATCCTTCTTGAATGACATTTCAGGTACTCCTTTCATCAAGCTCCCTTTAGCTTTGTTGCTGATCAATTTCATATTTGTGTGTGCCAATCTCCTATGCCATTTCCATGCTTCTTCTTTTTACATGAGACATTAATCAAGGAATTAGAAATATAAGATCAACGACATATACATTTTCATTTCTTTTGCCTACTAAGAGAATTGTATCAAGATTAACATGTTTAATTAAACATTTTATTGAATAAAATTCTATTATATATCCAATGCCACAAAATTGGCTAATACTAAGCAAATTGCATTTCATTCTTTTAACAAAAAGAACATTATGCATTATAGATGGCAAGCTAGCATTCAACTCAATATTACTAATACTAATGACCTTCAATTTACTATTATTTCCAAAGGACACAATTCCTTTGTATTTATAGCTTAAAGTAAAGAAGTTACTTAAATCATCGATTATATGCCTTAAACAACCACTATCAATGATCCACTTATTTGAATGTCCATGTACTTGAGTAAAACTTGAAACTTTGGTACCCAAAATGTATTGGGTACAACCAGATTAACAAGACATGCTTGGGGACCCAAGCTTTGATCTTAATAATGATGTACGTTTGGTAATTGAAGAAACATAAGAATGTTTTTTTTTTCTTTTATATATAACACTTTGATCTCGGAAACAATCTCTTGTAAATAAGGGTAAGGCTGCATACAATAGACCCTTCCCTGGACTCCGCATTGGCGGGGGAGCTTCGTGTACCGAGCTATCATTTTTTTTTTATATAATACTTTGATCTTCTAACATAATATCAAGATTCTTTAATCATAGAGTGAATTTTTCAAGATAATTTCTTAAGTCCTCAATTTGCAATTTCAAGTATGCATTTTCTTCAATAATTTTATCAATTTTTGAAGAATCATGCTCTTGAATTTTTCATGTTGAGTTTGAATTAATTCGTTCCTTAATTGCCCTAAGCTCCTTTTAAGACTTTTTTTTTTTATCCTTAGAGAATTTGTCAAGTGATAATATCATTCAAATGATCTAAATTGGAAAAGTTTACCTCACTAGAGCTTGAGGAATCTTCATTACAGGATGAATCTTCATTACCAAAAGTATCAAGTCCCATGAATACTACATTTTTGGTATTATGATTTGTTTTTTCTTCTTCAATTGAAGAGGATGATGAGGACTTACCGTAGTTACATTTAATGTCTTTTTCTTCTTCATTTCTTCTTGCTTGCTCAATTCAGGGCATTCAAACTTATAGTGCCCCTTCCTATTACATGCAAAGCAAGTTATGGAAGATTTGAGTCTAGATTTACCTTTGTTTTTTTGGTTGTTCTTTGTGGCTTCTTGAAGAATCTTTTAATGTCTTTTCGCTTAATTTTTACTCTTTCTTATAAATTTCTTTACAAACTGAGTCATCTCCAATTTGGAGACATCACTTTTAGATTTGGTTTCACTTGTAGACTTGGAATAGGATGATTCCATCTCTTCCTTCTTCTTAGATTTCTTTTTACTTCTTCTCAATCACCATTGCTAGTCCCTTATCCTTTAGAAACATAGCTTGTTATGCAATTCAAATTCACAAAAATAGCCCATCTAGCTTAACAATATAGAGGTCCCTTGAAACTTTATAAGCATCCGCCATATATATCTAAAAAGGGGTTCTAGAAAAAGATTTAAGTACATACCTTATTAAATCACTCTCTTCTATTTTCTCACTTATCACATGGAGGCTTATGACCCTTCGGCGTTCACTAATTTGCTCCTAGGAAACTTTCTGAATGTGGAAAAAATTCTTACCACAGCTTTCTTTTACAAGAGAAATACATAGAACAAAAGATTAATGAGAACACGAGAATGAAGTGGAGACAAGAGAACTCAACAGAGTATCAACATTTTTAATGAATTAATTTGTAGCCTTCAGACCCCTATATGTAACCTTCAACCAAAGACTTCACTCAGCCTTCAAAATCTTTATTTTATGCTTCTAGTGGATTAGATCATTTATTGTGCAACTAATTTACCAGTCACTTCAGTTTATTGTTTGCTACCATCGGCTGATTGATCTTTACTGAATTTTCTAGATTCCCATTGTTGTAACAACTAACCGTTGCAATTGTCCAACTGCATCATTAGTTGACTCAAGATCCCATCAATGGAATATGTAACAAATTAATCATTCTATTACCCTCATAAACTATTTCTTTTGTTGACTAAGATACCATCGGTCAGCTCATTAGTTGATTGGTATTCAAACATAAACCAACAAGAGCCTTCTGTTTTCTTTTTATTTATCTTGAGTCGACTCGCTAGTCGACTCAAGTATCAGGTAACAAAAAGATACATTATAGTTAATTATTAGCCAAATCTAACCCTCGATTAGCCGAAAATTACATATGGTCTTGCACTCATCTTTGTATAAATGAAATTCATCAAGAGTCTAAACGACATCTTTCTCCGGGGATCCATGTTATGCCCCGAGGGTATACTCGCCCGCCAAATCCGATGATACCCCTTAGTGACAATATAAGTAATAATTGGTAACAAACCAATTAAAACCAGCACAAATACCAATACAATATAAAAGAACCACCAAGTTACTACAATATATATGATAATGTATGTATGCATGAACATGTGAACATACTGATCTATACAAGATAACAATTATACCATTATAACAAAACCTCATTAATTCGACGAGTGAAAAAAACCAATAAACAGCGGCAGCGAAACAAAAAAATAAAACAACTCGAACAGAAATTTAAACTCAAGTGGGAGCGGAAGGTAGGACCTCTGAGCGACACAACACATCCTTTGTTTGCTAACCTAGAGGTCAAAGAAAAACAAAGGGTAGTGAGTATAAAATACTTAGTGGGTATATGAAGATAGTGCATGATACCATTATAAGGAGATCAAAGGGATGCAGTCTAAGACAATCATACTTACTACAAAAAGTAAGGACAACAGTATAGTCATATGCTAACAAAACATAACAATAATATAACCCTTTTCTTACTTACTCAGCCGTGTATAATACAATGAGCATGATAGGTAATGATTAATATGGATACCCCACATTATAGGCATGTACAAATGCAAATAACAAAAATAAATCATCATATATGGGAGCAATCGTTCTACCATAATAAGTAAAAATGACCAAGACATATAGCTATCTAGGTATGGACTGTTGGAGAAACGCTCTACCATGAATGGTCTCGTGGGCAGTTCGAAATGTTAGGTCCCTGTTTGCAGGAGAAACACTCTACCATGAATGGTCTCGTGGACAGATAGGTAGTAGCTATCTAGCTATGAGCTATGAGAGAAATGCTCTACCATGAATGATCTCGTGGGCAACTTAAGGTGTAACAATCACTATTTGCGAGAGCAATGACTCAGACATAGACAGGATGTATACAATAAAATAATGAACAAGTAGTATGCAAATGTGATTATTTAGTCTTGTGAGCAATCAGGGTATACAACTAGTTATTATTCGCAGGAGAAATGCTCTACCACGAATGATCCTAAGGGAGGATAGGATGAGGTAGCTATCTAGCTCCTCAACTATTGACTGCAAGAAAAACACTTTACCATGGATGGTCCCGTGGGTAGACAAGGTATATACATATACAAAGCCAAAATAACAAGATAAGCAATAACAATCCATCCTAGGATAATGCTCTACAAGCTACCCTACGGTCTAACCTCCCTAACATATAGGTATGAGCCTAAATAGCAAACAAGGGTTTAGTAGGATACTCGATATCCTGCATTACGGTATGGTCTTACTAATGTATAGACATGAGCCTAAATAACAAATGAGGGTCTAGTAGGATATTTTATATCCTACACTATGGTATGACTATATAAAGACATAAGTATAAATAACAATAAATAGCATGGATAGTAACGAGACTGTATGGATATCAAATAGATTAAACTAAGTACAAGTAACTAAGTATCAACTCAAGAAATAACTAGAGTGGAGTCAGGATAAGCAAGTAAATGCTATTTAATCAACATATAAGCAAATATAATCATGCACTAAGATCAAAAATCTAAAAAGGGTAAGCATGAACTATCCGCCGCAACTGTGGAAGTCTTAATCGTCAACTCAAGAAATAACTAGAGTGGAGTTAGGATAAGCAAGTAAATGCTATTTAATCAACATATAAGCAAATATAATCATGCACTAAGATCAAAAATCTAAAAAGGGTAAGCATGATCTATCCGCCGCAACTGTGGAAGTCTTAATCGTCTTCAGGTCAAAGATTTTGCCTCAAGCTTGAATCCTACAAGTACAAGATACGAAGCAAAACTAAGTACTAGAATAATCCTAATAATCATGAATAGTCTATGTAAATGATTCGTTTATTTCTCTCTTTTTTTTCACCGTCACTTTCTTTATCCACCTATTAATCAATCTAATAACTTAATCAAATTATTAATTGATTAATTTACCAATCTATATTAATTCATCAATTTGTTAATTATAATCTGATTAATTAAGTAAACTTTAATTAATCTTACTTACAAATTAATTCTCAAAAGTTTATCGCTTAATCAACCTTAATTTAACTCCTGGGTGAATCAAGTTATCTTCTGATTATTTCCTTTAAATCGGTTAACCTATTAAACATGTTCAACTAATCAATTAATCAACATTAAATCTTCACTTAATTCAATTAAATAAGCCGTCTAATAATTAACTAATATAATCATATATCAATTACTCTTAAACTAATAATCCTGATTATCACAGTTACCTCTCCCAATCCTCTTTCTCTTTTTCTTCTTCGACGGCGATTCCCAATGATTGATGGTGACATTGAGTCAGGGCAGCCACGATGGTTGGCGACGGCGGAGATTCTCAATGGCAACCCATTTCTCCTTCTATAGCTAGTAGTGGTTGCGGCTGCGGTGTGTGGACGTGAGGAAAACAACGGTTCTCGGCAACTTTGGTGGTAGCGTCGTACAACCAGGAGAAGGACGGAGCGACATTCGGCGAGCAACGACTGCGGCAAAGTCGTAGTCGTGGTGGGGTGTGGCAAAGGTGCGCGTGGCAACGGCGGTTGGTGAGCGTCGTTGCATAGACAGACGACCGATGCCTACGATGGGGAACGGAAGAGTGGTGGCCGTGGAGACAACGCGTTGGCGGCTGTGGAGATTCGGCTGGCCGCGGGGTTGGACGCGCGCAATGAGTGCATCATCGTGAGCGTAGGGAAGAAACGACGGAAGGACTTAGGTTTTGATTAAAGAAACTTAGGTTTTCTATTCAATTAACTCTTATTTAAATGGATATTCTAAAGAGTTTTTTTTTTTTTCAAAACCCAACCAATTTATCCCCGTAAAAATATCTTTAAAGAATTTATTTAAAATCCAGAAAACTCCCAATAAATTCCTAAAATTCACATATATTCTTTTATTTTTATTTTCTTTATTTATTATTAATTATCTTATCCTCATTTTCATCTATAAATTTCATTAGATCAAATTTTAATCATTTTAATCTTTAGATATATTTTTGGTATATTACATTCTTTCCCACTAATAAAAATTTGATCTCCAAATTTACTAGTTAAATTGTAATACTAAGGTATCCTCATCTAAGGGTAACAACTAATTTAGTCCCACTACTATACTAATCCATTCTAATATCATAACCAGTTTCTAACCGTGAGGGATTAAAGTTCCCTTATAAAATGATATGATGATCTACTTCTAAGTAGATAATTATTACTTTTTGGGTTATGAGTTCACCCATTTCCTGTTTCTCTAATATTGCTATCTATTGTTGTCGGCGAACCCACTAGACGTAGATGATTTTTCCAACTGCTTCTAGAGTCCATCACATATCCTCTAAGCAAGTCTTCTAGTGTCTGAATGGTGCACTCCATCTATTTGTATGTATGTTTGAAAGTGAAATACTGCACTAAATAGAAGTTGTGTACATTTGACTAGTTAGAAACTCTGCCAAGCGATCCAAAAAGTCAATCTAATGGGTCAGTGGGAAATAAGCGGACTTGTTTAATTGATTAGCGATCTACCGTAACGAGTCCTACCCTTTTCGTGTTATGGGTAACCCATCCACAAAGTCCATAGTGAGGTGTTTCCATTTACAATATCCTCTTTGGGGTTTAATGGGCTCCATGCTTCCGATGCACCACTTTATTGTTCTGTGAAACTAGCCTGGTTTAGTGCCCTCCAACATTAAGAAACGAGCAAACTTGGCCTTCGCTCAGTCCTATTGAGTTATTGTCAACTAGGAATGGCCGGGTCAACAACCATACAATAGTCTGCACCACAGAACTCAACTATATCATTCAAACCATTTATCGCCCCTGCTTGAATGACAAGTTGACGCAACTCAGCTCGGTACACAAGTGTCAAGCTATATGTTGACATGCCAAGTGTCAAGCTACATGTTGACATGCCAAGTGTCAAGCTACATGTTGACACGCTATGTGTCAAGATACAAGGTCCATAATGTTCTTCATACCGTTCCACCAGTTGGAGCGATTTAGGTCTCACTACATCCGAATACCTCTCGGATGAGTTATAAATCGTGATCAATGCACTTATCGTTAATAGGTCTCCGTTATTTTAATGTGCCCTGAGAGCACATTGTCTACCTCGAAATTGGAGAGTCTCATCTTCCTCTCTGAAAATTTGTCTACAGTCCTGAATCCCGTTAACTATTTCAAAATTTGAGGTGCTGATCACCAACTTGTACTTCCTTGATTCATGCAACAAAAAGGTGACTAAGCATCCATAAACAACCGCAATTACTTTTACTTCCCAAATGGTAACAACTTCTTCCTTTTGAGAATCCATTAAAATGCCTTCGTTAGAAACCACGTGTCCGAAAATTCCCGTGGAGGATAATCAAAATGCGTATTTGCTAAACTTCGTATATCAACACTCCCTCCATAATGTTTTGAATATGCTCCTCATTTGATCTTGAATATATCAAAATGTCATCTATGAACGATGACAAGTCGATCCAAATACTTTATGGACACCGGATTCATCAAATCCATGAAAATGGTTGGAGCATTGGTAAGCCCAAACGACATTACCAAAAACTCATAAGGTTATGATGAACATCATCTTCTATATGTTTGCAACTTTTTACTCTAAGTTGATGCCAGTCAAATCTTAATGCAATCCTAGAGTATACACGTGTCTTTGAGTTGATCAAACAAATCCTCTATATGGTCTCTGTATTAAGTTGTCTGGACTTGTTAGACATTATTAGCGATTCATCATTCTTCTCAACAAAGAAGACGGGAGCTCCCCAAAGAGAGACACACGAAAGAATCTTGCAATTTCCATTCTTCTAGTTCCTTTGGCACCATGCGACACGAGATCGTAGATATTGGAGCCAACCTCGGAAGTATCTCAATCACGAACTCCACTTGCCTTGCAGGCGGTAAGCCAAGGAATTCGTCTAGAAACATTTGAGTATTCTCGAACTATACAAACATTCGAGCGGAGTGGTATATTATCCTCGTTAAATCTTATCAATGATAGCATATACCTCCGACTTCATGAGATAACAATTGTATGGCTTATAGTGCTGAAATCAAATATTCTTTTATTGTTAGTCTCGATGAATTTCAAAGATGGTTGATCCGAGAGTTGCATGGTTACTACTCTTGGTCGACAGTTGACTGTAGCATGATAAGTGACCAACCAGTCTATGCCAAAAAGATGTCAAATTCCATCATTTCAAGTACTTGTATATCTAGAGTGAGGGTATGACTACCAAGGTTCAAGGGATAACCCTTAACTTCTTGGCTAGATACCACTAACTATTATGAGGGTATCACTACAACTCTAGTAATTTTGCCCACAATTGTTCTCTTACAAGTGTTGATAAAGAGTCGAACATTTTGATCTGAATATAGACTTTAAGGCATTGGGTGAATGAACATGTGATGAAGGTCTTGAGCTACTAGGCGGAGGCAATGTTAGGCGAGTCAACTAATCATCGTCTTGTAATCCATTATACTAAAGTTACTCTATTCAAGCTTTGAACAACCTTCTAAAATAACTATCAATGGATGTGCGACGAAGTATACAAAAGCAGGGAAACATTATCTCTTAACAACCTTCTAAAATAACTATTAATTGATGTGCTGTGTTGGTGCAGCGGGGTCGGCAAGAGGGGGTTGAATTGCCTGCACAATTAAAATACCCTCCTCGTTTCTTTCAACTAAAAAAATGCAATAATAATAAAGAAATAAACTAACAGAAATAAAGAGGAGACAGAGAATTTAACTTGGTTACAACCAGGGGGTTGTTAATCCAAGGCGATGAAAAAACTCAGAAAGATCTCCTTCTCTAAAGGCGGAGAAGCCTTTTACAAGCTATTGCTAGGAATTGAATACTGAGTTGATTAATTAATTTCCTAGCTCCAGGGGCCTTTATATAGCTCCTGGAAATCTTATCCCGAGTGTTGAAGGCGCCTCCAAGAGGGTTGAGGGCGCCTCCAAGTAGTTTGACTGGATAAGCTCTATCCGGTTGCAAACGGTCACGAAGATTGGGTTTGAGGTGCCTCCAATGCCCTTGAAGGCGCCTCGAACTGGTCTGAGGCGCCTTCAAGGTGATGGAGGCGCCTCGAACTAGTCTGAGGCGCCTTCAAGGTGATGGAGGCGCCTTCAATGTTGAGGGCGCCTTTAATGTTGAGGGCGCCCTCAATGATGTTGAGGGCGCCTTCAACCTGCATGGTATAAATACTGCCTTCAACCTGCATGGTATAAATAGCTTCTAGCTTCTCTTTTTCCTCTTCTTCCGAAGCTCCGATCGCTTGGGTGATTTTGGCCAACTGAAATAGGGCTCACCCGAACCCAATTTCCGGCCTTTTCCTTGAGCAGGCTTCCGACCCGGTTTCTCGTCCCTCGAAAGCCACGCACGTTCTTCTCGTCTACCGGTGTACTCTTCCGTAGCTCTTTCGTCCTTCGGATGCACCGAACCCGTCAGCTCCCTTAATGTGCCGTCCTTCTCGTTAGCTGCATCTTCCGTTCGACTTTCTGCGCTCCTAAGTTCCTGCACACTTAAACACAGAGATCAAATAACAAGCAGGACCTAACCTAACTTGGTTGATCACATCAAAACACCCACGGGGTCCAACAATCTCCCCCTTTTTGATGTGCATCAACCCAAGTTCAAGTTAGGGAAACAAAATAGATAAACAGTAATTTATAGAAATTACTAAACTAACAGTTCAAGCATAAGGATTGCAATAGAATTTGCAACACAAGTTAAAAATAAATTTTAAGTAAAAAACATTAAAAATTCCCCCTAAACTTGTACCTATCTTTCTCCCCCTTTGATTACAGCAAAAAGAATGGGGTAATAAATATCAAGTAAAAAAAAATTCAAGTAAAAAAAATGATTTTTAAAATCCAAGTGCAGCATTTTCAAAATGATTTCTAAGAAAAAAAATCTTTTTTAAAAATTTTCTAAGTAAAACTTAGTTAAGACAATTTTTTGAGAAAAAGATAAATACACATTTCTAACTTCAGAAGAAATTTTAACTTAAAAAAATGTTATTTGAGAATTTTTTTTTAAGTAACAAATATTTTTCTTAAGAGAAAAAAATATTTTTGAAGAATTTTAAAAAAGATGTTTGAAAAACTTTTTAAAGCATTATTTAATTCTAATTTTAATGTTTTTATCAGAAAGTTAATTAAACATTTTATTTCGATATTTTGACTTTCAGGTCGTGGCGAGGTACTAGGCCTTCTTGGTTATTGGAGCAACAACCACTTCCTTAGACAAAGTCTCATAAAGAAATTTTAACGTTTAATTTTGTTTCGCTGAAAGCACTAAGTCTAAAGTTTTAATTTAGATTAAATGCTCTAATTTTTACACTATGATATTTAAATTTCTATTTTAGTTTATCATAATTACTCAAATCTAGAGTAGGGAAATTTGAACATGCAGAAAATTGTAGTATCTTTTCTATTGTTAGTTTGTCAAAATCATTTAATTGACAGACTGTTTTTAACTCACTATTAGTTAATAATTTTTCTAATTGGCAGGAATATTCTTATTTGCAAAAATCTTTTGACACTATATTTTCTAATTCGAAAAAAAAATCTTTCGATGATGTTTCTAATTTGCAACATTCTTTTGACAAAATATTTTGTAATTCACAAAAATCTTACAGCACCGTTTTGATTGACTTAACCAATTGATCAAGAGGTGGAGACCATACCTGACTTACCTTGTCGGTCGTTGATTCACCCCCTGTTGAGTTGTCTTCTTTCAAAGACTCTTCCCCTTCATTTTTGCTTATCTGGGATGAGCTTTCTGTGTATGAAATTCGGCTGTTGGGGTTGACCCGACAATTTCCTCGATCTCAGACTCTTCTGACAGTTCAGTATCCATCGAGGAGTCGGCTTCTCTTGGTTCTTCGTGGAGCTTTAAAATCTTTTCCCAAAGTTCTTTTGCACTTTGGTAGTCGCCAACTCTATCAAGCTCTTCATTTGGTAGTACGCTTAAGAGGTGAAATTCAGTCCGAGCGTTTGCCATAAACTCGTCACGTTGCTTATTGGTCCAGAGGTATTGTTCAATGTCTTCTCTATTCGTTGTCTTTAGTGCTTTGTAACCAAATTTCATTATTAAAAAAATAGTAGAGTCTGTGTTAAGATATACCTCCATTCGTTGCTTCCAGAAAGCAAACTCCCCCTCGAATGCTGGTGGATAGATGTTAGCTTCGGCCATCGTCTTGATCTTTGTGCTTCAGTCGGCAGTTAATCCTTCTGAGGCATTCTGACTTTGATACCACTTGTTGGTGCAGTGCGGCCGACAAGAGGGGGGTGAATTGCCTGCACAATAAAAATACCCTCCTCGTTTCTTTCAACTCAAAAAATGCAATAATAATAAAGAAATAAACTAACAGAAATAAAGAGGAGACAGAGAATTTAACTTGGTTACAACATAGGGGGTTGTTAATCCAAGACGGTTGGAAAGCGCACTAGAAAAGTCTCATTTTCCGAAGGCGGAGAAGCCTTTTACACACTAAAAGCTCTTACAAGTTGCTAGGAAGTTGTTACTGAGTTAGATTAATTAATTTCTTAGCTCCAGGGGCTTTTATATAGCTCCTGAAAATCTTATCCCGAGTGTTGAAGGCGCCTCTAAGAGGGTTGAGGGTGCCTCCAAGCAGTTTGACCGGATAAAGCTCTATCCGGTTGCAAACGGTCACGAAGATTGGGTCTGAGGAGCCTCCAATGCCCTTGAAGGCGCCTCGGACTGGTCTGAGGCGCTTTCAAGGTGATGGAGGCGCCTTCAATGTTGAGGGCGCCCTCAATGATGTTGAGGGTGCCTTCAACCTGCATGGTATAAATACTGCTTTCAACCTGCATGGTATAAATAGCTTTTAACTTATCTTTTTCCTCTTCTTCCGAAGCTCAGATCGCTTGGGTGATTTCGGCCAACTGAAATAGGGCTCACCCGAATCCAATTTCCGGCCTTTTCCTTGAGCAGACTTCCGACCTGGTTTCTCGTCCCTCGAATGCTGCGCACGTTCTTTTCGTCCACCGGTGTACTCTTCCGTAGTTCTTTCATCCTTCGGACGCACCGAGCTCGTCAGCTCTCTTCTTGTGCCGTTCTTCTCGCTAACTGTGTCTTCCGCTCGACTTTCTGCGCTCCTAAGTTCCTGCACACTTAGACACAGGGATCAAATAACAAGCAGGACCTAACCTAACTTGGTTGATTACATCAAAGCACCCACGGGGTCCAACATGTTGCTCCTCGAAGATTGCCTTTTGCCATTTCTACCACGTAACGGTTGGATTTTGTAAGTGTTAACTAGTTAGCTCCACCATTTTCCAACATTTTATTCATTAATGTTTTTATTTTATCCAACAACTCAATTCTATTTATTTGAGTGTGTGAACAACCTACATTTTACTTAATATGAACATAAACTTGTACAAATGAAAATATTGAGGTGAGTGACCAGCAATCTCTCGAGAAAGATGTATCGTATAGGTGAGTGAATGACCTGCAATCCAAGGTTTAAAATCTCGACCTGTGCCGAGGTTTCGGTCTTAGACTGGAACGCTACGGTTTCGGTATCGTGCCGTGCCGATATAGTTTCGATACTTTATATATATATATATATATATATATATATATATATATTTATATATTAGATAAATATATTTATTATATATTTATCTTATATATATAAAAACCTTTGTTGTTGTTGTTGTTTTAATGTTATGTAACTTGACGATATACGTTTGTAGAAATTTCTAAAATAAAGATTAGACATTCATATTAATAAAAATGTATTTTATATGCTTAGGAGTCAAGAATCTAAAAATAGAGTAGATAGGTATAATAATATTTATTATTTCAAATTTTAAATTTCAAATTGATTCTGAGATAAAAAAATTATTATCTATAATAATTATATAAATTAACAAAAAATCATAATATATATAATAATTATATAATTATAGTTTATAAATATTCTAAATAATATACATATTATATATATAGCTTATATTAAATTTAAAATCAAATTTATTTAAAAGATTTATATATATTTTAATTTTTTTAGAATTATTTATAAAATTTTAAAATTATTATAAAATTTCAAAATTATTTTAAATATTTTTATAAAATTATAATCTATTTTAAATTTATAAAAAAATTTAAAGTTTGTTTTTAAAATTACTTTAAATTTTCTATTTTTAACTTCAATTTTTTTTATAATTTTAATAAAAATAATAAAAATATAAAATTATATATTATAATTATATCAATTAATTAACCGTTTCTTTAATTAATTATTATTTTATATAATATATAATTATAATTTATTTAATAATTAATTAGAAATCATGTATAAAATATAATAGTTTTATTTAAAAGTTTTAATAAATCCTAATTTTTTTCTCAACCTCACGATTCCGTCTCCCATCGTGATTTTTTTCACTCGCCGCCTCACCTCAGTTGTTGCCCCATTGCAGCCACCTCGCCGTCTCGCCGCCTCGACCTCGCCGTCTCGCCGCCTCGCCATCGCCTCGCCGCCTCGCCAAGTTATTCTTTCACCGATGATTCAAGGTAGGTCTTCATCCCCCAAATTGATTTCTTTTTTCTTCCTTCTTCTTTCTTCTTCTTCCTTTTGTTGCGCGTGACGCACACAATGACGCACGCAAAATTGTTGTGCATACGGTGCCGGTGCCAGCCCCACGTTAGAACGGTAAAAATCGCCCGTTTTGGGTGGCACGGCTCGAGATTTCATTCACTGCCGCAATCCACTCATAACGGAAATGCAGTATGCATATATACATACATAGATAGGATGAACGACCCACAATCCATCCAAAGGTGATGTATCGTACATACAAGGAGTGAACGACCTGCAATCCTTCCAATACGAACTACATCATGTGAGTGCACATATACAAACACATATATAGGGTGAACGATTCGTAATCCATCCGGAAGTGTCTCACATAAAAATCGGATGAACAACCGCAATCCATCATACGAGGCGCCTCACATACAAATTCCACCTGTGAGGAAACATCATCTCAAATGGCCGAAGCCCATGAACTCGCGGAAAAACTCAAGAGTCATCTTTGTGTACGAAACCAACTGCTCTATACATAATCACACAACTCTTAAAGGATGGAGCCAAAATTCTAAACTATAATTAATTATGCAACTTATAAAGGTGGAGTTGAAGCTCTATGCCTCCATATTTCATTTCATCATTCTCTTAATTTGGCATAGGATTTTGTAAGTATTAAGCAGCTAGTTCCACCTTTTCCCTCTCATTGGGTCATATATTTGAATGTACCTTATAGGTTATTTAACCAGGTACGAGCGTTCCATGGTCAAAATCCTAGTAGAATAGGATGCATCAATCATTTATTGATTAGTATAATATTGGCATACGTGTCCTGTCCATTACCCAAGGGTAGTGGTGAGGGCGGGTATTGTTGTTGGTATTTTCTGAGACTGTGCTCCTTGATCTCCAATAGGTAGTTGACAGTTTTGACCCGTGCTTTCTGACTTGACATTAGTCGGTGCTTTAGAAGAATCTAGGTTCTCAACGTCAGAGGTTGGGTCCCGCAGTGTCTACTGATCAACCTCGACCACGATCACGAGTATGAACTATTTCACTAAGTATCAATTCTTATGACAACCACAATTACACTAGTACCTAACAATAATAGAAAGGTATAGAAACAACTAAAGACATACCACTTTCTTATCGTTTAGAGATGTCCTTCGGCTTGCCTGGCGTCCCAAAATCAGAAAACCGCAAATCAAAACGAGATGGTAATCCCCAAACACAAACCCTATAATCGACATCAAACCATATACTAATAAATTGTCATGCTCCGAGGGTATATTTGTTCGCCAAATCGGATGGTATCCTTTAGTGATAATACAAGAAATAATTGGTACCAAACCAATTAAAACCAACACAAATAGCAATACAATATAAAAGAACCACTAAGTTACTACAATGCATATGATAATATATGTATGCATGAACATGTGAACATACTAATCTATACAAGATAACAGTTATACAATCATAACAAAATCTTATCGATTCGATGAGGGAAAGAAAAAAATAAACAGTGGCAGTGGAACAAAAAAAATAAAACAACTCAAACAGAAATCCGAACTCAAGTGGGACTGACAGTAGGGGCTCTGAGGTAAAATATAAAAATAAAAATAAAGGGTAGTGAGTACAAAATACTCGGTGGGTATAAGAAGAGAGTACATGATACCCACTATAAGGAGATCAAAGGGATGCAATCTTAGACAATAATACTTATTACAAAAGTAAGAATAATAGTATAATCATCTGCTAACAAAACATAACAATAATATCATAGGCATGTATAATGATAGGTAATGATCAACTTGCTTAGCGTGTATAATACAATGAGCAATGATAGGTAATGATCAATGTGGATACCGTATATCATAAGCATGTACAAATGCAAATAATAGAAATAAATCATCATACATGGGAGAATTGCTCTACCATAAAAAGTACAAATGACCAAGACATAATTATTTAGCTTTGGATTGCAGGAGAAACGCTCTACCACGAATGGTCTTGTGGGCAATCCCTGTCTGCGGGAGAAACACTCTACCATTAATGGTCTCGTGGGCAGACAAGTAGTAGCTATCTAGCTACGGGTTGCGGGAGAAATGCTCTACCATGAATGATCTTGTTGATAGCCCAGGGTGTAACAATCACTATCTGCGAGATAAATGACTTAGACATAAATAGGATGTATATAATAAAACAATGAACAAGTAGTATACAAATGTGATAACAAACATATAACAAGTATGGACTCTTTGGTCTCATGAGCAGTCAGGGTATACAACTAGTTACTATCCGCAGGAGAAATGCTCTATCACGGATGGTCCTGTGATATGATAGGATGAAGTAGCTATCCAGCTCCTCAACTATGACTGCAGGAGAAATACTCTACCTTGGATGGTCCTGTAGGTAGACAGGGTATATACGTATGCAAAGCCATAATAACAAGATAAGCAATAACAATCCATCCAAGGATAATGCTCTACAAGCTATCCTATGATCTGACCTCCCTAACATATAAGCATGAGCCTAAATAGTAAACAAGAGCCTAGTAGTATACTCAATATCCTATATTACGGTATGGTCTTACTAACGTATAGACATGAGCCTAAATAACAAACAAGGGTTTACTTTGATACTCGATATCCTATACTATGGTATGACTACATAAAGGCACAAGTATAAATAGCAATAAATAGCATGGATAACAACGAAACGGTATGGATATCAAATAGATCAAACTAAGTACAAGCAACTAAATATCAACTCAAGAAATAACTAGAGTGGACTTAGGATAAGCAAGTAATACTACTTGATTAATATAGAAGCAGATATAATCATGCACTAAGATCAAAGATTTAAAAAGAACAAGCAAGAACTATCCACCTCAACTGTGAAAGTCTTAACCGTCTTTTGGTCAAAGATTTTGCCACGAGCTTGAATTCTACAAGTACAGGATACGAAGCAAAACTAAGTACTAGAACAATCCTAATAATCATGAATAGTCTACGTAAACTATTCATTTATTTTTCTCTTTTTTTTTTAACCGTCAAACTTTCTTAATCCACCTATTAATCAATCTAATCACTTAATCAAATTATTAATTGATTAATTTACCAATCTATATTAATTCATCAATTTGTATAATCTGATCAATTAAGTAAACTTTAATTAATCTCACTTACAAATTAATTCTCAAAAGTTTATCGCTTAATCAACCTTAATTTAACTCTCGGGTAAATTAAGTTAATCTTCTGATTATTCCCTTCAAATCGGTTAACCTATTAAACATGTTCAATAGAGATGGCGATTTCACCCGAACCTGATGGAGGATCCGACATCCGACCCGAATGGAGGAGGGTATGGAGGGACTATCAATACCCGATACCCGACTCGAATACCCGATTAAATAATATATATACATATATTAAAGAAATTTTTTTTTTTCCAAAATCAACTTACTATTTTTGTTGATATTAGGAGGAGACTATATAGATGTTTAATATATTTTTTTAATTATATATATATTTTTAATAGGTTGCTAATTTTAATATATTTTTGTTGAATGATAATAGTTGGATAGAAAGAAGAAAAATTATAACTATAGAAGATATCCGATCATTTAATGGGTATGAGTATACCCATCGGAGATCCTATACCCGATGGATATGGGGACGGAGGATATAGAATCCGACCCGACCCTAATGTTCAACTAATCAATTAATCAACATTAAATCTTCACTTAATTCGATTAAATAAGCAATCTAATAATTAACTAATATAATCATATATTAATTACTTTGAAACTAATAATCCCGATTATCATGGTTACCTCTCCCGACCCTCTTTCTCTTTCTCTTCTTCGGCGACGATTCCCGACGATGATGGTGGCACTGAGTCAGGGTAGCCACGATGGTCGATGGCGGCGGGGATTCTTAGTAGCAGCCCATTTCTCCTTCTACAGCCGTCAGTGGTTGTGGCTGTGGTGTGTGGATGAGGAAAACAACGGTTCTCGACAACTTGGTGGTAGCGTTGTACAGCCAAGAGAAGGACGGAACAACCTTCGGCGAGCAACGGTGGCGGCAAAGTCGTAGCCGCAGTGGGGTGTGGCAAAGGTGCGCGTGGCAATGACAGTTGGTGAGCGTTGTTGCATGGACAGGCGATCGATGCCTGCGATGGGGAAGGGAAGGGAAGAGTGGTGGCCATGGAGACAACGTGTCAATGGCTGTGGAGATTCGACTGACCACGGGGTTGGATGTGGGCAATGAGTGCAGCGTTGCGAGCGTAGGGAAGAAACGACAGAAGGACTTAGGTTTTGTTAAAAAAACTTAGGTTTTATATTCAATCAATTCCCACTTAAATAGATATTCTAAGCAGTTTTTTTTTTCAAAACTCAACCAATTTATCCCCATAAAAATATCTTTAATGAATTTATTTAAAATCTATAAAAATCCCAATAAATTTCTAAAATTCACATATGTTCTTTTATATTTATTTTCTTTATTTATTATTAATTATCTTATCCTTATTTTCATCAATAAATTTCATTAGATCAAATTTTATTTAATCTTTATATATATTTGTGGTATATTACAATCCATGTTGCTGAGCAGGCTTTCTTTTGGGGTTTCCTTATCTACCAAGCATCCGGTCTAGCTTCACTTAGTGTAACTTGTACTTGATCTGCTTGGAACTTTCAATATTGCACATGCAACATTTTCATCCATGTGCCCTCCACACACTTGGCATCAACACACTAAAACCCTAAAAGCTCAACACACGATCTAACTTAAGCCTTTGTCCACCTCTTAGGCTTAAAGTCTTATATTGTAGTACAATTCTGTCATATTGTGTGGATCAAAGTGTTGGGTTATTGGAAAATATATAGACAAAAAAATCCGATAGAGATTCACCAAATTTTATGGATCAAAGTGTACAAGTTAATATAGTAGTGATGGGAATACTACGACGGATGTATGGGTAGATAAAATAAAGAAATACTGACATTTGGAAGCAACTAACTGTTGCTTCAACAAATTATATAATGAGACAAAATAGATTGGGCTTATATGGACATGTCCAAAGATGGCTATGTATTTATAATCAAATTATTTGAATAATTTAAGTTCAGTCTGTTAGTAGAGATAAAAAACTCTAGTTAACATAAAAAAATGTGATTTGATTTTAATATAATTAGTGATTTAGCCTTTAATAGAGCACAATGGTGGAATAAGATCCATAAAACAAATCATGATTCCTCACTATTTAGGGCACGGGCTAAGTCATAACTGGACATGTAACTACCCCCTATCCTTAACCGGACCCAGGCTCGTAACCGGGTCAATATGCCGCTTACCCATTGATCTGGTTAGCTGATCCTGAACTGTAACCACAGCCGGGCCGGTTACAATTCAAAGGCCCAATTAACTGTAATCGCCGATTTGAACCAACGGTTCAACATTATATATATATATATATATATATATATATATATATATATATATGAAAATTTGTTAAAGAGAATGATGTTACCAAGACTTGAATCCAGTTCTCTTGAAGGAGAGCCTAGTATCCTAACCTTGTAGGCTATAACAAATTGACATTTTTTCATGTTAGTTAATTATTTAATAACTAATCAATAGTTTTCTTTTGCTATATCACTATTTTTAATAGTTGAAAGAAGAGTAAAAAATAAAAAAATAATTAACAGTTTGAAAAGTGATTTGATTTTAATATAATTAGTGATTTATCCTTTAATAGAGCACAATGGTGGAATAAGATAGATAAAACAAATCATGATTTTTCACTATTTAGGGTAGACCTACCCATGGGCCGGGCCCGTACCCCGATAATCTGGCCTGGTTATGGGCTCGTAACATAACCCGGGCCCTTAACATGACCCAGGCCTGTATCGGGCATGTAACCGGCCCGTAACTGAGCCCAGGCTCGTAATCGGGCTCGGGTTCGTAACCGGGTCCGAGTTCGTAATCGGGCTCGGGTTCATAACCAAGTCTGTAACTGGGCCGGGGCTTTTTACCTAGGTCAACGGGCTGGTTACTCATTGATCCGATTAGTTGGTCCTGAACCGTAACCACAATAGGGCTGCTTACAATTCAAAGGCCAAATTAACCGAAACTATATATATATAGAGATATAGATGAAAATTTGTATGTTACTAAGACTTGAATCCAGGTCTCTTGAGGGAGAGCCTAGTATCCTAACCGTTTAAGGTATAACAAATTGATATTTTTTATATGTTAGTTAATTATTTAATAACTAATCAATAGTTTTCTTTTGCTATATCACTATTTTTAATGGTTGAAAGAAGAGTAAAGGAATAAGAAAAATAATTAACCCTTTATTTTATACTAGTATGATTTAAAATCTAGAGGGAATGAGTACAAATAATTTTGACCGTTAGACCGATAGTTCTGATCGTAGGAGAAGAGGAGAGTTTTTGTTTTTTTAAACAATTCTTACTAATGGCGATACTTCTAAGGTTCAGGATACTTTTTTAAAATCATAGGCGTAGGCAACTTAAGTAAGTGCAAGCCCTTCTTTATTTTTTTTTATAAATTTATAATTTTTAAATATTTTAAAAAATAATAATAATCTTGAACCGTGATGAACCGTTCCGAATTGTGAACCGTAACCATCTTAGATGGTTAAGGATAAGGGTTGATATCTCAGGAGCCATCGAACCATCAGTTTTGAATCGTGGTGGGGTCTAATTTAGGGCTGGTGGATTTTATCCTACCATTGAATTCAATAATTAAGGTCAGTATTTATGAGATTGTTAACATGGATTTATGCTACCTGTTAGAGCCCAATGGAATCCATCTTTCTTAGTTTAGGATCAGGATCAACATTTGCAGTATTTTGGCAAGTATGTTTCCCTATATATGACATTAAATAGATGAACATATTTTTTAGTCCTAATTTTCATATGTTTAATAATACTCTGTTCTCAATTATTGTGCTTCAAATAGTAGATATGAAAGTTCATAGTATGAGATTTCATCTTCGTTGCATAATTATTTTGTGTTCTTTAGCATTTTGTGCTCTACTTTATTTCAGGGACATGATTAGAGCCATTCGGGCCTGCAAAACTGCTGCAGAAGAAAGGGCTGTTGTAAGAAAAGAATGTGCAGCTATCCGTTCTGCAATCAGTGAAAGTGATCAAGGTTACAGGCACAGAAACATTGCAAAACTCATGTTCATTCACATGCTTGGTTATCCAACACATTTTGGTCAAATGGAATGTCTGAAGCTGATAGCTTCTGCTGGATTTCCTGAGAAACGAATTGGTTACCTAGGCCTTATGCTTCTTCTTGATGAAAGACAAGAAGTTCTTATGCTGGTCACGAATTCCTTGAAACAGTATGCATTAACTTAATCAGTCTTAAGATTCTATGAAATGATGTTAACTACACTCTAATTGAAACTTTGATTCTTGCTCTTATTTTGTGTTTCTTCTGCAGAGATCTTAATCACTCAAATCAATATATTGTGGGTCTTGCACTCTGTGCTTTAGGAAATATATGTTCCACGGAAATGGCAAGGGATCTAGCACCTGAAGTAGAAAGATTATTGCTAAGTAGAGATCCAAACATTAAGAAAAAGGTACCTTTTGTCTTGTGGGAAGTTTCTTTCATTTTCTTAATGTGTCTATGTGACTTAAAAATTATGTTTTATGATCTACACGGTTCCTGGAAATAGACATTGGAACTCCTAAATCATTATTTTCTAATGTCAATGAGAATCTTCACTTGATTAAAATTTGCTGTTCAGTTTGTAATGTTTGGCTAGCTAGTCATATTCCAGTGCAGTTAGCAACACCTTCTAAGGAGTATGGAAAATGTATATTAACTGGTGATGTTTTTAAATTTAAACCTTTGCTAGATAATAAAGGACAAAAGAATGGCAGTTATGACTTATAAGAAGCTCACTTGGTTATATCTAAACACATCATTACTGCTCCATTCTGATTTTAAATTTTCAATAGCCACAATCAGGATGATTGTGAAGTGTTGTCATGCATATCAACTTAGGTTGCATGGTATCACAAAAAGAATATTTACCCTAGCAGACAAAAACGCTTTTAGTGAAGAGGAATGACTTCCAATGAGGACGATACATTTTTCTTCTGGTTAACTCGACTAGTGATGCAAAGGCAAAGATGTTATTGCTGATTTTTTTCTGAGTTATTGTTGGTCCTAAACATCATTCTCAATATTGGATGATGTGATCGAGTGAGGTGGACAACAACAAATGTTTGAAATGTCAAAATTGTGCTTATCGTTGAGAGAAGCAACAAGTGCAAGCAACTATGATGATTGAGGTGTTGGCCATGTTGATGAGCGAGTTAGTGGGCTATAATGAGTGAGACAATGAGCATTTCCAAATGATGATGATGATTGAGGGCGACAAGCATGGGCATTGGCTTATAAACATTGAATGGAGGGTGAGCTACAAATGTTGGGTAAAAAGGGCAAACGACAAGGAGGCACGGATGGTGAGAGTACAAGCATGAGTAAGGTAGTCAATTTTTGTTTGGCTTAGACCCTCTCCTTCCTCCTTTCTTTACCAAGGTAAACAAATTTCATGAATTCAATCTCCATCTAATATCTCCCTTCTCCTTCTCCTTTTCACTTCTCTCCTCCCCTTCACGCTAATAAACCATAAAGAGAATTTGTCTTGAAGTAAAACGAGGGCTTAAAATTAATGCCTAAAAAATTTTTCAATTATAGGAAAATCATATCACATTCTACAACCTCTAATATAATTACTAGATATTTTTATTTTCTATAAAATCCACCACAATAATTGCTTAGGAAACTCTATCTTCCTTTTCAATTATAATTTTCTTTATATTTTTCATTGGTTGTCATGACATATGTAGTTGAGCTTGGAGATATAAATCTAAAATTATTTTAGAAAATATTTATCCTCTTTTATTCTCCTATGAATAAATCTTTTCCAAAGCATCATGGTATTATTCATGTACTTGAGAACAAAATTTTTTATCACTTTTATTTTGTAAAGTATTATTTTTCATCTCGTCATTGAGTAGCCATGGTTTCAAATTTTGTACCATGTCAGGCAACATGGTTGAAACATATTGTTCTGATAAAATATCAAAATTTAATATTCTCTGACGTCGTGTCAAACCAATGAGTATCTTGTTATGCTGACACTTGACATCCTTTTACATACTAATATATGGCAAGTTGAATTAAAATTTTATAGCATGTTTGTACAACATAATATCAAAATAGTACCATTTTAGATAAGACAGTTTTGAACTTAGGCATATAATTGCCATCTCTTATTTTTCTTCTTTATTTCCTTCTTCCACTTCCAAGTAAGTTAGAATGTTGACATGATACCAAAATCTTATTATTGTAGTCAAACACTAAAACTCCCACATAACTTGAGATTTTGAACATTGTGACTAGCTTCCGATTTTCATAATTTTGTTGAATAACATAATCAATGAATTTTTTCCATAATCTCTAAAACTCTTTGAAACTCGAAAGGGGACCTCATTTAAATCACAAAACTCATTGAAGCTCTGAAAAGAACATCATTAGACTCTCATAATTTTTGTGATCTTCATTTTCTTTAAAATTTTGAATTCTATTTAATCTAATTTTACACACCAATCTAGATTCTTGATTTTACAATAATTTTTATCCTCACGGGGTGCCCACTTGGCTAGAGGGTGATATCTTTGCTACAATTGGGCAAGGGGTTAATTTCCAACGGGCGCATGTCCTCGGGGGAAAAAAAACTCCTCCCACCCTCTAGTCACTTGGCGGTTGACTATAAGTTGACCCCGTGATTTCTCCCTTCACACAAACTGGGGACGGGATGTGAGGGTCGCATGGGGGGAGCGTAATCACCTTTTGGTACAATTAATCTTGCAATATTTTCATTCTTCAATATATTAGTTACCATATTATCTGTATAAATTAGTTAATATACATATCTAGTTTGCATATAAAGATGTTTCACTTTTTAATAAATATTATCAATTCATTTTATCTCAAATAACATGGTATCACAACGAAATTAGGGTTCCATCTCCGTTTCTTCTACCTCTTATTTACTTTTATCTCCGTGGTGTTTTACCGGCTCATCATCGCCCACGCGCACACGCCTTCATTGGCCGGCCACAACCTCCTCGCCGATACTCTTTCCTTCCCTCCTTTGTCCGCGCATGAAGTTGGTTGTTGCTCATCACTGCATCAGTTGCTGCTGCGCCCTCCTTCCCCGACGCACAACGCACGGGGCTGCCCCTGTGCTAACCCATCGCCGCACCGGGTGTTGGCTCTCCTTCCATGATGTCATCGTCTTATAGTTCGGCTATCGAGCGGACACCGCGTCATCCCTATCCTCGGTGACCTCCATTGCTGCTTTCCCGATACGCATCATCAGAAGCATGGCCGACGTTGCCCAATCTCGGCCGCTAGCGATCCTTGCCGCTAGCCTGAACTTGTCGCCTTGCTTTCCTTAATGTGAGTAGCACCTAAGCATGCGTAGGTTTGTCTGCACTTGCTTGTTTGGATCTTCCTTCAAATTCGTCTCTTATTTGACTTCCTTTGGGATAAAGTCTTATTGCTGAAAATAAACCTTTTATTGTGATGGATGTGGTGCTTGTGAAGTCTAAAATCATAGATTATAAGTTAAATGGTTCGAACTATTTGAATTGGAGTAAGATTGTTCGTCTTTATCTACGAAGTATTGACAAAGATAGTCATTTGATTAATGACCCCTCTCAAGATGATTCAAAGCAGACATGACTTAGAGAGGATGCTCGCTTGTTCCTTCAGATTCAGAATTGTATTGATAGTGAGGTAATTAGTTTGATCAATCATTGTGAATTTGTTAAATAACTAATAGATTACTTGAAATTTCTGTACTATGGAAAAGGAAATCTCTCCCGCATGTATGAGGTTTGCAAAGTATCTTACTGTGTGGAAAAAACAAGATCAACCTTTGATCAATTATTTTATGATATTCAAGAAGACATACGAGGAGCTTAATATGCTATGCTGCTGCCCTTTGGCTCTGATGTGAAGGTTCAACAATGCCAACGAGAGCAGATGACTATCATGAGCTTCCTAGCCAATCTTTTGACTTTGAGTCTACTAAGTCAAGTTCTCTCTTGTTCTGAGGTCTCCTCTTTACCAGATGCATCTAGTGGTGTACTCCGTACAAAAATCATTGCATCTGTTCCGCTTAGTCGTGCTTTAGTGAGTTGCAATACTAATTATGTGCCTGGAAGATCAATTAGTTATAGTGGAAACAAACGAGGTGACTCATATAACTTTAAAACTCGAACACTAAATTCGAGTGGTATTATGTGCAACTATTGTCGTAAGCCAGGTCATATGAAGTTTGAGAAAGCTTCAGTATAACAATCAGCAAAAACACTTGGCTCAATTTGCATCTACTAATGATGCCTTTGATAAGTTGGTCCTTATCTCTACATATGAATTTGCCAAGTTCTCAAAATATCAGGAATTACTCGAGTCTTCATCTCCCTTTATCATTGCTATTGCTGATTCAGGTAAACAAAATGCATGTTTTCTTTCCTCATTCTCCAAATAGGTCATTGATTCTGGTGCCACGGGTTATATGACATGTAATTATAGTCTCTTTTTTACTTTTTTAGTCTGAAACTAACACTCATACCGTTATTTTAGCTGATGGGTCTCCATCTTGTGTTCATGAGGTCTGACACTATCAATCCTACCCTTTTGCTTCCTCTATCCTCTGTCTTCTATCGTACATTTACCTAATTTATCCTTAATTTGCTCCAACTAACTTGTAATCTTAATTGTCGCATCTTATTTTTTCCCCTAATAATTGCTTATTTTAAGATCTTTTGACGAAGAAGATAATTGGTAAAGGACATGTGTCTAGAGGCCTCTACATTCTTAACACACCGTTCCCAAATTCTTTTGCTGGTACGAGTGTCACTTCTCCTTTGAGGTTTATTGTAGGTTGGGACATCCATCTCTCCCTTTGCTCAAAAACTTTGTCCACAATATGGTAAGATGTCTTCATTAGATTGTGAGTCATGTCAGTTTGCAAAACATTTCCCTCTTAGTTCGAGTCCTAAAGTAAATAAATGTGCTACTATTCCTTTTGAATTAGTTTATTTTGATATTTGGGGTCGTTATCCTATTTTGTTTATACTTAGTTTTAGGTATTTTGTTACTTTTGTGGATGATTATTCTCGTATAACTTAGATATATTTAATGAAAAATTGTTCTGAGTTATTTTCTCTGTTTTGTGCCTTTTGTGCTTAGATTCAAACTTAGTTCAATACGTTCATTCGTACTTTGCGAAGTGATAATGCCAAGAAATAGACGTCCAGTTTATTCCAATCTTATACGAGTCAGGATGACATGCTTCAAACATCTTGTGTTGATACTCCATTCCTAAATGATATAGTTGAACATAAAAATAGATATCTTCTTGAAACTACACAAGCCCTTTTATTTCAAATGAATGTCTCAGACCTTTTTGAGCAGATGCAGTTTTTACAACATGCTTTCTCATTAATTGCATGCGGTCTTCATGGTGAGATCCCTTGCAAAATCCTTGTTCCCAATAAGTCGTTTCCAGTTAATTTTAGGATATTTGGTAGCACTTGTTTTGTTTAGATCGTCTACGTGTCATGAAAGACTTGGAGTGCTAAAGTATTTGTTGGGTGTTGAAGTTATGTGGAGTAAAAAAGGTATATTTCTATTTAAGAGAAAATATGTCCTCGACCTATAATTGAGATAGGGAAATTGTGGGCACAACTTTGTAGTGTTTTGTAAAGTTGAGATAATAAGTATATCCCTTTATTGAAAAGTGAAAAATATTTATATACAAACATGAGATCTAATTTTAGAAAACTATAATTAGGCTAATTTATAAATTAGCCTAATTAATATTTATCTATTAACTAATTTGTACCAATAATATGATAACTAATATATACAGTGATGGTAACTAATATATATATATATATATATATATAGATAATATTCTCCCTCAAGTTGGAGCATATATATTAATCATATCCAACTTGTTACAAAGATAATCAATCCGAACTCCATTTAAATCTTTTATGAATATGTCCCCAAGTTCTCCAATTTCACATATCCGGAAGAAATCAAGTTTTGTTGAATTTTTTTACGAACAAAATGACAATCAATTTCAACGTGCTTGGTTCGCTCATGAAACACATGATTCAATGCAATATGAAGAGCAGCTTAGTTATCACACCACAGTTTAGCTGGCACTGAAATTTTAAATCCTACTTCAGTCAAAAGTTGATATATCCATATTATTTAGCACACAAACTGTGTCATGGCTTATATTCTGCATGGATCATGACCAAGGTTTAAAATCTTGACCCGTGCCGAGGTTTCGGTCTCAGATTGGAACAATATGGTTTTAGTATTATATCGTGCCGTATCGATACTGTTTCGGTATTTTTTCATTTATATATAGTAATTATTAGATAAATATGTTTTTTATTGTGTATAATTTAAAAATAAGTTGTATATTGATTTTATATAAATTCTCCATTATTAAATAACTTAATATTATCAGAAAAAATAATTAATATAATTTTTTTAAAAAAATTGATCTATCAATAACTTGAATTAAAATTGATACATTATAATATGTCACCTTATTAATACCAAAAGGAGTGACGTGAATCAGATGGGAGCATGGTTCTTGTAACATACTGCTTAGCCCAGATTAAATAATCATCCCATGACATGCAATATTGATATTGACTTATCCACATGTCCATCGTGTCTCGATTCATCACTAGATGTTGGATTTGAACTAGCACCACTGAAATCGGAATAGGTACAGGTATAGGCACAATATAATGATAAGGATAAGCATACGCCCCCGAGCTCTGGTATGATGGATCACCATTGATGCATCAGAGTTATAATAAGAAGGTTGCGAATATGATGAACTTTGAGCAGAATCAATCTCAGCTAAACTCTTCTGCATATCTTGATAATTATGAGCTCTCTTTTGTTTGTCACCCTTATATCGACATTGATATTAAATAACACTACTTCTAGCTCCATGATCATAATCTTGAGTTGCATGTGTGTAATCTATCTCACATGTCCTTCGGTGCTAGAGTAGGGGGAACATAATTTTTACCACTAGATGCATCACCACTGTCATCACTTCCATGAGTGCTTGCACCGCTATCAATATCACTATCCTCATTTCGAACTTCTCGTCGAACTACAGTGTCAGAAGTCACTGTCATCATGTTCTCGCTCATCAATTGCATCGAGTGGATTTTGTCTAATTTTCGATTGATCTCTTCTCGTAAAAGCAGGAGGTTTGCCTTTTTCTTTCTTTTTAGTGAAAATTATAGGAGCTTTGCCTTTGCCTTTATCTATGGACCTTGGTTGGGTTTGGGGTTGGGATATTTGAGAACGTCTAGATCGAGATCTAGAAAATCGAAATTCTTGATCCAAAGCTTTATCATCTTCTTCCTCACATATATCTCCTCTAGCTTGTATTTTTTTTCAATATATTGAGTAAGAAACAGAGATGGCCGTGGTGGGTCTCCTGCTTCATCAATTAATGGTTTCTCAGCCTCATCATTGAATCACTCTCAGTTTGGACAAATCCAATATCAAATGGGTCTACATCACTAAACTCTTGTTCTTCATTCTCTTCTATTATTGCTCTTAGTTGAAGACGCATATTATAATGAATGTAAACCATCTTCTCCAAGTTACGATAAGAAAAACGATTTCGTACTTTTGTATGAATGAGGGAAAAAGTTGACTAATTTCTTTCACAACCACTTGAAGACGTTGTTTGTGAGAGAATTCATACTGTAATCTTTTTCAAATTTGGAGCTGATCCTCCATATTATAACCACCACTGAGCTGTAAATTAAACAACAACAACAACAACCAAGCCTTTTTCCAGCTGTATGAATCCTTTTACGCCATGGACTCTTTTTTCTACTATATCATCATCTATATTTAAATAAAATTTTATCTTGTTTTATTGTTACTAACCAATTTTTTTTTGGTCTTCCTCTTTCTCGTTTGATATGCATGTTTTTCATAATTTCATATCGTCTAACTAGAACATTTATTGGTCGTCTAAGTACATGTCCATACCATCTTAAATGTGTCTCTCGGAGTTTTTCCTCAATAGATGCTATAAGATAAATAAGAATAAAATTAAAATAGTATTTATATTTGTTGACAATAATTATTAATAATTTTTACTATATTTACCTGCATCCATTTGATATTTGTATGACACTGTAATAGGGTCGCTAAAAGAACCATATGCCTCTCGAAATAATCGACTTTCATTAATAGTCTTACCAATTGATTATCTATTTGTATGTAATCTTGATATTACATGTTCGAGGGTCACTAATAAATCATCATATGTGCTAAGATTATAACGATATTGATATGTCAGATTGAGATAATAACTTACAATAATTAAACATATATAATTATTAATAACAATATTAAAAATTTTTATCATTAAAAAATACATACCGGCCAAATGAATATATTTTCCCATTTGATCGTCCTATCTTATAGAGATTATGTCAATGTAATGTTGATACTTGGTTGGTGACTGACGCCTCTTAATTTCTTCTTTTGCTTCAAGAATTAGGCGGTAAACGTTGTCCATTTGTGGCTTCTTGTCCATATCGACTTTACGTAGAACAACGTACAATGGTTCTACTGCTATAAGAATATCTACGATATATTCCAAAAATTTGACAGATATAATAATTTTTTGTACCTCCTTACCTTCGGTCGTGTTAGAATATTGAGAGACTTCCCAATCTTCAGAAGAGAACGTGACCTTCAATCCGAATTTTTTCTGATTCAACGATTTTAACAGGAGAAAGTAAGTGGCAAACCTAGTTGCTCCTGGTCGTAGAATCTCCCCATCAACAAATTTCCTCATTAATCCATGAACCTAATGATGATTATAGATGAATTTTGTTAAACATTGACCTTTTTTCACTACATTCTTCACTATATCGAGCTTACCGATATTTACCATCATCAAATCGATACAGTGTGTTGCGTATAATGTCTAAAATAATGTTTAATACTTTTGCTCCAATAACTCTTCAACCCTCTTAAAGTTGACACCATTATCTGTAATCATCTGTATTATATGTTCTGTACCTATTTCTTGAGTTATACTATCCATTAAATGATATATGTAGGGTGCATCATGATAGTTTGTTGTTGCATCAATAGATTTATGAAATATTGCCTTTCTATTGTAGTATAGTAGAAGTTGATAATGCTCATCTGTGTAGGTCCTGTCCAGCCATCACATATCAACGTAACCCCATATATGCTCCATTGCTTCTTGCATGATAGGATCCAAGTCTTTATTCGCTCTACTTGTTCATCTAAATATGGACCGGCAATTTCATATGCAGTTGGAGGTTGAATACTAGGATAAGATTTTTGGATGTTGGACACCATGCTACGGTAGTACGTGTTGTTGCATTAGGGGGAATATGATTGAAATGAAAAAAATTAGCAATACTTTTATCGATTGATTTCTTTTTCTCTTTTGAATATGCATCATCAATCCTAGTCTGCTTGTTAACTTGGTCTCGGAATGTCAGTGGATCAATATCATTAATATCAACTGCACGTCTTCGTCCTACGGAAGGAAAAAAAATGATTAACACCACCTTGTATTGAAGGAATACGAACACTTGCATTCCTTCCTAATGTTGCTGCAGTAGTTGAGCCACTTCTACTGGCACCAGCCAAGACACTTTTATGTCGCATATTTTGCTCATAGTCATATTAAGTTGGAGAGGTACTGAGAGCTGCTAAAAGGTCTTCATTATTTGGAACTTTATCACAACCTTCAAATTCATCATAGATTGGTTCTGTAGAGCTTCGGGTATCAACAAGTTCACGTTATCGTTGTTGTTTATACTTTAATGCTTTTTTGCTATCAAGTTCCTCTTTCATTGCACGACGAACTTCTTGAGATACTTTTGGATTATTAAAAACATCCGGATATCCACCAGCAAGATGTTATTTTAGGCATGTGACTCCACTACAACGTCTAATCATATCACAATGCAAACATTGCCAATGAAATCGTTTTCTAATCGACGTTCGTGTCTCCAAGCTGGATCATGAAATTGTTGTTTTGGTACTATTACGTATGCATTATAAAAAATTAAGAATAATACAGTAATACACATTTCAAATAATGATCATCATTTTATAATGTCAAAAAAGTATTTACCATTAGAATTTTATATATAATAATTGTATAAATTAAATATTTATTCATTTAATTAATTTTTAATTTAAATAATATATATTTTAAATGGTAAAAAAAATTAGAATAATTTAAAAAATATAAATATAATTTATTCAAAAATTAGTTTTTTTTTAAATTTTAAATGGAATTTAAAATAAT
Organism: Zingiber officinale; assembly: GCF_018446385.1. Classification (NCBI taxonomy): domain Eukaryota; kingdom Viridiplantae; phylum Streptophyta; class Magnoliopsida; order Zingiberales; family Zingiberaceae; genus Zingiber; species Zingiber officinale. Next base: position 42,928,975 of record NC_055995.1, read on the forward strand.
ATACAATAATAAAATATGAAAACATTAATCCAAATTATTATAATTATTTAATATTTTTTAATATAAATAAACTAATTACTATATTGGGGAAGAAAAAAATTGTAGTTTTTAGGGCTTCCGCACGGCGCGAGCGCTAGACGGCATTGGGAGGCTTTCGTCGGGGCCGGAACGCGTCGGGAAAGATAAAGCTTCCGGCAGGCCCAGAAGGCGTTGGGAGGCTTTCAACGCCGAGGAAGGTGCCTCGCGACGCTTCCAGCGACACGGGAGGCACCCCGCCCCGTGACGCAGGAGCTTCCAGTGGTGCCGAAGGCAATGCGGGAGGCCTCCGACGGCGTCGGAAGCCTCCTGTGACGCCTTTGGCACCGCTTACGACCTGTTCATGTGCCCGTGTACGAGGCATTGTCGGAGGCCCGTGTCTGGCATTGTTTGTGAATAAGGAAAATAATACTTGTCCAGAGCTACACACCGCCGCCTCGCTGCTATTCGCCGTTGTTCGCCTCGCGTCGCCGTCACTTGCCGCTGCTCGCCATGCCCTCGCTCGCCGTCGCTCGCCTCGCCGTCGCTCGCCTCGCCGTCACTCGCCGTTGATCGGTGCCTGCCTCCCCTAAACTCCTTTATACAAACGATCATGACGATAGTAGGAATCAAATGGCGCGATCGATTGATTGCGATGGAAGGAATCGATTCAATTTCTTCTGTCGACAGAAGGAATTGAATCGATTCCTTTTGTCGACAGAAGGAATTGAATCCGATTCTTTCTGTCGCGCGTGCCATCATTGACGTGCATGCATGATGGAGAAATCGTCGCGCAATTTATGCTAATTTCGGTCTGCCAATGGAATGGTAAATACCGTGTGTGCCGGCAATATTTTGCTTCTTACTCGTCCATGAGATTAAATTTCCTCCAACAAAGATACAATAACCTAAAGTAGATCTTCTATCCATTTTAGAACCTGTCCAATCTGCATTTGAAAAACATTCAATACGACTATGCCCATGATTTTTATATACGACACCCCGTCCGGGTGCTCCCTTCGAATAACACAAAATCTGCTTTAACGTTGCATGATGAACGATTGGAGATGACATAAACTGACTAACAACACTGACCGAATATGCAATATCTGGACGAGTTACGGTAAGGTAATTTAACTTCCCAACCAACCTCTGATATCTCTCAGGGTGTTCAAATAGTTTCCCTTCTCCTGTGAGACATATGTTTTGAGACATTGGAGTACTACAAGGCTTTGCCCCCAATTTTCCTATTTCAGTAAATAAGTCGCGGACATATTTTCTCTGAGATAGAAATACATTTTGTAAAGAGGAGGCCTCAGAACTAGAGAGAACTTATGACTTAGCAGTCTCAAAGTCAGGAGATAGGCCAGCAAGGAAGCTCATAATAGCCATGTGCTCTTGTTGATGTTATTGAACATTCACATCAGGGCTAAAGGGCAAAAGCAAATTACGCTCCTTATATGTCTTCTTGAACACAATAAAATAACTGATGAGAGGTTGATCTTGTTTTGTTTTTTCACACGATAAAATGCTTTACACACCTCATACATGCGAGAGATTCCTTTCCCATAATACAGAAATTCCAAGTAATTCATATTCTTTAACAAATTCACAATGATTAATCAAACCTATTACCTCACCATCAATACAATTCCGAATTTTAAGGAACAAGCTAGTATCTTTTCTAAGCTATGTTTGCTTTGAATTATCTTGAGGAGGGTCATCAGTCAAATGACCATTTTTGTCAATACTTCGTAGATAAAGACCAACTGTCTTACTCCAATCCAAATAGTTCAAACCATTTAGCTTATAGTCCGTGATTTTAGACATCACTAGTACCATATCTGTCACAAAAGAAGTCTTATTTTCAATCATGAGGCTTTATCCCAAAGAAAGTCAAATAAAAGATGAAGGAAGGAAGACTTCTCTGATTTCTGCCGATATGATTTCTGCTGAAGGAAGACGCAGCTGCTGCTGCTTGGAGAGGGAACATCAACATAAAACTTCGCTGTTTTCTTTCTGCTGCGTTAGGGCCGGAGGCGGCGGTGTGAGGCAGCAACAAAGGAAGACTTCCGAGAGCAAGCGAGACGAAAGACTTTAGAGAGCAAGCGAGTGGAAGAAGCAGCTAATAGAGGTTGCTGTTCGGCGAAACAGTTGCTGTCTGGTGAAACATGTTGCTGCCCGGTGAAATATGTTGCTGTCCGACAACTTTTCCTATTGCCCATCTGCTGGAAGATCAGTAGGAGAGGGCTGTGATGGCTGGAAACAGGTTGCTGTCCGGCGAAATAGGTTGCTGTCCGACAACTTTTCCTGCTGCCCAGATAAGAGGGCTGTGATGGCCGGAAATAGGTGGCTGACCGGAGGGATGTCCTTCGGGGTCCTGGCCAACAAGGAGGCGCTGTCTCGGGCTTGATGGCAGAAGCGGCGATGCCCTTTTTGTTGATGTTGGCGGTAGAGGAAGAAGGATGCGTGATGCGTTGGCGCGAGAGTCTTTGTCGTATGCGGATTTGGGAAAAAAGTAGCAATTTCTCCGACAAACCCTAATTTCAATTCTAATGCTTTGATACCATGCAAAGTTGAGATAAAAAGTATATCCCTTTATTGAAAAGTGAGACATGTTTATATACAAACACGGGATTTAATTTTAAGAAATTATAATTAGGTTAATTTATAAATTAGCCTAATTAACATTTATTTATTAACTAATTTGTACCAATAATATGGTAACTAATATATACAGTTATGGTAACTAATATATATAAATATGGTAACTAATAAGTATATATATACACAAGTTGAATTATCTCATTGTGACTTATCTAGATATTGCATATTCGGTTAGTGTTGTCAGTCGATTTTTGTCTTCTTTAACCGTTCATGATTGGATAGCATTAGAGCAAATTTTGTGTTACTTAAAGGGAGCACCAGATAGGGTATCGTATATGCAAATCATGAGCATACTCATATTGAATGTTTTTCAGATATAGATTGGATAGGTTTTAGTCTAATGGAAGAGTAAGAAGCAAAACATTATTTCACCATCTAGTGTAGAATCAGAATATAGGGCTATGACACAGTTTGTATGTGAGATAATATGGATATATCAACTTTTGATTGAAGTAGGACTTAAAATTTCAGTACTAGCAAAACTATGGTGTGATAACCAAGTTGCTCTCTTTTTTTTCGTGAGAAAATTCAACAAAACTTGATTTCTATAAGATATGTGAAGATCGGAGAACAACTAGGGGATATCTTCACAAATACTTTAAATAGGGTTTGGGTTGATTATTTTCGTAACAAGTTGGATATGATTAATATCTATGCTCTAATTTGAGGGGGAACATTATCTGTATGTATTAGTTACCATATTATCTGTATATAATAGTTAATATATCTGTCAATTAGTTGATTGTTAATTAACCTAATTATAATTTTCTAAGATAGATTTCTAGTTTGTATATAAATATGCTTCACTCTTCAATAAAGAGTATTAATTCTTTTTATCTCAAATAACACTCATCAATAAACACCAATTTGGTTTTCATTTTTATGCATCTAATGTTGGCCAAATCTCTACATGTTTTTTCCTACCTTTAACAATTCAATATATTTTATTCTGTTTTCTTATTTGCTAGATTGTTATATCATATATTTTAAACTTTGTATAGTTATTACTATGGTTGACTAAATATAGCTACTTCATACCTATTTGAGTTTAAATTTATTTAATTTTTCTAATCTCTAAAACATGTCTTCTTTAAACTAATAAAATTTTGGACTTTCTTGCACTACCGCAAACTCTCTATATGTTACACTTAGACCTTTGAATCTCAAAGAATTGATGAGGTTATATGTCTATATTTTTTATCATCGAAATACGCATAATATGAATATTATCACATTTTTGTTCTTTTCATCAATATATTTTTGAAAAGTTTTGCACTGTTGCCATTAAAATTACACCAACTAAAGTTTGAAAAACCCTTTTGTGCTAGTCAAACACAACCAAAACTTCTAGTTCCATCCATTGACTGATATGTAAAACCTACTTAAGGTTGCGATACAAAGAGATGGTTTCTGTCATTCCATCTTTTACAATCTATAGCAACTTTTGTAGACCGAGAATGATTTTTGTAAGCAATGGTGACTTTCACGAGTTACCACGAGCATAAGGGCTATAGTTTCCGTGACAAGGCAAGTTGTTTTTTTTTCTTCTTCTCCCATTTCTTCTGTTAGATCTTCCTTGTTTCTGTTTCCATCCCCTCAATTCCTTCCTCCTTGATGCCTTCAACACTGTGTTTACACACCCAACATTAGACTAGCACTATATAGTTTTAGCCAAAGATTGAAATTCTAGCTCCGAATGCTTAGAATAAGAATAACTTTTGAAGCCATAAAATAACTTTTTCTTGCATTTTATGAAATTGATATCTAACACTATTCAATTGATTAGTTAAGCTTTTTCTAGTCATTATATCGTAGTTTTTAAAGATGATTCAAGTGGCCTTTCTAATAATAAGAAAATTCTATAAAAGTGAAAAAAAATTCATGTTTCTTTGTATTAACCATCATAAGAACATAGGACATAGAAACTCAATATAATAACTTAGTATAATAATTGTAGCTATACTCTTAACTCTGTTACACTATATTTTTTTAATAACAAAGAAACTATTTTATTAAATTCTTATGAAAGTTACAAAGTCCTAAACACTTATCAAGAACCTGACCTCATTGAGTCAATCTCTTAATTACTTGTTTATAAATGTATAAATATTAAATTATTTGTATTAATAGTAGTCTCTATATATAATACAATAACATATAAATAATGGTATTTTAGTGAATCACGCACATAATTTTCATAAATATCAAATTAATCAAATCATTGACTTCTTTCCAAAAATACTCCAATGTCTCACCACGATAATGTCAAGTGCTTATCTGATCTGCCTGAATCACTAAAGCACATTTGCAATCTCGAATTATAGGCTGCGTTTAATAGCGTTTTATAACTATTGTTTGACATATGACTCAAATTTTTCAGAAACTCACGACATAGTAAATAGGATAAAGCAAACTTGAAGAGCATGATTACACTCATACATTGGTTCTGGTGTGGATTAAATTTGATAATCCTAATTCCATCATTGAGTTTTGGCTAAAACTCACTAATGATTGTACAGAGTCTAAATTCAAAAAATTTGAACATGATCAGAATTATGAGAGTTATAGTCATAGGAATACATAAATTTTATTGTTGAGTGAATATGATAAACCTAAGTACACCAATGAGTTATGATAAAATTATACAAGACTGAATTTGTTTCAAAAACTCATAACAGTCTATATAGGTTGTAGAACTAAGGTTGGAGGGTATGATTTCACTCATGAGATTCTAGGAATATGTTGATATTTGTTTGAATTTAATCTGATCAACAAAAGTTTATCAAAATTAGAAGAATCCCAAAAATAGGTACTCTTGTTAAGTAAATATGAAAAATCTATAAGCCTATTTGTGACTTTATTATCAAATTAGACATGTTGAAATTTTTTGAGAAACTCATAACAAAGTAAATAAAGTGTTAAACAAAGGTTGGATAGTTATACTCATGTGAGTCCTAGGAATATAGTCCTGGTTTGGATTGAATTTGATAAGTCTAATTCCATTAGTAAGATTTATCCAAACTCATGATGATCATACAGTGTCCATAATCTAATATTTTCAACAAGCGAGTTCCCAGGAATATATTGATGTTGTTGTTGAGGGAATATGATAGGCATAAGTTCAACAGAGGGTGTGTCAAGTTTACTCAAGGAAACTTACAATATCCTTTGTAAGCTGTAAAATCAAGGTTGGAAAGTATATTGTTATACTCAGAAGATTCATAGGAATGCATATTGTTAAACTATTGTTGTATATTTATATTTAAAAAAAAATACCGAAACTGTATTGACACAACACAATATGCGTTGTCATAAATTGAAGCTTCTACGCGACTCGAAATTTTAAACCTGGCCTAGATCATCCTTTGCTTATCGAAGTACCTCAATGGTGAAGGGCTTCCATGTCACTTATGGGTGACATCTAGCCTTACGAGAAATATGTCAAAGGTTCATGTTGATAGGTTTAAACATTTTTAAAGTTGAGCATTAAGGCGTAATGCATCACTCATCCTTTTTCATTTAGAGTTTGGGTTGTTATGGCTTTAAGCCTCAGAAACTATGGTTTATATCCGTCACAATTTGTTTGTGGCCCTAAGTTCCTTAGTGAGAGTTGTCTTGTGCCCTAGGTATTCTCTACCTACCCACCTGTGTCGTTTTGGGTACAATTACCTTAGTGAGAGTTGTCTTTCACTTCATTTTTATTACACTACACTTTTTGTGTTGAAACATTCCATGTTGATTTTTTTTATGAGAATAAGAAACTAAATCACTAAATTGTTGCAACTAGACATCCCTTGAAAATTTCTTTGATAAACATTTTTGGTTTAAATTGCTATATCAATCTTCTTGATATTTTCCTTTACTTCAAAAAGATCATGCAATTATGGTAACTTTAAACTTAATGTGCTTTCTAGGCTGCCTTGTGCTCTATCAGGATCATAAGAAAAGTACCAGACTTGGCAGAAAACTTTTTGAGCTTGGCAGCTACTTTGTTGAAGGAAAAGCATCATGGAGTCCTAATATCTGGAGTGCAGCTCTGTACAGATCTTTGTAAAGTCAGTGAAGACGCAAGCAATTATTTGAGGAAGGTATAGAATGAATGCATTTGTATATGATCTTTCTTGAAAGCGCTTATATTGCAATTTACAATACAATTCTAGCTAGTTGTTGAACCATTAGAATTATTAAATTTATTAGAGAATAGGAGGGTTCCAATTAGATATATTAGAGATTAAGAGGGTTATACTTGATAATGTCGTCAAGTTCTAGAATGAGTTAGTTATTTAATATAGTGGTTAGGTTTTTTGCAACACTGATTAGAGAACATGCTCATAGCATTGTAATTGACGGACAAATATCAGCTGAGGCTTATTGACAAGGGCATTATTTCAACCAATGGGACTCAACAAGCTACCCTGTTGACATGGCACAAATTCTCTACTACTAGTTTAACTGCATGGATTGACACTTGATGGTTTTTGATGGTACTTTATACTTATGATACTCAGATTCAGGGAAGAGTATTTAATATTGCTGCAGATCCTCATTTTTTTACAAGTGATCAGTAGGTGAGTTGGACTCAACTCTGAGTGTGGGTATTGGATGTTTGACTCAGCTTTGGACGACACTGATCTCCTGGTGACAAATCCTACTCCCCTTTTCACAAAGATTTGCAGTTAGCCATAAAAATCTGCAGTAGAGGTTGAGGTTCAAAATCTCGAAATATGCTAATCTCGAATCATGCTAAAGTTTTGGTATTTGACTGCAATGATATTATTTTGGTACTGTGTTGGTGTTTCGACTTATGGTGTGGGTGGTGAATGGTAAATTAGTGGGTGAAGAAAATGAAGAAGAAAAAAAGAGAGCAGGCTCTATGCCATCTAGAACGATGTAGTTTTGATACTATATTGTATGAACAGAAGGTAAACAAAAAATAATATTATTTCAATTTATCTTGTAGCATATTGTTGCATGCCAATAGGTATTGAATATCATGATGTTCATCAACATGATGACATAGTGACACATAATAGATCACTGCCGAGTGGTATCAAGATTATGGAATTTATTATAATGATATGTTTCAATTGTGCTGTCTAATACGGTATGAAATTTCAAACTATGGTAGAGGTGACGCACCCAGATCTGCACTCCAGGTTCTACAAATCCCCCCGTGTCGGATTTCTCCTATTCTGTTCTTGTATCCAAGCAGCACAGGGCTCTTTGTTGTGCAGATTAGCCAAAACTTCTTGTTTTCAAATGCTATGACGTATTTGTCTGCATTGGTGAGCCTCATGTTCCATCTATAATTTAGGACTTTGGTGATTTCCATGTTTCCAACTTTTCTTCTCCAATCTATTGTCACAACATTACTCTTCCTTTCATGTACAATAGTTTTCTCATCATTTCCCACACTATGATTTAGTTGAAGTAATTTTCATGCCAATCTTCTTAGTGGCAATCTTGATGTTTACTTAAGTGGTAAGTTACTAAAAAACTACCATCGTAGTCCCTTCACATCTCTTTCCATGATGGTACATATGTTTGTATGACACATACTACTAGGTAAAAAATTTGCACTCTACATTCGAGAACTCCTAATTATATCTATAGTGTTAGGACTTTCGTCCCCCTCAACGTTTAGGCAACTATGGATTTTGATGAGTTGCATTAGAGTTCAAGTTAATTTTGTAGTTTGATCTAACTTCATGTGTTATGTTGCACATGATCTACTATGTATGTAGGTTGACTAGGCGTGGCCAAGGTGAGTGATGATTCGAGGTCCGTGAGATGCATTTGAGAGACTGCAACATAGAACATCGGAGCATGGAAGCGGAGGAGGTGAACTACGCAAGCAAAGATAGAGAATAACATGAGGAGTCAATTCGAGTTCCTGAGAGATATAATTTGATGGTAGCAGACCTCAAGACTCAGAGAAAACTTGCAAATAGATATGAGCGGAGTAGTGACTTGTATAAAAAAAAATGAGGGTACATGATAGCTTAGGCAGACTCGATCTTAGATATGGTCAATTGATTTGTGTTGGGATCCAATTGATTCGTGATTGAGAAAACCATGCCTTAAGTATTTTAGGGCTTTTGTGGTTTTGATTAGTTGATGGATGGTTGTTGATCAATCGATTGATGGCTAGGAGAGTAAATACCCTAAGTGTTTTTGGGGTTTATGGTTTGCCCACTTGATTGATAATTGACAGTGTTGATAAACGATAGTAGGCGATGACCTAGGTGGTTGAATTTTTTTTACTATTTTTTATACATAATATTATAAAGAATTATTATTCTTTATAATATTTCTTTTAATAAAATATATTAATTAAAAATTAAAATTTTAATCTAAATTTTTAAACTTAAAAAATATAATTTTTTAAAAATATATACATAAATTATGAACAAAAAATTATTTAATTAAATCCTAACTTACAACTTACCCGCGTATCCTGTTTCTGCGGGCGACGAGTCTAATGCATTGTTGGGACCCACACGCATCACTGGGACCACGTGAAGCGTCCAAATGCATTACCGATCTCGAGCGACGTGTCTGGGCTTGTCACCAGGCTTGCGTGATGTGTTCCAGCCTGTCGTTGGGTTTGGGCGACGCATCCAGGCTCGTCACTAGGCTCAGACGACGCTTACGAGCTCGCACGACGTCTCCAGACTAGTCACTAGGCCAGGCGACACCTCGCAGTGGCGAAATAGCTGTATCAGCAGCGGTGGTTCCAGGCACGGCGGTGACGGAAGGAGATGAGTTACCGCCTAAAGCCTGCCTTTGGCAAAGGCAGTGCAGTTGATGCCCGCCTCCTGGCTAGGTGGTGCTTAGGGGCTGTTTCGATCACCATTTAGAACACTGATAATTGGGGATTAGTCGACTGGTGGTCTAATTCCTCAAGTTGAGTATGGTTGGGATATTTTGATGTAGATCAGTTGACTGATAGACATGTTCCAATTGATTGATAATTCAGATATCTGCCAAACAAATAGTCGACTGAAGTGATGTTTATTTTGAGTGAATAGAATGTTTTCTGTCGGTCAAAGATGGAAGATCAATCGATGATCGTCACATCAGCAAATGACTAGATGCAAAGAGAAGGTTTTATAAAAAGGCTCAAGGCGTTGCAAGAAAGATTAACAATTAAGTGAAAAATAGTGCCATTACTTTGCCATACTAAGAGCTTTATCGTATTACTTTTTTATTATATGTAAATTATTGATTTGTAAGAAGTATCTCCACCTTCGATATTGCCAAAGAGGAAATATAGACTCTTGGGAGTAATCCATCTCATCAATTATAAGTCGTGGAGTAGCAGCCTAAGGGGCCGTCGAACCACATAAAATCATTTATGTATTTGGTTTATCTTTCTGTTGTGTTCAATTTTATTTCTATTGCATATATTTTTGTAGAACACTAAAATCGTAGGTTAAAGTGGTATTCATCCTCCTCTACCACACTGATGCACGATCCAACATATGCCTTTTTGTATGCCCTTACATAACCTATGACTCTCATTAGTGAAGGGGATTGGTTCTAATGCTTATTTATTATTATATTTTATCTTCTATATGCGTTTCAATTTATAATTCAAGAAGAAACTAAATCATTAAATTACCTGATGACCTTTGCTAAGTAACTCGAGGTTTAAAATTTAGAGTCGTGCCAAAGTTTTGATTTATGATTGGAACGATTCAATTTGAGTATTTATCGTGCCATGTTAATATGATTTTGATATTTTTTGAAATATAAATATATTAATTAAAAAATATTTTTATTAATATTTGATTATTATAGACATGGAAGGATTAAGTAGTTTTAAACTGTATTTTATTTATATTTATTTTAGTAAATTTAAACTTAGACTAAATTTATATATATGATAATTTAATTAATTGTAGTATATTAAGATTAAAAATTATATTATATTATATTTATTTTATTTTTCCTAAGAATCTATTTCCTCAATTTTTTTTACCTAATTAACCACCTTTTAAGAGTTTTTTTTTTTCTTATTTATCTAGCAGATAATGGAGGAAAAACATTAATTATCCTTAGAGAGGTTTGTTCTTTTTTTTACTCTCATGGACAGATGAAGAAAGGAAAAATTATTGATGTAGAGGAAGGTTTTTACTTTTTGTTTACCCTTATGGACTGATGAAGGAAGAAAAAAATAATGATGTAGAAGAAAAAGTTAACGAGGTAGGAGGATTGATGAAGGGAAAAAAATTAATGATGTAGATAGAAAAAAACAATGTATGAGGGGAAAATTAAGAGATGAAAAGGAATAGGATAACAAAAAATTACTATTTTTTTTAAATTTTAAAATAAAAAAGTAAAAATTATTTTTTTTAAAAAAAATCAACAAACCTCGTGGTGCTCCATGAGGTTGTAGAGCTGTTGCTAGGTCTGTAGCTTCCTCTGACTTCGCGAGGTCATTGCAAGATTGTGGAGGATCTTGGCTTCTTCCACAATCTCATGGAAGGCGACGACTGCCTCTTTGACTTCTTGAGGCTTTTGGTTGTGAGGTCGCGAGGGTTGCGACTGCTTTTGCATTCTTGTGGAGGCTATCGTAAGGTCGTAGAGTGTCATGACTATCTCTGTGCTATTGTGATGACATCACGAATCCGTGCCATGTCCATCGGCGTGAGAAATGGTAAATTCCACCCATGCCGACCGGCACGGCTCGAAATTGTATATCATGAAGTGACTTTTTTTTCTTTTCATTTAGAATTTACGGATTAGAAGGGTAATTGATACAACAAAAGTCTTGAAGCTTCTTTCGGTTGAGATTATGGCTATACATTTTTCTTCTCTAGTGGATAAGTCTTCTTCTTCGTAACTAAATAGTCATTAGGAGGATTCTAGCCTACAAAATTAAATGAAAATCATATTGACTCTATAAAGTCTTTCAGTGTGAATCTTATTCACTAGGTAAGCACCTACAATCCTTATTCCCTAATTGAGTCATAAATATATGCTCTTTGGTTCACTGATAGGGTATTGCCTATCTTTGTTGATATGGATTTTGTAGGACATCAAATAAGATGTTAGGTCTTTTTGATGGTGAGAAGGGTCATTTTTTTTTGTACGTTTTTTAGATTAGTTAGTGTTTCTTCCTATAATGGTATATATATCTGACATCAAAATCCATAAGAGTATGCACTTATAACGCCCGCCCTTCCAGGTAACACTAAGGCCACCCTAGAGGGACGGACGTCACTAAAACATAGACATCAATTATACTAATGCATATGGATTCATGGCAGCGGAAGACATATATAATTAATTTTTTTTTTTTTTTCATATCATAACATATACCATATGCATCTAGTTCTCTTAACATGGCATGTGAAGTCAAACGTACCAACATAACATGAGTAGGATATCATACTAGCTGAACATTATCATAAGCATAGGTCCAACATTGTTCACATGCATAACTTAGATAATTCAAAAACTTAAATAGATCTATCCACCAGCACTTCCACACACATCCTCATTGCCTTTCCTGCTCTGCTCCCCTTAAACAATCCATTCCTTGCCTTTATCTGCAGTACAAGGAAAACGTGTAGCTATAAGCCAAAGGCTTAGTGAGATCCTTGCCTACCCATAAATCCGAAAAACACATAATATAACATAACATGTAGAAACCATAGCATAGCATAACATAGCATGGAGAATCATAACATAGAACATATCTTATCATGTAAAAACCATAACATCTCATAACATAACATGAGGGTAAACAGAACATAATATATCATATCACATAAGGAGCATAACATATCAGAGTATAGCATGTGAGTGTATATCATGATTCATATCACATTCTGTAAGCACATATCATGAAGCCTATCATATCATGTAAACATGTATCATAACTCATACCTGTTCATAAAGGTGCATAAACATAATTTCATAATATGTGCATGTAGATGCAATATGTATATTTTTAAAACATGTATCATGAAATGCACATATGCATCATGCTTCTTTCAAAACATATAGTATACATACTTGAATATCATATCATCATCATGAGAAGGGCCCTGGCTTGTACCACATGTAAACATAAATGCGCGCAATCCCTAGGACAGGGTAGCTAGCCCCGAACCTACTAGGGATCTAGGTCCGTTCATAGTCCGTCGACCTAGGGGCGTACTGAGGAGCCCATCCCTTAACGAGGTCCGTTCATAGTCCGTCGACCCCGGGGCGCTTATGGAGCCCACCCTTGGTACAAGCCATACAAAGTAAAATATCATGCATATCATATCTCATCATATCATACATGTCATAATTCTTGTCATATCATGAAGAGAGCTCTTGATCCCCAACTTAAGGGAAGCATCTCTTTACCATAGCATGAAGAGTGCTCTTGATCCCAACTTAAGGGAAGCAACTCTTTTTCATAACATGAAGAGTGCTCTTGGTCCCAACTTAAAGGAAGCAACTCTTTTTCATAACATGAAGAATGCTCTTGGTCCCAACTTAAGGGAAGCAACTCTTTAGGCTTTTCTTCTTACATAAGCCATTCACACATGCATTATATAACATGTTCTTATCATAACATAAAGTATAACATGTTATTTTCTTATCATCAAACTTGGCATATCATCTCATGAACTTAGCATAACATATCATGAACATGGCATATCATATCATGAGTCTAGCATATCATATCATGACCATAGCCTATCATGTCATAAGTCTATCATATCATATCATAAACATGGCACATCTTATCATAAGACATAGAAATGCAACATATCGTAAAGCATATTTTCATCACATCATAAAACATGAAACCTTAATCTACTTATATATCAAAGGCTACATATCATGAAAATACATAAGCATGTTTGGTTAGGTTTAAACTCTTTCCTAACCCAATTAATCCATCTTGACCGAATCATATCAGTAGGTTTCAACCTCATTTTATTCCATATGAAGCATAGAACTTATCCACATAACATGTAAACTTGATCTAAGCACATACAAGGCATTATACTTCATGAATAAGCATGTTTGAGTTCAAAACTCTAACCTTAACCCATTTATCTCAATTTGGCCGAAACATATCAGTAGGGTTCTTATATCATTTGGTTCCATATGAAGCATAGAACTTATCCACATAACATGTAAACTTGATCTAAGCACATACAAGACATTATACTTCATGAATAAGCATGTTTGAGTTCAAAACTCTAACCCTAACCCATTTATTTCAATTTGGCCGAAACATATCAGTAGGGTTCTTATATCATTTGGTTCCATATGAAGCATAGAACTTATCCACATAACATGTAAACTTGATCTAAGCACATACAAGGCATTATACTTCATGAATAAGCATGTTTGAGTTCAAAACTCTAACCCTAACCCATTTATTTCAATTTGGTCGAAACATATCAGTAGGGTTTCATATCATTTTATTCCATAAGAAGCATAAGACTTAAACATGTAACATGCACATTTAGTCTAAGTACCTATAGAGCATTGTACAAGTACCTACAAGGCACTATACTTCATGAATAAGCCTATTTGAGTTCAAAACTCTAACCCTAACCCATTTATTTTCATTTGGCCGAAACATATCAGTAGGGTTTCATGTCTTTTTATTCCATAAGAAGCATAAGACTTAAACATGTAACATGCACATTTAATCTAAGTACCTATAGAGCATTGTACAAGTACCTACAAGGCACTATACTTCATGAATAAGCCTATTTGAGTTCAAAACTTTAACCCTAACCCATTTATTTTCATTTGACCGAAACATATCATTAGGGTTTCATATCATTTTATTCCATAAGGAGCATAAAACTTAAACATATAACAAGCCCATTTAATCTAAGTGCATACAAGGTATTGTACTTCATGATCTAAGCATATTTGAGTTCAAAACTTTAACCCTAACCCATTTATTTCAATTTGGCCAAACATATCAGTAGGGTTTCATACCATTTTATTCCATAAGAAGCATAAAAACCTTAGTTATAAACATGTAAAAATTCATACATCACAAAGAGGTACAACTAGTATGGTTTCTATCTAAAATTCTTGACCTAAGGCCTTATAATCAATTTTGGCCGAACCATATAGATAGGTATCTCTTTTTTTTTTTCACAACATGAAGAATGAAGACTTAACTAACAACATGTGAAATTCATATATCATAGAGTAGAAAAATTAAGCATGTGACCAAAGAAAACTTGTTCTAGGTCCTCTCTTCCATCCTGGCCGAAACATGCAATAAGGCTCTAAATTTCTCTTTTTCTTTTTCTATAACATGAAGCATCTCTTATCACTTGTTAACCCTAAGTGACTACCTATTCTTTATCTTGACCACATTCTTGCAAGAAAATTTTTAGAGTTTCGAAAAACATTTTAAACCGAAGCTACTTGTACTGCAGTGAGGGGATACTCACTTTCTTGCGCTTGTTTTCCTTAGAGATTTAACCTTTGTTGTGGATCCTTCCTAGAGAGGGGAAGCTTCCTTGCTCCTTGGTCTCGGCAAGAAGAGGAAATGGTGAAGAAGAGGTCACGGCGGAGGAGGAGGGAGTAGGAAGGTGAATGAGGAAAAATGCCAACTCATTTTAATTTCCTCCTTTTATTCATCATGAGAGGAGGAAGGAAAAATATATTTTTCTTCCTCCTTTCCTTTACTCTCTTCATAATTAAGAGAAAAGTCTAGATACATCCCTTCTTGGTGAGTAAGAAAAGAATATTCTAGAGCATCTCTTCATTAGAGAGGAAGAAGACAACTCTCACTTCTCCTTCTAAGAGAAGAGCCTTTTCTTCTTACATTTAATTATGGTTTCCCTCTCTTTTCTAACAATAATTTCTCTTGGTCTAGTGGTTATCTTATTCAGGCATCTAATGAGAGATCTAGAGTTCAAGTCCTAGACCTTATATATTTTTATTTTTATTTTATTTGTTTAAGTGTTCGGCTAGGAGCAAAATTTAACTAAAACATATATATTTTTTCTTTATTCATGATAAAATATTCTAGAATTTTGCTAAGGACCCTATGGGTGTTACAGCACTAGTCGAGTCTTTAGCATGCTAGCCTCCTTTAACATATCCTTTACATATGTTATGAGATATATCTTCACTTGAGAAAATACTTGGTAATCTTTTAATTGGGTAATTTCAATGGAGTCATAGGCATTAATGCTTAACCTCCTTGATCATATTTTCTTTATTCTATAATGCCTTTAACATATAATATAAAAAGAATATGCCTTCTAGATTGTGATATGAGTAGAATAGGGAGTCATTTGTAGCACTTCTAGGCATGCACTATTAAAGAAGAGCTAAGTTGAACTTAACCAAATTTTAGGAAATTGATTCAATTTAGGTATTGCAACATCTTCAACCTATTGGTGAAAGGAATCTATCACTGAGTAAGAAATCAAGATTGTTCCATATCAACCTTATTAGAAACCAAGGTTTAAAATCTGGACTCGTGCCAAAGTTTCGGTCCTAAACCGGAATGATATGGTTTAGATATCGTATCACTCTGTGCTGATATCATAGAACAAAATTTCGTTTCGTGCCGGGCGGAACGGGCGAAACTTACCGTTTCGCCCGCGCACCGAAACCGGCACCGGACGAGCGACGGTTTCGTCGCATCGTGCGTGGTGCGTCACGCGCCAGGAGGAGTCGGGAACAGCATCGCCAGAAGCTTCCGGCGTCGCCGGAAGCTTCGCGGAGCCTGAAGCGTGTGGCAGGCGCAGGAGGCGTCGCGACGCGACTTCTCTGGCGATGCCGAAAACTTCACTGACGGTTCTGGCGCCGCCGGAATCTTCGCCGGACTCCTCCGGCGCCCCCGGAGGTGTCGCCGGACACCTCCGGCGCCGTCGGAGGTGTCGCGGGCGAGTCGCGGGTGCGGGCGCTGGGTCGCGGGAGCAGGCGCGGGTCGCGGGCACAGCACTGTGCAAAATTATAATTTAAATAAATTAAACAATTCCTATTTAATTGAGATATTTCAAAGAGGCTTTCATGAACCCTAATTAAATTATCCCAACAAAATATAAAAATTCAAAAAATTCGAAAAAAAAATTATATATAAAATATAAAATATAAAAAAATATTTTTAAATTTTTTTAAAAAATAATCAATTTTATTAAATAATATTCTAAAATTATTTTTACTATTTTAAAATTTTTAAAAATTCTTTAAAATTCTAAAAAAAATAATTTTTATAAAAATTCTATTAAATCAAATTTATATTCTTATATATATATTTTAATTATTTTATATTTTTTACTGATTTAATGTTTAAGTAAAATTATCGAAACCGTATCGGCACGGCACGATACGATACCGAAACCGTATCGTTCCGGTCTCAGACCGAAACCTCGGCACGGGTCGAAATTTTAAACCTTGGCTGATATAGTTTCGGTATTTTTTAAATATAAAATATATTAACTAAAAAAATATAATCTAAATATTTAAAAATAAAAAATAAAAAAATAAAATTAATGGGATAATTTTATTAGGGTTTAATTAAACCTATTTAAATTATCCAATTATATCTAGGAGTTGATTGAAATTATTAATATAAATTATTTAATTAAACCCTAAGTTAAACCTAAGTTACTGCCTTCACCCGTGACCTGTTTGGCGCCACCATCAATTACAGGGCTCGCGTGAGGCTCCGAGGCGGCTGCGGGGCTTGCACGAAGCCTCCGCAGCGGCCACGGGGCCTTGCGGCGTGTAGACACCTCACCGGAGGTGTTGGTCCGGTTGGCGGGCGGAACGAAATATTTCGCTCTTATCGAATGGTACAACATGAGATTTTAAACATGGTTAGAAACATCCTTATGAAGGACATATTCTTGATTTCAAGGTGATGAAGATTCTATTGGAAGACAACAACGAAAAAGAGAAAAAGGCTAACTGATGGGAGAAAAATATTAATATAATTACCACTATAACTTTGAGTGTAATCCTTTGCTAGTAAACAAGTTTTGTGGTCGACAACAATGTCATCTAGTGAACATTTAAATGAGACAGCCTAGATATGACCCACAGTGAAAGTGAAACATTTCTAACGCCTCTAATCTACGAGTTAGACCATTAACTATTGTCATATTCACAGGATGTGAGTGGTTAAGAGTAGGGAAAGAGGATATGTTAAGAGGCTCTTGAGTCTATGATCCATGAACACAACTTAGATGAGACAAACACATGGTAGAGATATCTTTATAGACAAATGAGGTGACTGACTGAATGAAGCACTCGTAATTAGACAAGTCTTGAGTACTCATCCGTTGGAACTGTGGAACTAGATCAAGTTGATGAGGGTGTATCTAAGTTACAATTGGATATGGATGATTAGTAGGTGACTTGGCATGCCTAAATACTCTACCAAAATGAACCCCCCTTGATATCGCCATTAGGGTTTAGGGTTTACTGAAGTTGTGGCCCAGAGATGTGGACCGGACTTTGTAAAGACCAGAAAGATGTCAGGCTGTGAAGTATCATAGGCAACAACCTAAATGTGGATTGACTGCAGAGAAAGTGTAGGCCAAGCCATCATCCTGATCAACTCAGAAATGATGGGCTGAATTTTGGGCTAGGACTGGAGTGATGAATGGTTATGTATTCTGCACCTCATGATGATGATGGAAGCGTGTGGGAAAACTGCTCCCTAAGAGATGCAATCAGTGACTCTTAGACCATGTGCAGTTGATGTTGGGTTGTAGTTGCTTCTTGCAGTGGCTAAGGAAAGGCATGCATATGCATGGATTATGCACACCTAGGCAATGCTGAGACTAGTGATAACATGCTTTCTGTCACTGTTGAGACATTGGTTGTCACAACCTGAAGTCTTCCAACCCTACATAAGAGATAGCCTCCTTGCTTGGACAACATCATCACTGCATCAAAATCACAAGTAATATCTCTAAGGGTTCACCAGGCTATAACAAACATGAAGCCTGGATAATTTATTTAATAATATAGAAAGATTGTTAACACAATGCTCAACTCAAAATAATGACTACTATACTCATGACACAACTGACTAAACTAGATTCATGTTGAAAATGAAAGGAATACACCAAAGTACTAAAATACCAAATGCATAAAGTAACAATTCATGCAATAAATATAAAAAAAACTGAATGGAATCTAGTAGAAAGTCTCCAATACTATTAGCGAGCATCTTTGAGCTAGACCATCCCATATACTCTCCAACCTCAAAAATCTTTTCAAGTTTGCAAATTTGGAGGTCAAAGAAAATGAGGGAGTGATCACACAACACAAAGTGGAGAAAAAAAAAGAAGTGCATGAAAATAAAATAAAAAAAGGAATAATATAATTGATAACTTCTGTTTTATGTTCATGAGAGTCATTTAATTATTACTCCCCTCTTGTTTTTCTTCTTAGTTAGTTTTATCAATTTTCCTTGCTTTCTCATTTTCAACATTACCCAAATTGTCGTCTTTATTTGAGAATCAACATAATTTATTAAGTGGGTGAACGAACTGCAATCCATCCATCAAAAATACGTTGCATATCTAAATGGGAACAACCCGCAATTTCACCTGATACGAGAACACATTATATATAAATGTAAGATAAGGGTGATATTGGGAGAAACCAATAGATACTAGAAGAAACCAACAGACACCATGTGAGCAAGAAACGAGAAAATTATAGTTTGGTGAGAATGTGTTGAATTTCTACTTCTACTTAGTTTCTTCTTTTAGCTCTTTAGTTCGAGTTGAGTATCAATGTGGCAAAAGGCGATTCGCTCGCTCCCAGTACTCCCGCTAATCCGTTCCTAAGCCAATATGGAGAAGGTAAATCACGGGTGACTACTAGCTATTAGTGCAATGGCCAAGGCATGGGGGAGGTTATGCTCCCCATGCCTCAACCACCGCACTGTCCTGAGGGGACTCGAGTTTGAGTATCAAGCGATAGCTAGAGTTTGACATGAGAGTTTGATTAAATGATAATTTATTTGATCAAGTTTAGAAAATAATTCATTGATTATTTTTAATTAATTTCACTAGAATATCATTAAAGATATAAGATGATTGCAATAGGTGTGCATTGATGAAATCAAACTAAATCTTTTAGAAAACTCTACAAGTTCAATGAATGTATAAAACATTTGCAAATTTGAATTTAATTTTATTAAACAAATCTTGTATACAAAATTTTCAAATTTAATTGAATTTGATTCGAGTTTCATATTTTTTTTAAAAAAAAATTTAAACATAAAACAAAATAAATTTAATTACAAAATTTAAAATCTAAGTTAAATCTAAAATATAATATTTTACTTTTGAAAATAAAAAAATCCTTAGATATCTCTATTTTATGTTGAATGTTGATTGTAATAACTATGCTTACATGAAAGAAACAAAAACAAATTAAAATCAAACCAGAGAATTTTAAATTATTTCATTTCATTGAAAAATTTTATTTTGGTTTTATTAAACAAATATAAGAAATAAAGTGATATTTATGAAATGCATATAAATAAATTTCAAACACAATTACATAAATCCATAAAAATATATGCTCATTTAAATAAAATTAGATCAACAAAAATGCTTCAAATTTTCTATAATGTTTCAGAATGCAAGACCATAGCATGCCTCATTTATGGAACACCAGGGATGAGATTATTTTCATATTGCTCATTGCAATGTTCTACTTACAAAAGTTGAATAGATTATAAATTGTTATAAAACAAAAAAAGTATATAACATACAAGTGAAATAAATTTAAAAATTAAAGCTTAATTTGTTGTAATTATTTTTAATTGTAAAGTCTAAGATGATCAAATTAATCAACAAATATAAAGAGAAGAACAACCGTATATTATCAATTTAATTAATTAAGAAAAAGGGCAACCCAGACTATGAAAGTCCCACCAATGCAGATTCCCGAGGAAGGGTTGGACCATATTAGTGGTCTATTGTATGCAATCTTATCCTATATTGCACGTGACTTTCTACAACTCGAACCCCATGAACACAAGGTTCATGACAATAACTTTACCGTTGTGTCAATGCTCCCTTCTAGCAATCTAATTAATTATCGAGTAAAAAATTAATTATAATAAAAAGTCAATTAAAAGTTTTAACTTAAGTAAAATAATAGTTCAATTAAATAAGTATTAAAATCATATTGACACACTATGGTATTGAAAATGTATCATTGTGATAAAAGATCGAAACTACTCCGTGGCTTGACGTTTTAAATCTTGGCATGGAGGGATGCTGCAATTGTAGCATATAGGTCTCTCTCCATTACTTGTGGTGAGAGAGACGAACAATGATGGGCATCAAATACATGGAGGAGTTATTCCTATTAGAACTTTAGATTGCCCTTTCATTCTCTCTCCGTATATAGATATTATTATAAATATAAAATATTACAAATGGATCCTTGTGTTACAATATTTACAAATGAGCCCAATTAGCTAATAGCAATATTCTTTTGCACCTTTCTCCTTACTGCATTCTTTGTTTAGTGTCCTAGTGATGGTCATAAAATTTTTTGGTATTTTGTTACCTTATAATCACTCATGCATGCCTTCGCTATTTTTAATGTAAGAATAGTCTGATGTATCTTAAATTTTCTCTCTTTTATGTTGAGATAAAAATATAATTTGTACTTCTATTCATGTATGGATAAGGGACAAAGTAAGAGGATTTCTTTAATACCTTTCAATATTTTCTATTTAGTCAAGATATTCTCAATCTATCATTTTTCTCCTGTGCACGTTAACAGAATAGTATTGCATAGAGGAATAATAGGCATTTAGTTGAGACTGCATAAATCTTAATGCTTAATATGAGGGTTGCTCTTTAGTTTTGGGATGATTCTCACATTGTGCTTTGTTATTGTTGGTTGCTACTCGGAAAACCTATAGGTTCCACTGTACAAAAATTTTGTACAAAGGTCTGAACCTTTTCTTAGCTACCATGTGTTCTTTTAAATTAAATTTTGGATCGCCTGCGGAACTTAACACGTTTGATCCAAAACTTAATCTATTTGTTCTTTTAGGTTTTGACTTGGATCTCCTGCGGAACTTAACACGTTTGATCCAAGTCTCCTTAAGTTATTAATTCCATTAAATATTAATTTCCATAATTGGTTCCCAGTACTGACGTGGCGAGGCACATGACCTTCTTGGATATGGGAGCAACTACCACCGACTAGACAAAACCTTTTATAGAAAGATAATATTTAATTTCCTAAAATAACTTTAGGTTAACCAAAGAGAACAATCAAATCACAAGGAAAAGAAAAACCAAAAGAACACAACTTCGAAAAACATATTCGAAATTCTAGAACGTAAGCCTCTTGTATTTGGTATTATTTCCATAAATAACTAGCATGATGCGGAAAGAAAAATTACTAGTTATACCTTGTAGAAAAACCTCTTGATCTTCTACCGTATTCCTCTTCTAACCTCGGACGTTGTGTGGGCAACGATCTACCGAGATGAGAAACCACCAACCACCTTCTCCTCCAAGCAAGGTTCGGCCACAAAGGAAAACTTCACCAAGGAGAAAAACCTAAAATACTAACCAAGCTCCAAGAGATGCTAGCTTCCTCTCCTTCTTCTTCTTCTTCTCCTAGTAGTATCCGGCCACCACAAGAGCTCCAAGGGAATAGAGATGTTCGGCCACCACAAGAGGAAGAGAGGGAAAGGATGTTGGCCAGCCACACCAAAGAAAAGAGGAGAGAAAGAATAGAGGTTGTGTCGTGAAGGCACCTCACCCTTCTTTTATATTCCTTGCCTAGCAAATTAGGAAATTTAATTACAATAAAATTTCCTTAATTCCTCGACGTGATTTAATTGAGAAAAATAAAATAATATTTCCCAATTAATCTCTAATGGCCGACCACATCAAGAGGAAGCAAATCGGACAAGTTTCAATCAACAATTAAAACTTTCCTTATTTGTTTCCGAAATTTTAAAATAAAATTTCTCTTGAAAATCTCTTCATGGTTAATAAAAGAAATTTCCATAATTTTAATTTTGACATGTGAATAATTTTTAAAGAGAAAATAAAATATCTCACTAATCTACAAAAAAGAGATCTAATCTCTTTCTTTAATCTTTAGAATTTTACAAGAGAGATAATTTAATTCTAATTCTCTTTAATAAATTATTTCTTCCACATAATAAAATTAAAATTAAAATTCTTTAATTTATTTCGCCACCTACTAGCTTGGGTTGACTGGGCCGCCACCCAATCTTATACCTAGGCTGGCCCTAGCTTGCGGCCACCTTAAGGTGGGTATGAAGGTGGGTATGGGTGGGTATAGAACTCCATAAATAAGAGGCTACGATAGGGAGAGGAGGAATTGGTTTTGTCTCCCGATAAAATTAAGCATCCGTGTTCGCCTTAACACACAACTTAATTTTATCAATGATAATTCATTCCACTAGAGAACTATTATTGAACTACCGCACCAATCCCAAATTACATTTTGGGCTCCTTCTTATTATGAGTGTGTTAGTCTCCTGTGTTTAAGATATCGAATGTCCACTAATTAAGTGAGTTACTGACAACTCATTTAATTAATATCTAAGTCCAAGAGTAGTACCACTCAACCTTATTATCGTATCGGACTAACAGGGTTTAACACGACAATCTTTATGAGCTCCTCTTGAGGACATTATCAACCTAGTATCTCACAATTCCCTTCTATAATCAACAACACACTATAAGTGATACCATTTCCCAACTTATCGAGTTTATTGATTCATCAAACTAAATCTCACCCATCGATAAATTAAAGAAATAAATATCAAACATATGCTTGTTATTATATTAGGATTAAGAGCACACACTTCCATAATAAGCGAGGTCTTTGTTCCTTTATTAAGTCAATAAAAGAAACGACCTTCAATGGTCCTACTCAATACACTCAAGTGTACTAGTGTAATTATATAGTCAAGATAAACTAATACCTAATTACACTACGACCTTCTAATGGTTTGTTTCGTGAGTTACTGTTTATAATTTATAAGGTACTGATAACATCATCTTCCGCATGTGACACCACATAGTATGTTATCTACAATATAAATTAAATGAACAACTACAAACAAATGTAGCTAATTTGACGAAATGTGATTCTTTATTCATAATGAATGTTTACAAAGCTTGGGCTTTCATATACACCCAACAATCTCCCACTTATACTAACGACTGTTGCCATATCTTCTACCATACATCCGATTCCCATTCCTCCACACGCCGATCGAAAGCTTTAAGGGCCTTAGTGAAAGGATCCGCCAGTTATCCGTGATCGATCTTGGCGATAATGACTTCTCCTCGCTCACGATATCTCGTATCGGTGGTACTGCGCTCTATATGTTTACTTGCCTTATGGGCTCGTGGTTCCTTCGAGTTCCACTATTATCACAATAAATTGTGATGATTTTGGGCAAACCAGAATCACATCTAAGTCCATTAGAGTTCTGAGCCATCTTGATTCTTTACGCCTCGAGGTCTACATACTCGACTTCACGGTTGAGTCCAAACGCATTTCGCTTAACACTTCTCGAAATGGCTCCACCTCTAAAGTAAACACATGCTGATGTAGACTTCATCATATCCCTATCTCGATTGAAATCATGCGAATCAGTGTAACCAGAGCGGATCGTCTTGTAAACTAGCGTATAATCTCTAGTCCTTCTGGTACTTTAATATACGCTTTACATGATCCAATGTCCTTGTCTAGTTACTCGATGTCTGCACGACCACGCCGAAAATGATATCGTCTCGTACATGATTGCATACATTAGGCTTCCTACAGCCGAAGCATAAAGAACTGCTTTCATGTCCTCTATCTCTTTCGATGTCTTTGGAGACATCTCTTTAGATAAGCTACTCCATGTCTAAAAGGTAAGAAACCTTTCTTGGAATCCTACATGCTAAAACGAGCAAGGATTGTATCTATATATGAAGCTTGGGATAGACATAACATTCTTTTCTTACGATCCCTTATAACTTTGATCCCAAGAATGTGTGCACAATCTCCTAAGTCCTTCATATCAAATTGTTTGGACAACCATACCCTTACGTCTGATAATACCTTGACATTGTTGCCAATTAACAAAATATCATCTACGTATAGTACAAGAAATACCACCACGTTTCCGTTACACTTCTTATATACACAAGACTCATCCGGACTTTGAATAAATCCATATGACTGGATTACTTCATTAAACCGGATGTTCCAAGATCTTGAAGCTTGCTTTAATCCATAAATGGACCGATTGAGCTTGATGCTCTTTGCCTTTTTCAATAAATCCTTTTGGTTGCTTCATATGGATGTTCTCTTCAAGACTTCCATTAAGGAAAGTCGTCTTGACATCCATTTGCCAAATCTCATAATCAGCAGCAATGGATAAGAGTATCCGGATAGACTTAAGCGTGGCTACCGGTGAAAAGGTTTCCTCATAATCGATTCCTCTTTCGAGTGTACCCTTTCGCAACAAGCCTAGCTTTGAAGGTTTCTACCTTCCGTCATCCCTCTTTTCCTTTTGTAAATCCACTGCATCCAACGGCTTTTACACCATCGTGTGGTTCTACAAGCTCCCAGACCTACATAGACTCTATTTCAGATTTCATTGCCTTTTGCCAAGATCTGGATCTATATCTTGGAGTGCTTCATCGTATGTTCGTGGATCAGGTTCATGTTTACCCGGATCAAGTCCCAAGACTCTCCCAAAACATGAATCTTCAGTTGCCTGACAACCTCCCACTACGACGAGGCACTCTGTGGTTGTGTATCGTGTGTGACACGTGTTGCGGTCTCTTGTGGTACTTCATCTTGTAGCTGAAGTAGACGTGTCCTCTCTAAGTTCTTCTAAAACAACTTTACTCCGGGCTTGTGATCCATTATATAGTCTTCTTCTAAAACCTGGGCATTAGTGACCTTCTGGTCTTAGGACTATAAAATAAACCACCTTTCGTTCCTTTGGGATATCCTACAAACACGCGAACTTCATACGAGATTCTAACTTATCAAGATCCGGTTTCAGACACGTACTGGACTACCCCAACCGAATATGCCTGGGGTTTCGCCCATTCCACGATTCTATGGGAGTAAAGGAACCGATTTAGAAGGTACTAAGTTCGGAATGTGCTTTCCAGAGCATATCCCAAAATGAATTTGGTAATCTCAATAACTCATCATCGATCTAACCATCTCCATAAGAGTCCTATTCCTTCGCTCGCTACACCATTCATTGGGGTGTTCGGTGCGACGATTGGGATTGAATCGACCGATAAGTAATTCTAAACTCTCAAGAGGTATTCGCCACCACGATCGGATCGTAGTGTCTTGATACTTTTACTAATCGTTTTTCCACATCGTATTCTTTGAACTTATCAAACACTCGGACTTGCGGTAGCATTA